>NC_036838.1:42177715-42191818 GCF_002910315.2 Salvelinus sp. IW2-2015
AGAGAGATGTGACCTTAGGTTCAGTAGGACATCCATAACTGAGCGGAATACCAGATTACTATACAGGAGAATAATACGACATAAGAGCAGTATGTTAATTTATTGTAAAATGTTTTTTCCACACTTGAATGACAGGGCAAAAATAGAAATAGGTCTATAAGGTTAGGTTATCAGCTGTGATTCGCCCTTTAAATGAAGGACAACCATGGCTACTCTTTCCAAGCAATGGCACTCTCCAGAAAGGAGAAACATTGGTTATTAAAGGTCGGAGATTGATGGGGGAGCTCGATCTTAAAGAAGAAAGTGTTAAACATCTGACCAGATGGGTTTTTTGAGTAATTGTTTTCAGGTAGCGTCCTTTGACCTTGGATTCAGTGTATGCCTACATGGAGAAACTGTTGTAGCGGGCAGGGGATTAGAAGAGGAAAGAGCGCAGGGTAGTCGCATGTAGAAGGTGGTTGGGAGATGACAAAATGTTGATAGGTGCAAGGAGTGCATGTGAGTTTGTGTGTTTAGCAGGGTTTATGACAAATCAGGTCAAGTTGTTTCACTGAGCAGCCATGACGAACATAGGCTGTAAAACAGTGATCACTAAGGTCATTACAGAAAACACCAGGCTGATACCTATCAGGATTATTTGTGAGGATAACATCGAGGAGAGTAGCCTTTTATGGATGTTTGGAGTCATACCTTGTGAGATTKGTAATAATCTGAGAAAGATTTAGGGAGTCCCATTGCTTTAGGACTTGGTCAGGTGGTTTAAGCATGTCCCAGTTTAGGTCACCTAGMAGGACAAATTCAGACTTAGTGTTAGGGCCAGGAGAGAGCTTAGGGGAGGTAGGGTACAGGCCGGTGCTGACGGAGGATGATAGCACCKAGCAACATTCAACAAAGAGCTATTTGAAAGTTTAATACTTAAAACCAGCAAATCAAATTGTTTGGGGACAGACTTGGTGAAGATAACCGAGCACTGAAGGTGATCCTTGGTATAGTTTGCCACACCCCCACCTTTGGAAGATCTGTCTTGCCGAAAAAGATTATAACCAGAAAGGTTAACATCAGTATTCAAAACACTCTTCCTTAAATATATATTTTTTCTTGTGCATTTTGCTCTTTTCCTCATGACTCCTGCATGCTTTGTTGACTATGAACTTTCTTTACCCAACAGTGGGACAGACTGTTTGTTCCCACGCTCAGGACTCTGACTCTATTGGTTACACAGACTTTTGGCCTCCCATCCCATTCTAACCACCTCTCACTGGCTTTGTATTCATGTTACCTGATGAAATTGCTGTACAATATGATCTTGTTGCCATCTGATGCACATTCAGATGTCATAAATCAGCACTGCAGAGCTCTCCCTGTACTATGTGGTGCCTTGATTGTATTACTGTTGATGATATCTGGAAATGTACATCTACACCCTGGCCCATCTACTGTTGCTAGCCCCAATTCTGACTTGTGCTCTGATATCTGCTTCACTGATTTCTGCTCTCGTAAAAGGCTGGGTTTTCTGCACGTTAACACTAGAAGCTTATTACCTAAACTGGATCAATTGAAAGTGTGGGTTCACAGCTCCAATCCAGGTGTGTTGGTCATTACTGAGACTTGGTTAAACCTCTTGAAGCTAGGGGCAGTATTTTTATGTTTGGAAAAATAACCTTCCCAAAGTAAACGGCCTATTTCTCAGGCCCAGATGCTAGAAAATGCATACAATTGGCAGATTAGGATAGAAAACACTCTAAAGTTTCCAAAACTGTCAAAATATTGTCTGTGAGTATAACAGAACTGATTTTGCAGGCRAAAACCTGAGGAAATCCAACCAGGAAGTGACTCTTATTTTGATAAATCCCTGTTCCATTGCCTGCCTTTCCTCCATTTAAAGGGATATCAACCAGATTCCTTTTCATATGGCTTCCACAGGGTGTGAACAGTCTTTAGACATAGTTTCAAGCTTTTATTCAGAAAAATGAGCGAGATTTATCACATCGCGTCAGTGGACTGCCAGATGTCCTTCGATTTAGTTAATGCGCGCGACAGTGCATTTTCTTCTCTCTTTGTATTGAATAGTTTACCGTCCGGTTGAAATATTATTGATTATTTATGTTAATAACGACTCTGGGCTAGCCATTGTAAGTTCAGAGTCACTCGCCCCAACAGTGCCTGTGGAACAGACGGTGAACAGATCGCCAGGTGTAATCCAAGCAGCAGTGCAGCAGGCACGGAAGTAGGTGTCACACCCACTTGGGAGAAGCTTTTATTTCTGGAGGCAAATTTCTTGTAGAAAATGCAGTCTTTGAACAGCAGGAGGGGGCTTCAATGCCTCTGGATTTGGGTGGGGTAGCCTGCCATTTGTTGGACTCAAAGGCTTCGATACCTTTCGCTTCACACGTCATGCAAATTGAAGTTTGTATCTCTTTGTCCTAGCAAGATTGGTAGCCTTAGCATTCAGTCCTTATAAAGTAAAATATCATTGTAATGTATTTTTCATATTGGCTTTTGAAAGTAAAACAATTGCTTCAGACTCACTCAGCTCCAGTTGGATGGTGTTTTCAGGTTTCTGTTTGTTTCCCGGAGCATTTGCTGTATAGTTTGGGAATAATAATCCTTGAGCGTAGGAAGCATTCCAGTAATTCTGTCCAAAATCAGGTTGAAGGTTTGGAGTTTTGATTTGGAGTGAAGGTTATGTTGTTTAGGGTAGCATCCTGTATATGTCTCTGCCCAAAAAATCTATGTTTTTCTAACTACACTGCTCAAAAAAATAAAGGGAACACTTAAACAACACAATGTAACTCCAAGTCAATCACACTTCTGTGAAATCAAACTGTCCACTTAGGAAGCAAACTGATTGACAATAAATTTCACATGCTGTTGTGCAAATGGAATAGACAACAGGTGGAAATTATAGGCAATTAGCAAGACACCCCAATAAAGGAGGTGTCTGTGCAGCATGGGTGACCACAGACCACTTCTCAGTTCCTATGCTTCCTGGTCTTTGGTCACTTTGAACGCTGGCTGTGCTTTCACTCTAGGGTAGCATGAGACGGAGTCTACAACCCACACAAGTGGCTCAGGTAGTGCAGCTCATCCAGGATGGCACATCAATGCGAGCTGTGGCAAGAAGGTTTTCTGTGTCTGTCAGCGTTTGTCCAGAGCATGGAGGCGCTACAAGGAGACAGGCCAGTACATCAGGAGACGTGGAGGAGGCCACGTCAACCCAGCAGCAGGAGGAGGGCAACAACCCAGCAGCAGGACCGCTACCTCCGCCTTTGTGCAAGGAGGAGCAGAAGAGCACTGCCAGAGCCCTGCAAAATGACCTCCAGCAGGCCACAAATGTGCATGTGTCTGCTCAAACGGTCAGAAACAGACTCCATGAGGGTGGTATGAGGGCCCGACGTCCACAGGTGGGGGTTGTGCTTACAAGCCCAACACCGTGCAGGACGTTTGGCATTTGCCAGAGAACACCAGGATTGGCAAATTCGCCACTGGCGCCCTGTGCTCTTCACAGATGAAAGCAGGTTCACACTGAGCACATGTGACAGACATGACAGAGTCTGGAGATGCCGTGGAGAACGTTCTGCTGCCTGCAACATCCTCCAGCATGACCGGTTTGGCGGTGGGTCATCATGTGTGGGGTGGCATTCTTTTGGGGCCGCACAGCCCTCCATGTGTTCGCCAGAGGTAGCCTGACTACCATTAGGTACGAGATGAGATCCTCAGACCCCTTGTGAGACCATATGCTGGTGCGGTTGGCCCTGGGTTCCTCATAATGCAAGACAATGCTAGACCTCATGTGGCTGGAGTATGTCAGCAGTTCCTGCAAGAGGAAGGCATTGATGCTATGGACTGGCCCGCCCGTTCCCCAGACCTGAATCCAATTGAGCACATCTGGGACATCATGTCTCGCTCCATCCACCAACGCCACGTTGCACCACAGACTGTCCAGGAGTTGGCGGATACTTTAGTCCAGGTCTGGCCACCTCATCAGGAGCATGCCCAGGCGTTGTAGGGAGGTCATACAGGCACGTGGAGGCCACACACACTACTAGCCTCATTTTGACTTGTTTTAAGGACATTACATCAAAGTTGGATCAGCCTGTAGTGTGGTTTTCCACTTTAATTTTGAGTGTGATCCAAATCCAGACCTCCATGGGTTGATAAATTGATTTCCATTGATAATTTTTGTGTGATTTTGTTGTCAGCACATTCAACTATGTAAAGAAAAAAGTTATTTAATAAGAATATTTAATTCATTCAGATCTAGGATATGTTATTTTAGTGTTCCCTTTATTTTTTTGAGCAGTGTATAAATCTATCTATTTTTTTTAAACATGCTGTAAAATGTGGGAGCTGTCACATTGGCATGAAGGATCGGGAGAACAGACGGCAGGAATGCGTAATAGTTTTTTTTATTAAGCCAAAATTACGGCGTGCCGTGTAAAAGGCAAAGGGAACGAAGACCAAACAAACACGTAACAAAAACACAAGGTTGAAACCCAAACAAAAGAGCGAGGAGTACCTCGAATAATAACACACACGCACAATGATTATCACACGGGACGAGACCCGTAATCATCTGCTCAATCCACAAGGGCACGAAAGCCCAAAACACACAGCGTAGGTACTCACACGCACCAGCGGACATTGTAACAATAATCGACAGCCCAATGGAAACCAAAGAGCACACTTATAAAAGTACTAATCAGTGGGAATAGGGGACAGGTGTGCATAATGAAAGTTCCGGAGGAATCCGTGACAGGAGCTCATCTGCTCAGGACCTCTCTCTCTCTCCTGCGCATGTAGCTTGTTGTTGGCCAATCATAAGTCATCAAAGTGGCAATAGGCTACAGTCATAGAGCCTCGCTCCATGTGTGGCAAAAGTTAGGAGATATCTAATCAATGGAAGATGGAATTAGAGGATGAATGAAAAGTTAAAGGAGAAGGATAGACTATAACGACCAAGAGCAAACAGTAAGTAGGCTGCTACTTAATATTCTGAATAGAGTTGTTGTTATTTGTAACTGTAGGATGAGAAAGCCCATGCACTGCAGCCTCAATTAGCCTAGCTAGCTAACGTTAGCTAGTTTAATTAACTAGCTTCTCCCGGTTTGATGCAGTCCAAGACAGGTACAACGTAATCATATTTGATGATAAATAACCTAGGCATGGCAGCTATTAGTCTACTTTASCGTRAGTAGACTTGGTTGGTTGCTCWMTCTCCCTCTCTCCTCCTTGCACCCCATGTCACCAGCTCACAATACGTCCCTTCCCCCACCTGCTAGAGTGGTACCTCTCTCCCGCCTCACACGCTTTATTAGCTCCGGTTAATAAAGTAGCTTAGAAAATTACTTTTCTRCTACTTCCCTCACTCGGACCGGGTCCGGATCTACCCAGGTCTATACGGAATGGATCTAGTTTTCCTCGGGTCCGTTTGGAACAGGTCTCTATATTTAGAGAATAGTTTTCAGTAAAGTTGTGTTATTTTTGTTTACGAAAGTTTTTCAGATTTTATTTTGAATTTTTGTTTCAGTTTTCTTTTACTATAATAATCTTGCTGAGATATAATTAATGACAGTGGATTACAATGTTATTGAAGAGAATGCCCTGAGGCACGAAGACTTAGGACTGGGGACAGAATTKACCTTAAACTCAGAACACTGATTATTCACTATTTTGAGTATGTTTCATTAGTTTCAAAAAGAAAAAAAGCAATAACCCATTTCAACCTCTCACGTCTAAATAAATATATTTGTTACAGTTAATTGGATTTTTTCCCTGCAGTTGCATTTTTTATTTATTGTGTAAAGTGTGTTTGTAATTAACCACGTAGGTTTGCTGAGTATGTGCTTTACCTCCTCCGATTGCGCATTTCCTCTCTCTAAATGTGACCTAAGTTTTGGTTTCATTCTTGACTTCAAAAAATTGGATGCTCCAGTTTCCTAACATCACAGGGCATTTTAGGCCTTTATTTATCATAATTATAATAATTATCATAATAGGGAGGCTGTAGGGAGGAGAATTAAAGGAAACCAAATGGAAATAATTATGCACAGGAGGGAGGGCAGGGCTTTCCGGTATTTCCACACTCATTAAAAACCAACACAGAGAGAGGGCTGGAGAGGGATTAGCTTTCCTATTCATAAGAAACATGAGTTGTCAATCCCGACAGAGGTCGAAAGGGCATACATTCAAATAAACAATGCGAACTTGTTCAATTCTCTTTAGTAATATGGCTTTGTGATATAATAAACAGCAATTATTAGATTACTGTAGCTGCCTAGTGAATGGCTGGCTTTCACTTATTCACCCGGTGTATCTCTGTGTACTAT
This sequence comes from Salvelinus sp. IW2-2015, assembly GCF_002910315.2. NCBI lineage: Eukaryota > Metazoa > Chordata > Actinopteri > Salmoniformes > Salmonidae > Salvelinus > Salvelinus sp. IW2-2015. The sequence continues at coordinate 42,184,045 of NC_036838.1, forward strand.
TCCATCTCCCAAACACCTTACTAAAACTGAAATCTCAAACATGCTAAAACTGAWCTCTCAAAGACCATACTAAAACTGGACTCTCAAAGACCATGCTAAAACTGAACTGGGTGAGAGGGAGTTGATCGGCTGTGGCATGCTTATGTCTAGAAGGCAGACTTGGAGATGTGAAGCAGAGTCAGGGGCTGTTACATTTTACAATTACTTGTCTTTACGATTGGGAGTGAACAATCCACTGGTGAACAACTGTTCTAGTGAACAATCCACAACTCAATAGTGATAACTTATATAAGATGTTAACCATCAACGACTTTCCAAAGAGCAAATACAATTCTGATTTCCAGGAGAGGTGTATAAAAAAGATTTATTGAGAATCCAAAACCCACATTTTACATGCAGGACATGAGAACATCTTGGGAACAATTGTAGTGGGGTGATATTTCATATGTACAGTACCAGTCAAAAGTGTGGACACACCTACTCATTCAAGGGTTTTAATTAAGCTTTACTATTTTCTACATTGTAGAATAATAGTGAGACATCAAAACTATGAAATAACACATATGGAATCATGTAGTAACCAAAAAAGTGCTAAACAAATCAAAATATATTAGCCACCCTTTGCCTTGATGGTAGCTTTGCACACTCTTGGCATTCTCTCAACCAGCTTCACCTGGAATGCTTTTCCAACAGTCTTGAAGGAGTTCTCACATATGCTGAACACTTGTTAGCTGCTTTTCCTTCACTCTGCGGTCCAACTCATCCCAAACCATCTCAATTGGGTTGAGGTCGGGTGATTGTGGAGGCCAGGTCATCTGATGCAGCACTCCATCACTCTCCTTCTTAGTCAAATAGCACTTACACAGACTGGAAGTGTATTTTTGGTCATTCGTCCCGTCGAAAAACAAATGATAGCACAAATCAGATGGGATGGAGTATCACTGCAAAGGCTGTGGTAGCCATGCTAGTTAAGTGTGCCTTGAAATATAAATAAATCACAGACAGTGTCACCAGAAAAGCACCCCCAAACCATCACACCTCCTACTCCATGTTTCAGGGTGGGAACTACACATGCGCAGATCATCTGTTCACCTACTCTGCATTTCACAAAGACATGGCGATTGGAAGCAAAAATCTCACATTTTGAATCATTATACCAAAGGACAGATTTCCACTGGTCTAATGTCCATTGCTTGTGTTTCTTGGCCCAAGCAAGTCTCTTATTCCTTATGGTGTCTTTTAGTAGTGTTTCTTTGCAGCAATTTGACCATGAAGGCCTGATTCACGCAGTCTCCTCTGAACAGTTGATGTTGAGATTGTGTCTGTTACTTGAACTATGTGAAGCATTTATTTGGGCTGCAATCTGAGGGCAGTTAACTCTTATTAACCTATCCTCTTCAGAAGAGGGTAACTCTGGGTCTTCCTTTCCTGTGGCGGCTTCCTCATAGAAGCCAGTTTCATCATAACGCTTGATGTGTTTTTTGCAACTGTACTTGAAGAAAAGTTCAAAGTTCTTGACATTTTCCGGATTGACTGACCTTCATGTCTTAAAGTACTGATGGACTGCCATTTCTCTTTGCTTACTTGACTTTGTCTTAGCCCAAATAGGKCTATCTTCTGTATACCACCCCTACCTTGTCACAACACAACTGATTGGCTCAAACGCATTAAGAAGGAAAGAAATTCCACAAATTAACTTTTAACAAGGAACACCTGGTAATTGAAATACATTCCATTTGACTACCTTGTGAAGCTGGTTGAGAGAATGCCAAGAGTGCACAAAGCTGTCATCAAGGCAAAGGGTGGCTACTTTGAAGAGTCTCAAATATAAAATATATTTTGATTTGTTTAACACTCGCTTACTACATGATTCCATATGTGTTATTTTATAGTGTTGATGTCTTCACTATTATTCTACAATGTAGAAAATAGTTTAAAAAAATAAAGACAAATCCTGGAATGAGTAGGTGTGTCCAAACTTTTGACTGGTACTGTATATAATATACGGTAAAACTCACAGGTGACTCGTAATACGACTTAACAATTAGCCCATTAAATAAAAAATCTGACTCCATAGGATAAATAACAATATACAAGGAAACATTAGGAAATGAGTTGACGTTGACTAGCAAGAATTGTTCTGAGAATTGTCTATATCAAAGGCAGATATTTAATTACATTGTAAAATGAATGAATTCCCACACAAGGCATAACACTTTGGCATTACTGACATTAAAGCATTATCCTAGTGTTAGTTGAGAATTATCTGTTAATTGAATGATTAGAATATTCCGCCCTGAAACATATAATTGTATGGAATTGATTAGAATGTATAAAATCATAATCAATAAATGTGTAGTCTAGTCAGAATTAGGGTAAAACAATATGTCTTTATGGTATTTTAAACACAGACTGTCTGAGCTCGGTGCCGACCTGACTGTAGATTTGGGAGAGAACGGGGAGTACGTCTCAAGGACAAGGTCTCCCTAATCTCTGTCGGCTGGGTAGTGAGACAGTGTGTGCGTAGCAGGACAGTGTGTGCGTATGTTTGTGTGTATGTGTGTGCGTATGGTTGTGTGAATGTGTGTGTGTGGGAAGTCAGTATAAAATTAATTGTTTTGTATTCTTGAAAAAGACATKTAATTCYATTTATAACATCTGAAAGTGTAACCTTCACAACCAAAACCAACGACCATTGACCAATCAAACGATACCCAGTTTACAGTGTAACCTAACCACCAAGGMCCAATCTCCACTGGGTGTCACAGCATCAAAAGGTTTGTGTGGGGGATGAGGCCAACATAAATAAGAGAAGAATTCCTGAGAAGACAATAAAACCCTTTGCATAGAGCAATTCAGAGTTCACCCTGTACAGATACAAGTTAGCAAAGAAATAATACCTCCATATAGATAGCATCAGAGTTATCTTCAGTGAACAAGTTTCAGATAGATACCAAACATGGACACTGTTATTGTATCACATATTCAATAGTCAGTCCTCTGGATACTGTAACAGAGATATTTTTGCGCCTCAGAGGTGGGAGGGCTGACTAGTCCTTGGGAATTGTCCTTTGTGCTTTCCTTGTGTCCCTGGACCATTTGCCATTCAGCTCCAGGTGACAGAGCACATAAAGTAGGGCTGAGCTTAAACAATCCACAACTCAAAAGTGACTCACTAAGTATTCTTGAGAATCCAAAAACCCACATTTCACATCCTCAGTTGGTAGACCATGGCGCTTGCAACGCCAGGGTTGTGTGTTCGATTCCCATGGGGGACCCAGTACGAAAAAGGTATGAATATGTATGAACTCACTACTGTAAGTCGCTCTGCATAAGAGTGYCTGATAAATGACTAAAATATAAAATGTAACATCTGGTGAACGATCCACAACTAATATAATATTTGTACCATGCCAATGACTTTACAAAAAGCAAATAAAATAGTGATTTCCAGAAGAGGTGTTGAAACAGATATTTTAGAGGGAGTAGCAGGGAGGGGAACKTTCTGATTGGATGATAGATCACATGTTTATAACYAGATCGAGTTGTGGTCAGGGAAACAATAGGAATCCAATCACAATTCTGGAATGCATTCTCGAGAATACAAAACCCACATTTCACATTCCGGATTAATCCAAGGACTGTGACTGCAGGATTGCTGTGGTCTCCTTTGGTGCTAACTGAGAAAAGTGATCCTCTYCTGTTGGGAAGACAGTACTGGTKCTGTGATGGGTGGGGAGGTACAGTATAAATAACAATGTAAAGAAAACCAACAACTCTACTATCAGCCTAGTTGGTTCATGATTAACCTTGTTTGAGATGGAGCAGGAAATKAAAACAGTTGGTGAACCTGGCCTCAAGGCAAAGTACTTACGTATGTGCATTACAGAAGAAACCATATATTCTAGACTTTCTATTACTGTACTTTAAAAAAGCAAATGAATAAGTAGGGGAGGTAGTTAAAAGTGTGTTTTTAAATCTTAAAACTGTTAAATTCCCCCAATTATTCAAACAAAAGATAAGATAAGATTACAGAAATATCATCAGATAGATTGCTGTCTTATGTTGGCTGGTGGAAGATGAGATGATCAGAGTACAGCCTCTCCTGCAGTGAGAAGGCTTGATTACCAACAACTACGAGAAAGCCTCCAAGGGAGGAAGTGAGGGCCCTCGGAGTGTGGTGTCAGGAAAATAACCTCTCACTCAATGTCAACAAAACAAAGGAGATGATCGTGGACTTCAGGAAACAGCAGAGGGGAGCCCCCCCCCCCCCCCCCCATCCACCATCGACGGACAGGACTAAGTCGCGCAGAATTGTGGAAAGTTCTATTAAGTTTACGGCTACCACAACCACGACAAACTGAAATCGGTCGCACCCCACACAGACAGCGTGGTGAGAAAGGTGCAAACAGCGCTCTTCAAACCTGCAGGAGGCTGAAGAAATTGTGGCTTGTTCAACCATAAAACACTTGCACAACGTTTACAGATGCACAATTCGAGAGCATCCTGTCGGGTGTATTACCGTGGTTGGCACTGCTTCCGCACAAGCAAGGTCTGCCACGCATCATCGGGCGGAAATACCTGCTCTCTCAGGAACCGTTAACAGCTATCGATGTCAAGGAAAAGCCAAAAGATAATCAAGGAAACAACCACCTGAGCACTGCTGTTCACCCTGCTATATCCACGAGGCGAGGTCAGTACAGGTGCATCCATAAAGCCCCTCCCTGGGGGGGGGGGAAAAAAGAGGGGGGAGACAGAAAACAGTCTTCTTATTACGGCCTATTCGACCTGTTAACAGCAATCGACTAAATAGAGTGGCTGATGTCTCTAAGCTCAAATCTCTTGCCACTTAAATTAATTTTATAATGATTTAACTTCTCTGGGCGCTATCGATCCTTTTTACGGGATCATTTTCTAAATCACACGTGAATTGCGGGCGCAAAATATTATATAAAATTTTAATCATGCAATAAGTGAATTACTAAAACAACCGTTAGCTTGTTGTTATTCACTATCGTGGTCAGTTTTTTGAAAAATTATGCTTTACAACGAAAGAAATCAAGGCTTTTGAGAAGTGTATTAATCATTGCTAGAAATGCTAGCCCGTCAATTAGATTGGGTCACGAAAGTCGAAAGCATCGAATGATCGCTTACTTTGATGATCTTCGGATGTTTGACTACCGAAAGATCCCAGTTACAATAAATGTTTTTTTTGTTCGATAAATATTACTTTTATAAAAAAAAACGCCATTTGGGTGCGCGTTATGTTCAGAAACCCTAAGCTTCTTGTTCCAGTCCTGTAAAGAGCAGAAGAAAATTTCCCAAACGTTATCAAGATTCAAAAAATTACAAAAATATTTACTAATCATGCATCATAAGTTGAAATATACCAAAACACAGTTTAGCTTGTTGTTAATCCATCTATCGTGTCGATTATTAATATTGCTTTGCAGCGGAAAGCAATCTAAGCTTTTGTGAGGTGTATCAATCAATCTCTAGAACAGTCTAGCCTCTATATTAGGCTATGGTAGCTTGGTCACGGAGAATCAGAAAGCATACAATTAATCGCTTCACTTTGATATCTTTGGATGTTTGCCCAACTCACGGGACTCCAGTTACACACAATGTTTTTTGTGGATAAATATTACTTTTATAACAAAAAAAACGCCATTTGGGTTGCGCGTTATGTTCAGAAAACCAAAGCTTGTATTGTCGTTCGGACGAAAATTCCAAAAAGTATCCGTACATGGTCTGTTAGAAACTGTCAAACGTGTTTTTTTATAAATTCAATATCCCTCAGGTTGTTTTTAACAAACTCAAATTGATAATATTTTCAACCGACGTAACCTTTCAATAAGAGAGAAAAAGAAATGGAGAAGTACCCTCCCGGCGGCAGGAACTAATCAGGTAAGGAACTTGACTAGTTTTGAAAATCGCTTCGCTCATTTTTCAATATAAAGCTGTTGAAAACTATGTCTAAAAGCCTGGTAAGCCTGAGGAGCCATTGAAGAAATGGAATCGTGTGAATACCCCTTTTAAATGGAAGAAAAGACGGGCCAGGAACACGATTTAAAAATAAAATAAAAATCACTTCCGGGTTAAGATTTCCTCAGGTTTTCGGCCTTCGCAGAATTGCAGTTTTTTAGTATCTAAGACAATAATTTTTGTGTTTTTTATCCTATCTGTAAATTTTATGCATGATTTAGGATCTGGAACTGAGAAGATAGTTCTGTTTTACCTTGGTGGGACTGATATTAAAAAAAAATACAAAAAATCTGCCTCCTAGCTCAAGAGGTTTAAGCAAAAGAGTATCACTTAAGTCCACTTTAAATAATGTTTACTTTAATAATGTTAATATGCTACATTACTCATCTCAGATACTGTATCTATATCATCTCTGATCTTTGCTATGCCGTACGGCATCTCATCATATAATTTATTGTAATTATTATCGTACATGATTCATCCCTTTACATTTGTGTGTATTAGGTAGTCGTTGTGAATTTGTTAGATTACTTGTTAGATATTACTGCACTGTCGGAACTAGAAGCACAAGCATTTCGCCACACTCACATTAACATCTGCTAACCATGTGTATGTGACCAATCAAATTTGATTTGATTTGTAAGGGGAAGACACCAGACACAGACMCCCCAGAGTCCAGATTCCAAGCAGGCAAAATGTGCAGCACCCATATCAAGAATGCCCCAGAGTGTGTGGACTATATTTCATAACCATCTTAGCTTATCCTCCATGTTCATGCTCCAGCCATGAGTCCCCAAGGGCTATTCACATTCCACACAAACCACATATATCAAATGCTGAGAATGGGTTTGTTTGAACATAACATTCCAGCTATTCTACATTTTCTGTTTCTTCTTTCAACCCACTACCAACTGCATTATTTTTTTTATAGTTCAAATATTCCTTTTGACAAGGTATTTGAATAATTCCAATATGAAAAATGGAACCAATTAATTTGTGTAGCATTAAACATTCCACAATGAGGTGACACATCTGTTCCAATATATATTCCATCCCAAATGGTACCTGTCATGACTTTGAAACGCACAAGAACGTGTAGTCAACAGACACTTCTGAAACTATGCTCCATTCACAACACTATCTAATGATGAATGAATGTCACTCTGAAACTATCCCCTCTAAAAAACCCTACAGACAGACAGGACAGACAGACAGGACAGCACAGGACAAGCCAGGACAGGACAGACAGACGAAGACAGACAGACAGACAGACAGACAGGACAGGACAGAGAGAGAGGAGATGAGCGAGAGAGTCGAGGAGGAGAGAGAGAGAGAGAGAGAGAGAGAGAGAGAGAGGAGAGAGAGAGAGAGGAGAGGAAGGAGGAGAATGAAGCAGAGAGCATGAGACGAGGAGAAGAGAGAGAAGAGAGAGAGAGAGAGAGATGAGAGAGAGGAGAGAGAGAGGACGAGAGAGAGAGAGAGAAGAGATGAGAGAGAGAGATGAAGAGAGAGAGAGAGAGAGAGAGAGAGAGACCGTCGAGACTGAGAGAGAGAGAGATGGTATACGGAAACTCATCCAAACACAAACTAACTTTTCAACAGCGCATCAAGACGACACCCACTGAGCATAGATATATATATTGACTTGCCAATATGTTCGCCCGAATGAAGGTGAGCGTTCATGTGCAAAGGATTAGGTATTTAAATTGTTATGAATTTTATCAAACTTTGTAGGTGTTTCATCATCAGTTGACCCCCACTTCCCCTTGATTCACCAAGCCAACATTAC
>NC_036838.1:42196850-42199651 GCF_002910315.2 Salvelinus sp. IW2-2015
TTTGTTCCTCTTTCCGGTGACAGCAAACCCCATTCCCCTCCCTGCTCTCCTGCCCCTAACACTAGGTGCTGTGGTCAGTGAGGTCGTTACATTCCTAGGGAAGACCCTGCCCTAATGGCAGATGTTTTAATGAAATGGAAACTCAATCCCTTTTGAGTTGAAACTAATCAGAGGACCACCTTGCAGCCAGTTAGGTCAGGCATCCCATGGGGACGCCCCTTTTCTGCAATTGCCGAATAAAAAACTAAACTTTGAAGAAATTTATCAACTAGACATGTTTCTTCTACAATCAGGAGGCACAAGGTTGAGACCATTGCCTAGAATCCTTTTAACCATAACCACGTGGTATTTAAACGCTATCCAATGATACGATACCTTGACCAGAATAAGAACAACGTCTTTGAGTATTAAATTACTAGTCTGCAGCTGAGGGAATTCGGTCATCATTGAACGCCAAAGAACGAACAAACCTCCCAAACATCCATGTCTACACACAACATGATATGAATGTCACTCTGAACTATCCCTGAGAGATTTAGAGAGAGAGGAGAGATAGAAAGAAGAGAGAGAAGAGAGAAATGAGAGAAGAGAGAAGAGAGAGAATGAAGAAGAGAGAGAGCAGAAGAGAGAGAGAGATAGAAGAGAGAGGAGAAGAGAGAGAGAGAGAGAGGAGAAGAGAGAGAAGAGAGAGAGAAGAGAGATGCAGAAGAGAAGACGAGAGAGAGATAGAGATGAAGAGAGAGAGAGAGAGATGAGAGAGAGAGAGAGAGAGAGAGAGAGAGAGCAGAGAGAGAAGAGGAGAGGAGTGCGCCGCAGCTAGCAGCAGCATGTAGGCGCATGACCAGTGCCCGAGAGAAGCCACTGGCGAGGACAGCCACCGGAGAGACGAATACCGGTTTAGCCCACTAGGGCACATTCTCCTATCATTTCTTGTAACCATATTTACTTTGTTTGTTTGTTTATGCATTTCTGTGAATTACTTAGTTAGTAATAAATAAATGATTTAAGACAATTGATGTGTGGATGACTCATAGTGAAGACTAGGTTCGTGCAGATAACCAACAATTTACGACGTTTGGAATGAGACTAACGTGAGGTAAAGTAAATAATTCATTAATTAAGAAGACGAATTGATCAGATATGAAAATATCTGGAAAGTTATTTTAGGAAAATTATATCTTTGTAATCTGAATATTTTCCTTGGTGCCCCGACTTCCTAGTTAATTACAGTTACATGATTAATCAGTTTAATCGCGTAATAATAATTACAGAGAGTTATTTGATAAATAAGTCTTCAGTTTAATGATGCCAAAGACACAACATACCCATAATGCTTATTGAAAGTGCAACCAAAATCAGTTCCTGGCAAACTGACACATTATCTACCATTTACAGTCAACACACCAATAATGTAAACACAACATTTCCAGAAAAACMAACAGGACTTCCTTTATTGGCTAACTTATTTCTATGAAATTCTGACAGGGGTTGACTTTTCATTCAGTGCTTTCGGGAAGTATGTACAAAGGACATGGAATTAATTGTTTTGGTTTGTTTGTTTATACCATACATACAAAATAGCATCTACTTTCCTTATTGTAACATTTACTCGATTGTTTAGGGAATCTGATGGGAGCTTATGAAGTAAATTCTGTTTACTGTTTGTATATACTGTTTTAATATATTCCTATTCAAAACTAGGGGAACGTTACATTAGGTTTCTAATTTAGGAAAAGAACTGGCTTCTTTGAAAAGTTGCCTGATCCAGTCATGGAATTGACAGACAACAAATATATAGGTGGGCAGCAACATTGCTTTGTCATTAATACTGGGAGGTTATTTACCCCATACAATGATTGATATAAATTCAGAGATATACCCTTCTCTTAAACCAACTGATATGACAGAATTCTTCACATAGTTTTGGTGTTACCTGAATAGTGRTCAATACCAAAGTAAAATAACACAACCTATCCTATATGTTACAATAGAAATAAAGTGATATCCTCTTATTTTCCCTAACACTAAATCTGATTGAACATTACCAATATTCTGACAGCATTTTAGCAACATGAAATCTTATTAAAATATGTTCATATGCACCCCCAGGAAGAATAACTTATTTTATACAATTTATGACAAGTGAGGACTTAGATACGGTCATTTTCATGTTTTCATAAATTCTTAGAATGTTTGAGAATTACATATACTAAGGTATTTGTGAAAATAGTGTAGCAATATAGAGTGGGGAAGCGGCCGTGCGTTTGGACAAATAATAAACACTGCAGTAAATAAAACCTAATAAAAACATGTCTCATCCAGAACCGGAGTCTATGCAGACCGGTGCGCCATAGCCAATCAGAGGTACAGTAGGCCTATATGCAAACAAGCCATTTGCCACAAGGGCCTGCCATCATTCACTTTGAACTGGACTGTGTGTTTACAGGCAGTTGCAACAGCGTGCGTATATCTTTAGAGCTTAGACAACGCCATTCTGACAAAAACCCACAAAAATACACTTGAATGGATTTCTGCAAACAATCTGTAGCTAAATTACCACAGGAGTCCACTTACATTTCGGGAACTTTACAGGTCCTATTGATCAACAACAACCATATAAAAGATAGCTGTCCTTTTCCCTATATGCACAGGCAACTACAAACCCTCTAAAAGTTGATCTTTGCTTGTTGGCCTCAACAATTGCCACTGATAAATGATGGGCAAATAGGCCTGCTCTCCTTCTGCAGCTTGCGCCGCTACCAATAGTCATGCGTTGATCCCAACCAAAGCACCCAAGCTAA
>NC_036838.1:42199676-42207727 GCF_002910315.2 Salvelinus sp. IW2-2015
TTTTTTTGCCTACGGTTACTGACACCAGTCATATTCAGCAGGTCTTGCGTGTTCGTAAATTCATCAGTTATTCAGCGCTCTGGCACACTCGGAGCACTCTGAAATCGGAGTAGATGGCTWGCCAGAGTGAATTTGCGAACACAAGAGAAATGCTAACTGGATAACAGGCATTCAGCATAGCTACCAATCAAAGTGATTCACATGTATTTCTAGCTAACCAAATGACACGTGCATCTCTAGCTGTGTAGCCACCAAAAAATGATATGAGGGGGAAAAGTCGGTGAATGTCCTCACCAACGTCCTCACTCACTCATGACGTCCTCCTAGCAGCTAGCTAGCTATCTAGCTAACGCTAGGCTCTGTGTTTTTAGCTAGCTACATAAATAGATACGCTAGCATATTAGCCACATTATGTCTGACTTGTGATCATTGCCCTTGCTAGTTTGATTGTATTGACATTCCCATGCCTTAGTTACATTCGTCAGTTTTTGTCCAAAATATTGAGTMATTGAAAATGAAACAGTGCATCCCGAATGGAGGCCAGTTGTGATTTACAACATAATGTATTTACACCAAATGTATTGGTGAATTATATAAATCATGCTTTGAACTACATCCATCTATTCTGCCAACAATGCCTTAATGTACGTCATGGAATGTTGAGTCAAATAGAACCTATTTTTAAAATCTCTTATAAAGTTGATTTTGTAGGATTAACTGGGAATTTGATATTGTTGACTGATATTATGATTGTCTGTCGGTTCCATAGCTGCAAAGTAGTTAAAACGCTGTCGGTTCCACTTTAAATGCCCTTACATTGGTCCCAAAGTCATTAAACTGTACAGAATGATTAAAAGAAATCAACAATAGAGGAAGAATCCAATCCGCATTATATCCACACTATAAAAAAGGTGTGGGAGTAATACATATATACAGAGAGGAGGGGTGGGGGTAGTGCAGGAGGGGGGTTGGGGTGAAAGGTCAGCAGAAGAGGCGGATGAGTGTGAGGAGAGCTGTCAGGCTGGGCAGAGCAGCGCTGAGACTAGAGGCTCTACTGGATGACATGCAGTGGTCTCTGTTCTGCCAATGCAGCAGCATAACCCATGACATGGGCGAATTATTCTGCTCGTGTACACCGTGCCAGGCAGGTGGCCATAGGGCCCTTAGCAACACATTGCCACGATCCTCTCCTCCATGAGGTCTCCATACTCAGCGCGTCACTGCAGAGACTGGCCTTGTAGTTATTTTCCTGCTGACAGAGAGGCGAAGGTAAGGAAGCCGTGAGGAGGGTAGGGGGAAAGGGAAGGGAGAAAGCAGATCAGATGGATGATTTCTGGCCATTGCCAAAGATACCAAGTTATGTTCTCTATGACAGAGGACTATCAAAATGAACAATACTCCATTTGATGTAAAATTCATACCATAGTCAGCGGTGGAGACGTTCTCTGCTCAGGACCATTGACTACTTTGAACCATGGTCCGTTCCCATATAAGATGCCGGTGGAAGGCTTCTGTCCACATCACTCAACATGGAGCCAGTCCTGTAGACAGAGAGGGAAAGTAATTGAACCACCTCCATCACAAACCATTAATTACAACATCCACGACATCAAGTGACTGATGACTGAGGTTGTAGCCCATACAAGTACAATACATTGTTGCAAAATCATCCACTGCTCACCCAAAAAATGTGTTCCCCTTGGGAGTGTAGCCTCAAAGTTGAACATGTGAGATGGTCAGCAGTTGACGACAGTCAATGTGCAATTTATGGCTGGTCACGAGGCCGGCGTGGTCCAATGGCCCGGGTCCATCTCCACTGCCTTCATGCAGGGCCCTTGCTTGGCTTTACCCTCGTGATGTCCGTGTCGATGCGCCCCCCGCCAACGCACAGCCTGGTTAACCTCTCTCTCTCAGCAGATGAGAAAACTACAACACACTGGCAAATCAGCCCACTATTACAAACTCACATTCAACGATGATATACATTATTAAACTTATGCAACAGATACAGATACTTTTACTGGTGCCAGAGAAATGTAACACAAGCAATCACCCTCCACCCAGCAGTAGAATCCGCTGGGGTTTTCGTCAGGATCTTGATGGCCACCTTTCCACCATCTCTGTCAGGGAGGATCTGTCTCAATTGTTTCTCTCCAGGTCAATAGGAAGATCTCCAGGCTCAACACAGACCTGTACGTTAACACAGGAAGCAGGGTTTAAAAATATTGCAAATAGAGCAGAAGATGATCAGTAGGTAACATGAATACAAATATGAACAGGGCAGTCGTTGAAATCAATAAAGAGCAACTATTTAAAAAAAACTCACCCAAAAGGGTAATCCACACTATTAGGATTTTTAGCGATAAAAGCTTCCTTCTTCGTCCATACATAGTGGGCGTTCTGTTATTTAAAAGATTAAAAAACAATACATCAATAATGGCATTGATCTAACCTGTATGACAACCTAAAACTATTCAAATGTTGATAAGAAAAAATGGGAGAAAGGAAGACAGAGAAACAAGGAAAAGAAACAACAGGACATGGTAAGAAAGAGGAGTGAGAGAAGAACTAAGAAGTAGAGCAGCTGACCTTGTTTTTCATTTTCTGTTATTCCACTCCTCCACCAAAGTCCTTTCTGATAAATGCGCTACGAATAGTTATTCTTCTCTCCAGATATCCACATCGACTGGTTTTGGGCAACATGTACTTCCTCCCTCCTCCCATAATTCACCTAGGACATCCACCACAAGAGATATAAAACATTGGAATCTCTCTATGACATCCCCGGTTAGGGTGAAATATTTCCCGGTTATTTCTACCAAAGTTCAAATCACGAGAACAAATCACGTTTTTCTACCGGGTACCGGTATTTCCCACCAAAAACCAGAAGGTCACTCAAAAAGCACAAAATTTGTTTAATCCATGTTACGTGAGCATGTTCTCTTTGCCAAGATAATCCATGCCACCTGACAGAGGGGATGTGTATATCAAGAAGCTGATTAAACAGCATATCATATTACACAAGGCAACCTTGTGCTGGGAACAATAAAAGGCCATTTTAAACTGAGCAGTTTTGTCACACAACCCAATGCCACAGATGTCTCAAGTTTTAAGGGAGCGTGCAATTGGCATGCTGACTGCAGACCTGTTGCCAGATAATTTAATGTAAATTTTTCCACCATAAACTGGCTCCAACGTCGCTTTAGAGAATTTGGCAGTACATCCAACCAGCTTCAAGACCGCAGACCATGATGTGTAACCACACCAGCCCGGGACCTCCACATCCGGTTTCTTCACCTGTGGGATTGTATGGGGGGGGGGGTCTGTAATAAAGCCCCTTTGTGGGTAAAAACTAATTCTGATTGGCTAGGCCTGGCTGTCAAGTGGGTGAGCCTACAATATGCCCTCCCAGGCCCATCCATGGCTGCACCCCTGCCAGTCATGTGAAATCCACAGATTAGGGCCTAATGAATTAATTTCAATTGACTGATTTCCTTATTATGAACTGTTACTCAGTAAAATATTTGAAATTCTTGCATGTTGCGTTTATATGTTTGTTGTATATAATTAGTAGACTGATGCATACAGTATCTTTCAAAGTATTTCCCCTAATGTTATTAGCCTACCTCCTCTTTCTCTCTTGTTGCTTCATTCCTTCCTCGCATTCAACAGGTAGGCTGAATTAAATACATTTTGTTGTCCTTAACTTCATCATTCTAATTACAACTTTGAATAATATAGGACTAAAATTAGATGCAGAAGGCTTTCACTTCTCATCACAAAGATTGAATGGTTATGGTTCTGAATAAATAACTGCTGTAGCCTACCGCGTTCACTCTTCTTTCAAACTACCCGTGAATTCTGGCTGCTGTATTTAACATTCAGCAAACAAGAGCTTGCATCCCTCTTCGAATAGTCTATTGGTATAAGAAATGCAACAAAAAAAAGAAAGTCCAGCAAGCTATTCTAGTCTAGCTTTTCCTGCATGGGACTCCAAGAGCTAAGGAACGTTGTTTAACAAGCTATTCTAGTCTAGCTTTTCCTGCATGGGACTCCAATAGCTAAGGAACTTTGTTTAAGGAGAGMGGCCTGCGGAGCACAGGTGCGTGCGTATTGTGCAAGACACAGAGGCTATAAATTAGAAGCTTATTATGCATTACCCATCATTAATTAGCTAAATATAAGTATAATACTGCATTGAAAGTATTACATGAAACAAGTAGGCTAGGACTTGTATATACAGTGCATTCRGAAAGTATTCCGACTCCTTCACTTTTACAGCCTTGTTCTAAAATGGATTAAATAGTTTAATCCCCTAATCAATCTACACACAATATCCCAAAACGACAAAGCAAAAGCAGTTTTTTTTGTTGCAAATTAATAACACATTTAAAACTGAAATATGACATTTACATAAGTATTCAGGCCATAGAGAAGCCAGATTTAGACATTGCATATAATTTAATAGTTCCATTTCACCCCATGCTGTTCATATAAATAATTTATTATAATTTACAGGTTTTTCAAAGTTATTTATCCTGGGAAAAGGGAGTGGTTTTGGGCAATAAATCCACAATAAATYTCAGTAACCGGGTTCCCGCCATGCAACCTTAAACCATGGCAGGAGGAGAGGAATTATCTGTGAGTCGTTACATTACAGGTGCAAGTTGCTCAACATTACTGTCTGAACAATGTATACAGAATAAAGAGCAATCATTGTTTTCAACAATAGCTGTTGCTTATAAAAATGCTCTGTTTTTAGCATGATTACTGGATATTTTCTGTAATATCAGGATCCATATTATATACACTACATGACCAAGAGTATGTGGACACCTGCTCATTGAACATATCATTCCAAAATTATAGCATTAATATGGAGTTGGTCACCCTTTGCTGTTATAACAGCCTCCACTCTTCTGGGAAGATGTTGGAACATTGCTGGTGGGACCTGCTTCCATTCAGCCACAAGATCATTAGTGAGGTCGGCACTGATGTTGGGTGATTAGGCCTGGCTCGCAGTCTGCGTTCCAATTCATCCCAAAGGTGTTTGATGGAGTTGAGGTCAGGGCTCTGTGCAGGCCAGTCAAGTTCTTCTACACCGATCTCGACAAACCATTTCTGTATGGACCTCGCTTTGTGCACGGGGGCATTGTCATGCTGAAACAGGAAAGTACCTTCCCCAAGTTGTTGCCACAAAGTTGGAAGCACAGAATCGTCTATAATGTCATTATATGCTGTAGCGTTAAGACTTCCCTTCACTGGAACTAAGAAAAACAGCTCCAGACAATTATTCCTCCTCCACCAAACTTTACAGTTGGCACTGTGCATTGGGGCAGGTAGCGTTCTCCTGGCATCTACCAAACCCAGAGTCGTCCGTCTGAGTGCCAGAAGCGTGATGTATCATTCCAGGTAAGGTGTTTCCACTGCTCCAGTTTCCAATGGTGGCAATCTTTACACCCCTCCAGCCGACGCTTGGCATTGCGACRAACAGTTATCGTGCTGACGTTGCTTCCAGAGACATTTTGGGACACAGTAGTGAGTTTTGCAACAGAGGACAGATGATATTTTACGCACTACGTGCTTCAGCACTCACGTTCTGTGAGCTTGTGGGGCCTACCACTTTGCGGCTGAGCTGTTGTTGCTCCGAGACGWTTCCACTTCACAGTAACAGCCCTTACAGTTTACCGTGGCAGCTTAGGCAGGGCAGAAATTTGATGAACTGACTTGTTGGAAAGGTTGCTTCCTATGACGGTGCCACGTTGAAAGTCACTGAGCTCTTCAGTAAAGCCATTCTACTGCCAATGTTTGTCTATGGAGATTGCATGCCTGTGTGCTCGATTTTATACACCTGTAAGCAACGGGTGTGGCTGAAATAGCCGAATCCACTAATTTGAAGGAGTGTCCACATACTTTTGTATATATTGTGTATATGCTGTGACTCACATCAATGTTAGGAATGTTCTCAAAGAGCTGCCTGGCGATGTCCTTGCAGCCCGCCTGTACTGCCTCAGCGGGCATCTCTCCATCGGAGTACCAGTCCCTGTCAACACAGTGGGCATAAGCCGCACTGGGGGTGGCATGGTTCACACGCGTTGTCGTGACTATTCCCACTGACTTGCCTGGGTAACAAACACACAAACATTTTTGAACCTGCTACTAGGATTCTGTGCAATAGTCCGCCAGATCTGAAGACAACGATTAGCTCCAAAGAATCTGCTAATTCTAGTTGAACTTGAACAGAGTGTCAATTCATTTTTCAGTCATTTGAGAAATATGAGAAAACTATTTCTKTATTTTCTTGTTTGTTGGATCCCTGATCCTCTCTGACCCCTGACCTCTACTCCAGAAGACTTGTTTTCATTCYTGCYATGTCTMTAAGTCATTGGGGKCTGCTAGGGAGTCTCTGCTTTTGAGAAAATACATCTGCAGCTATAAACTCCCCATTGATATCCATGCATGCCTACGATTACAATGTTATCATGGTGTGTCTCTACTGCTAATCTCAGGTTGGCCAAATAARGCTTAATAGATCTGGTGTGGAAAGGTACTGTGAAAAAACATGAGTTATAATGAGACAGTACCGGCTTCCTTGGCCCATCTGAGGATGGAGGTGACCTCGTTGCCCTGTGTGGTGTTGCACTGGGAACGGACGGCAGCTGCACTCACACCCACCGTGCCCTCGTTGGCCTTCACCCCACAGAGGTATGCTGTGGCCGTACCCGCACTGTCCTGCCACTGGGCATTGGTGTTTATATGTCATGCAAGAGACAGGACAGTAACGTGTGAAAGTTAATATACGAATTGAGTAGGAGACATTGTTTCTGGCATTTGCGTGTTGGGTGTTATCCACACTCCAAGCATCACGCGGTTGAAAAGCCGCTCAGGATTGGGTGTCATTTCTTTTACATTCTAAACTCTTACACATTATTGACACCAGAACTAGCTACATGATCAATCATGTGTGGAATGTGTGGTCCGCCTTAAACTATAAAAAGAGCAGTTTCTATGATGTGTTGCTTCTTGCCAAAGTATGTACATACTAACACATTTATTATGTAGAATAGACAGTATGTGACCGGGTATATTGGTGCTTGCTCCTTTTGGTGAACGCATTCATTACTTCAGATCACTAATGGCAAAGCTATTCTATAGAGCTTTTCTATATGAATAACAGACCAGGTTCAGACCTTGGAAGCGCAACAAAGGGGAAATTTGTCCATACTCCCAGCTGGGTCCTCCTCTCCACTCTGTCTGCTCAGGGGGCTGCCCGCTTCAGTATTGCGTGCTGCGTGCATGTGGGAATGCCCATTCTAACACAACAAAAGCAAAGCAGTGCTCGTCTGTTATGGTGTGATTTCTATTTAAGGATAGAAAGCCCTTTCCATCTCAATGCATTGAACACCTTTTGGTTTTCTAATCTGTTAACGATGGTCTACCCACTGAACAGACAACTCTACATTTGGGGGTAAAGAACCGGCCGTCAAAAGAGCTTTTTTACCTGAGATGCTGCCATTTTCACAAGTCAACAAAATCGTGTATTTTTAGAGGTGACTATCTATTTTTCCTTTGTTTTTATATGGGTTATGCAAAATGGATGCTTTATGTAGAGGAATGTGAACTACGTGCACTTTCACTTTATCCACTGCATGATTGTTTTTTAAGCATGGTTGTCATTACATGATAGAGTAAGGTACATTGTAGTGCTGCTGCATGTAAAACATAGACAGTTAAGAATCCTATGGGGAGGGCAGTTTAATGGGTCACTAACATAACATAAATATTAACATGAAGCAAAGTGATCCATTGGAACTGTAAGCATGTTGGTTAATGCTCATATGGCTTCCCATATTCAACATTCGATTTAAAAGTCTAAAATTACTATTTACTCTGACTGGATTACGTCAATCCTCGCAGAATGTTTAGATGGAAACGACTGTGTTTGTGAAGGAGGATATACTTATCATCAAAATACTAGTTTTCTCAACCACTGAGGGAAAGATAATCTGGAAAATGTTATAAAAATATAACATCTGTATGCTGCAACATAA
>NC_036838.1:42207752-42215669 GCF_002910315.2 Salvelinus sp. IW2-2015
AAAAATATTACATCTGTATGCTGCACATAAGCTCATAGAGTTAAGACTTCACTTCATCATACAGTATGGCACATACTCATGGAATGAAAAAGACTCCTGTAATCATGGCTTACCATCACCAAGGAAGAGGATGAGGTTCTTTGCAGTGTTTTGATTGAGCTTCTGAAGTGTGAGGGCATTCTTCAAAGTACGCTGGGCCCATGTGTTCCAGAACAGGGGATCTTTCTCTTGGTCTGCAACACGGAGGTAGGGTTTTAGTTTTAAATGAGGAGGGAAAGAGGCCAGCAGAAGTGATCTGTAACACCTGCGAAAGTACTGGGACAAGTGGGACGGAATATGCCCCAATTAAATGGAAAACACGTTGAGGTTTATCCAGGGAAGCATTCTTTGATGGACAAAAACTTGATTAACACAGAAAAGATGCGTTGTCCATTATTTCCAAGGTAATGTACAGAACATTGGCATTAATCACTTCCTTATTCACTTGTATTTCATAACCTAGTTATAACTTTTCTAATTAATGTTTTACTGCCAGACAATGTCAAAGTTCCTTTGTGAGTAACTTATTTCTTTACTGGTTATAAGTCTCAGCATGACAAATAATATGAACAAGTATGGACGATAATATCAGGGACCAACAGGATGACCATAAGCACATACACATGTACTGTATTCATAATGACATGTTCTGTAGGRTCGGCCACTGCCAACCATATGACCTTGGACATCTCCAGCATGTAAGCTTTTTATTTCTGAAATTACGTTGCCTACTATACACCAGCACATACATTAATGATGTTACGATAAGAAGGAACCTAATCTTATAACTGTTTAGGGACAAATATTACACATCTGGAATTCATTTTGAATCCATTTTGTGAACCTCTCCTGATTTGTACATAATCTTTCAGGAGCTAAATGATTCTGGTCATTTTGTAGAGAGAACAGAGAAAATGGAGGTTCACTAGCCATCGTATTGTTAATGCAGTGTGAATTATGTTCAGTGGGKTCAATAGACTGACAGTTATAACTCTAACAAGCCGTGTTATTCTAAACAGGATGCCATAAACAACAGAGAAGTGGAACTTCATATATGAGAGCAGTTGAAGACTTCTGCATGTGTCACATCTCCAATAAATCAAAGCCCAATTTAGTTTCTACCCTTCTTCCTGAAGTGTGCACTCATTCACTCCTCCTCATTATAGGAAGCATTGGAGTGGTGTCAGCATGTGCTAAAGAGATCATTCACTACATTTCCTAAACCTGCCTCCCTTTCCTTCAAATATATGAACAGGAGTGAACAAGTGCACACTTCAGCGAGAAGAGAACGAAATAGATCTGTGTTTAGTATGTGTCCTCTAGCTCTTCCTGGTGGATTTCAGTTCAAACAGCTGGATGCTGTTAAGAGACATTACATTTATTGACAGGTGTGTGTATTACCAGGAAACTGTGGCTTCCCCAGGCCTCCCAGGCCAGGCAGGAGCAGATGAGCAGGATTGTCACCTTCATGCTGCTTTCGCTCTATCGCTGTAGTGTTATCACATACCACGTCCCAAACTAGAGGGAGTCTGTAAAATAAGGAGAAATCAGTGTTTATGAAAGTTGACGATGAGTTTGATTTAAAGTGCAGCAAAGGATGTGGAAAGTAGGTAGGTTTCAACTTAGACATTCACAGTGAACAGAAGTAGTGGTTTTGTTGTAGTGTAGTCCTAACACGGCCCCATGGGCACTGAGCAGCCAGACTTCATCTATTATTWCACCCCCCACCCCTGTCCCTCCACTTTTCCTCCGCCGTCCCACCCCTGTCACTCCCCTGACCCACCCCTGTCCCACCTCTGTCTCTCCCCTGTGCTGTGGTCAAGGTCGCTTTAATGGGATTGTGGGCCGTAGTACAGAGATTTAACGGCCATAACAAAGCC
The DNA here is from genome assembly GCF_002910315.2 of Salvelinus sp. IW2-2015. Taxonomy (NCBI): domain Eukaryota; kingdom Metazoa; phylum Chordata; class Actinopteri; order Salmoniformes; family Salmonidae; genus Salvelinus; species Salvelinus sp. IW2-2015. The sequence goes on from NC_036838.1 coordinate 42,209,672, forward strand.
AATATAAATGTTTTTTAAACAAGGTTTACAGTTTTCTAAAGAAGAGAGTTTGGCAAATGTATTGTTACACATGTGCTTGAAATAAAATGGTATTTCATAACGTCTTGAAACTGTGTGCAAATGAGCCTTGTTACTTTATGCTATTAAAACAGACAACGCAAGTCCTACAGCATTAGTATACAATATGCTGTAGTTGAGCTCACATAAAGCTGCTAGGCTGGTCTCTGAGGAGAGGAGAGGTTTTACCGTGCCACAGATGCAGGCCTAGGCCTATCCTCTAAGTAAAGCTCAGAAGTGGCCGGGCCCACCAATCAGCAGCAGACTAGCCAGCCTGCAGGTGAACAAGCAGAGCAGTCCCAGGATGGGCACCAGGAGAATGCCAGAGAAAAGGAGGGGTGTCAAGGAGAAAAGCATCCCGGTTGGAATACCAATCTGTATCAAAGACAGAGGCAGATGTTTCCTGTTTCACCTGCCAGCTCTGTAGCTGACCACTAAGAGATGAAAACTGGGTCCCTGTACAGGGTTCGATCTGTTTGAATGGAGCTGGGATTAGGTTTAATAATGTTCGTGAGGTCAGGGTTTTGGATCATAATTAGAGTGTGTGACTTTATTTCTTTGCTTTCCTTCTCTTTTTTTTTGCTCTGGGCTTAGTGACACAGGCTCCTCCATTCTGGGAAAACACTGACCTCAGACACATTCCCCCAAACAGATTACCTTGGCCCATCCAAAATGTAATGGGAGGAGAAGGAATCAATCCAGCTCAATCAATGTTGTGGTCCAACTGGCCTGTTTGAATCTTTTACTTTCAAGAACTCTGGGTTTTGGCTTTATCCTAGGGTATGCTGTACACATGATATCTATGGTGATATTTTTTATGTTTAAATGTTTCTAGCACTGGCATTCTTTCCCCTCCAAACAACCATTGCCTTGTTGAGGAGCTGATAAGATTGAATGCCTGTTGTGCTTATAAAGGCTCCATAAGACCATACTACTAAGAGTTTTTAATTCTGTCATGAGATAAGGCACATTTTTCTATTTAACTACAATGACAGCCTAGGAACAGTGGGTTGTTCAGGGGCAGAACGACAGATTTTTACCTTGTCAGCTCGGGCATTCGATCTAGCAACCTTTCGGTTACTGGCCCAATGCTCTAACCACTAGGCTACCTGCCGCCCCTACAGGAAAWATTTTAAGTGCTCAATTGTAGATGAGATATCATCCTCTCCTTAGCATAGGGTAAACATTACACCCTATTAATGCCAACTCAATCACAAATCAACTTGAAAGATTATCCATGTGCTTTACATCACTGGTACAATGGCCATGTCTAGGGAGCAAYGACTGACAAGAAGAAAACCTGAAAAGAACAAAGGCTTGCCATATGTTCTATTTTTTTCTGTTTACCTGTAAAAGGTGAGCGTGTCCAACCAATTTAGGTATTGTGCATCACAGTGTATACATTAATTGTCAGCCAAATTGAGTAAATTGCAGAATGCTCTATCCAAATGTATTKATAAAACAAATATTTCAATCATTCGGTCTGTCTGTCAGTGTATTCTCCACATTTTCAGCTATATTGGTACCTTCTGACAATTATTTTCTGGAGAACTATTGTGTTGTGAATTCTGACATTAATATTACTATAGCTGAGCACTCACTGCTAGTTGACATTTTTATAATCAAAATGAACATCCAACAGCATAGGATATCAACCAAAATTAATGAAACTGGCTATAGGCCTAGCTATGTGATTTAGTGTAGTATTGGTTTAATAAAAAAACTTCATCCTTATGGAGGGTACTGCTATTGTTGTATTGATGCTCAATCACGTGTTGGAAAGTTGGGAAGATTGCGAGTTCTACCTACAAGAATCTGCAATCACAAAAACTTCTACCACAGCTACACTTATAGGGTAATATTACTTTAAAGAGATGGAAAGCGATAAGTAATACGCATGTGGTGCTAGTGGCATGTTTAATTGCACCGATTTTCCTGACAATGCAGCCAATTGCAAGGAGATTTTATGTTGATATTTTCTAAATAGCCTGCACACGATAAACCATTGATATTCCAAAAATAGACAATTAATACAAAGAGTTAAAGGAATACACTTACTTCGGGTTCTATTTAAGCTTCTTTAGCAAAACACTTATGTCTGTGTCATCCTGTCGCACTTTTATACGYCTATGCACCAGCTCTGTTTTGAGGGCTGAGAATAGCGGTTGATATCCCACCACGATGGCGAGAAACCACCCAATAAATAATGGCATCATAACATGAAGAGCTGGATCGTGAGTGCCGCCTGTTGACCAGTTTCACTGTTGCATTTAGACTACTCAAAATATTTAATTCAAACCTTAAATCAGTCGAGTTCATTGTCAGCATGTGAAATACTAAACTGAAACATATTGGCCTACATACTTAATATATAGGTTTATAAGTAGCTTATCATTGTCATTACTTTATAGCCTCGTTTATAAATGTGTAAGAATACAGTTGCTTGCCAAATTTAATGCACAATTTTGACCTTTACTATTATTAGTATATTGCTATTTATTAACCTCGATTGCCTAATGCCGCGTTCATGTGCCAGTCGGAACTAGGAAACTCGGAAACTTCCGACTTGCTAACTGGTTGAATGCAGCACATGTATAGGCTCCTACAACCAGTTAACAAGTCAGAAGTTTTCTAGTTCCGACTAGCACGCGAACGCGGCATAATGCACCAATTTACCCTGAGTGATTTTTGTTCATAATTTTGTATCCTTTAGATGTCACTAGAGACCAGTGACTATTCACACAATGTTATATTGGCTATCTCTCATACAGGAAAGCTACACTATCTGCCCTTTCTCTCCAAGCATCCCACACACAAATGCACAGTGTGAACAGGCAAACAATTACACTACTGGGATTATCTGTCCGCTGCCATCAATGTGTCAATTGAGAGGGAATAGACATAGCAGGACTTGAATTTTCGTTGTGAGGGAGGGAGGCTACAACATTTTAGAGTATTTGTCATGGTCTTTGCTCATGTGAAAAATATACATATCTTCTGTTTAAGTAGCAATGAATTGCTTGGATAAAATTATTTACTGAACTGAATAATAGAAGGCCTATTTAGTATAGGTTAAAACACCATCGGTGTCACGTTCTGACCATAGTTCTTTTGTGTTTTCGTTGTTTTAGTGTTGGTCAGGACGTGAGCTGAGTGGGCATTCTATGTTGTGTGTCTAGTTTTCCTTGTCTATGTTTGGCCTGATATGGTTCTCAATCAGAGCAGGTGTTAGTCATTGTCTCTGATTGGGAACCATATTTAGGTAGCCTGTTGTGTGTGGGTTGTGGTGGTTTGTTTTCTGTCTTTGTGTCTGCACCAGATAGGACTGTTTCGGTTTTCACGTTTTGTTGTTTTGTATTTTGTAGTGTTCACGTTTATGGTCTTTATTAAACATGATGAACATTGGCTACGCTGCGCTTTGGTCCTCTCCTTCGTCCACAGAAGAAAACCGTTACAATCGGAGTCCCTCTGCTATTCCTATTCCTTTTTGTTTTATTCCTTTTTTTTTAAAGCAAAAAGACAATACTATTATAGTAATGATAAAATACAAAGACTGGACCAGCCAGAGCCAAGAATTTGTTACTTTCTACATTACCATTAGGACTAGTAGCATGGCACATGAGGCCAATTTTCACATATTTCCTGTGGACCTCGTGAAAATGAGGGCATTATAATCCCGCTGATCCTATTAGGCACTCGATTTCTTTAGAAGCTTTTTGCAGTTTTCTTTTCTTTAATCTCCACACCTTAAGTGATTGCTCTGCATGTTAAGACTGTAAAGAAACGCCCAGTCAACAATACATGTTCCTTAATCCTTAAATGCTGTAATCCTTGACAATTGTTTATGTATTATATAAACACATTGAAATTATTTTCAGCTAAACCACCCCTCACCCTAKAATTATTGCCTTAGATCAATTATATATCTCCTTTATGAATAGTTTATTTGCAAATCCATGCCAATTGCATAAACCAAAACAGGTAGCAGTTAGAACCTAAGTAGGGCAAATATAACAATGTGTACCTGGCTGTACCTACATAGTCTAGGCAAGCATGTAYTTTAAATACATAGGCCTACTGTTGTGGATACTTAGTAAAGTGCAACCATTTTTTTCCTCAGAACTTTTTGTACATTAATTGCACCACAAAGTGTGGAATTTTCTAAGAAAGGGTAATAAAAATGTTTTATTAAGACCCACCCATTTCTCAAATCCTATTGGTTAGAATAATAGTGAACCGTCCCTTCTCATTTTGCTGTTGGTTGGACATGTTATTTCAGGGTCAGCATGGAAACTCAATATTTACGTGGTACTTTCGCGTTATATGTTCGCACTATATGACCGAAAATACAGTTCGTCACTCATTTGTTGCGTCTGGCACACSAACAGCTGTCCGCTGAAGGTACCTGAGAGGAACGTATAGAGTAGACGGAGTGAGCTGAAATAATGGTGGTAAGAACCTGTTCCATATCAAATGTATCTTAATTACAAACCTTATGTTTATGAACTGAATTTATTGGCTGTCGTTGCTGTAAACCTACATTTGGAACATCAACGTGTGATTACGCGGTGCGCAAAACATTGTGTGCAATTACGATTTCTATTAACGTTTGCGACCATGACATGAGGTAATATCTTTAGCATAATTCCCGGGGCAACTGGTTTCTGCATTACCAAAACTAGTAATTCTCTGCATTTTAGGCCTACTCCCTGACTTAATAATTGTTGCCTTATTATGATCATGTGGGCAGATAAGCCTTTTATGTCTTGAACACACTCTTTCATTGTATTTTTTTAATATATAGGCTAATGTTAAATCCATAGTTGGTTTGTTACTAGCTGACTGAACTMAACTCTACGATTAATGATGGAGTTGAGGAGTGACTAGTGTAGGCGGACTGGAGTTCTGAAGTCACATAAAATAAAACTACAGATTTCAGCGCCCCAAGAAACGCTGCATTTACACAATACTATGTCATGTGTAWATGCGGGCTATTCTTTTGGTGCTGAAATCCATCGTTTTTTATTAAAAAATATAAAWAATAATGTGAAGTCTGAGCTCCAATCTACCATTGGAATCTGCTGAGGGGGGGACTGCTCATAATAATGGCTGGAACAGATCAAATGGAATGGCATCAAACCATGTGTTTGATGTATTTGATACCATTCCACTTATTCCACTCCAGCCATTACCACAAGCCCGTCCTCATCAATTAAGGTGCCACCAACCTCCTGTGCAGTTCACCCACACTGGTCGCCACCCAACACCATGGTAAATCGTGGAGTTGAGTTTATTCGGCTAGTTTGTACTTGTCACCATCCTTGTTTGTATAGTGGTTATTCATTAMCTAGGGCCCAGGGGTAAGCATGAGAGTTTCTTGGCAGTAAACATAGGCCTACATGCAGCAACAGACACAGGTTATCTACCTGAGCTGTAATGTCCAGGTGTAAACAAGCTTCCATATGCCACTCCTTAAAGAGCGACTGCACCACAGATGGATGTATAAATGTGAAGCAGCCGGTTGGCGTTTCCACTCACTACCAGATATGGTGATAAGAAGCTCAGCGAGATGGATTTTGGCCAACATTCTGCACATTTTCTCTTAGATGAAACACTTGATCTGCATACAGTTTTCTGTTTCCAAAAGTAGAATCTGTAACAAACAGAGTGGATTTCATTTTGACTTTACCCTTTGACAAAGTTTGACAAAAAACTGTGTTGTTTAGAAGAAGTGCAAGGGCAGATTAAGTTATTGCACATGCGCACTTCCCAGAGTAGCCGTTCCCAGACATAAATATGCAAATACATGCTAGACGTGCCAATAGGATCTCACTATCTCATGCTTGGTTCTGCCTACTATGAATAATTTGCTCCCATTGGAAACGAGGCGCTGGTCTATCTTGGGTTAGCTGTAAAAATCTTTGACAGCACTTCTATGGTA
>NC_036838.1:42218209-42233940 GCF_002910315.2 Salvelinus sp. IW2-2015
CAGATGTGGCCAGGACAATAAATTGCAATGTCCGTACTTTGAGACGCCTAAGACAGTGCTACAGGGAGACAGGACAGACAGCTGATCATCCTCGTAGTGGCAGACCACGTGTAACAACACCTGCACAGGATCGGTACATCCGAACATCACACCTGCAGGACAGGTACAGGATGGCAACAACATTGCCCGAGTTACACCAGGAACACACAATCCCTCCATCAGTGCTCAGACTGTCCCCAATAGTCTGAGAGAGGCTGGACTGAGGGCTTGTAGGCATGTTGTAAGGCAGGTCCACACCAGACATCACCGGCACAAACGTCGCCTATGGGCACAATCCCACGTCGCTGGACCAAGACAGACTGGCAAAAAGTGCTTTTCACTGACGAGTCACGGTTTTGTCTCACCAGGGTATGGTCGGATTTGCGTTTATCATCGAAGGAATAAGCGTTACTAAGGTCTGTACTCTGGAGCGGATCGATTTGGAGGGTCCGTCATGGTCTGGGGCGATGTGTCACAGCATCATCGGACTGAGCTTGTTGTCATTGCAGCGAATCTCAACGCTGTGCGTTACAGGAGGAAACATCTCTCCTCTCATGTGGTACCCTTCCTGCAGGCTCATCCTGACATGACCCTCCAGCATGACAATGCCACCAGCCATACTGCTCGTTCTGTGCATGATTTTCGCAAGACAGGAATGTCAGTGTTCTGCCATGGCCAGCGAAGAGCCGGATCTCAAGCCCATTGAGCACTCTGGGAACTGTTGATGGAGGGTGGGGCTAGGGCCATTCACCCCAGAAATTCCAGAAACTTGCAGTGCCTTGGTGGAAGAGTGTGGGTAACATCTCACAGCAAGAACTGGCAAATCTGGTGCAGTCCATGAGGGGAGATGCACTGCAGTACTTAATGCAGCTGGTGGCCACACCAGATACTGACTGTTACTTTTGATTTGACCCCCCTTTGTTCAGGGACACATTTATAATTTCTGTTAGTCACATGTCTGTGGAACTTGTTCAGTTTATGTCTCAGTTGTTGAATCTTGTTATGTTCATACAAATATTTACACATGTTAAGTTTGCTGAAAATAAACACAGTTGACAGTGAGAGAATGTTTCTTTTTTGCTGAGTTTAGGTGAAGTAAAACTAGTCTGGTCATTGGAATGGTAGACTGATAATATTCTGTGGTCAGCAGCAGAAGATTCTTCAAATGGAAACTCTCATCTGAAGTCAAAAGCCATGTCCATGGAGTGTACTATTGGGAGGGAATCTTTCTGGGTCCCACTATCTGTCCAGTAGACGATATTAAATAAAATGTGAAGGAGGCATAGTGTTTTGAGACCAAAAGTTATTTGTAGGAAAGAGCGTCAAGTTGAATATCCAAGAATTTGTTCCATCCCCATTGTGGTGTTTTTAATGCCAAGATTGGGACATGTAGCTGCTCACTGTAAAGAAAAGAAAAGTGTGGAGTGGGGGAATAATGTGAAGGCTAAGTGTTGTAATTGTGGGGTGGAACACACGTGCAACATTGGGGATGCATGCAGGAGAGAGGCAGGAGAGGCCCAGAGATAAAGAATCATGATTTCTCATATGCAGAGGCTTAAAACAGATTGGTAAGACTATAGGCGGACTGATGGAGCTACCATGGTTTCTCCCGTAGTAAGTGGACCTAGTGTCAGAACTGTGCTTCTACGTCCTGACATGGTTTTGAGACCTGTTCAGAAATCTTGTTTCCACAAATGTGCTGTGTCAAAGGACACTTTGATAGTAAATAAAATTGACTTCATAGCTTTCATTGAAAGGTTCAACACGGCTTGGGTTATGAAAACTGAAATGCCAGGTTGAAGATTATTGTGGATATGGCAAACAGTTATTAGGAGTAACAGGTGTAACTGTTGACATGATTTTTGAATGCTGGATAATCCTCAGGATGGATTGTCTCAGTATGATAGAGATAAATTAGAAAAGGTTGGATGGGGGCGTGAGCAATGGTTAAGAGCGTTGGCCAGTAACCTAAAGGTTGCTGGTTCAAATCCCCGAGGCAAGTAGGTGAACAATCTGTCGACATGCACTTAGCCTAATTGCTCCTGTAAGTCACTCCGGATGAGAGCGTCCTGCTAAATTACAAAAAATATATAGAAATGGGAGTTTGTTTGAAGTTAGTAGGGATTTATTTGTTTATTTATATTAAACGTTTGTGATCAGTCAATCCTGGACGCGCCATTATATATATAGGCTAATGTTAAATCCATAGTTGGTTTGTTACTAGCTGACTGAACTCAACTCTACGATTAATGATGGAGTTGAGGAGTGACTAGTGTAGGCGGACTGGAGTTCTGAAGTCACATAAAATAAAACTACAGATTTCAGCGCCCCAAGAAACGCTGCATTTACACAATACTATGTCATGTGTAWATGCGGGCTATTCTTTTGGTGCTGAAATCCATCGTTTTTTATTAAAAAATATAAAWAATAATGTGAAGTCTGAGCTCCAATCTACCATTGGAATCTGCTGAGGGGGGGACTGCTCATAATAATGGCTGGAACAGATCAAATGGAATGGCATCAAACCATGTGTTTGATGTATTTGATACCATTCCACTTATTCCACTCCAGCCATTACCACAAGCCCGTCCTCATCAATTAAGGTGCCACCAACCTCCTGTGCAGTTCACCCACACTGGTCGCCACCCAACACCATGGTAAATCGTGGAGTTGAGTTTATTCGGCTAGTTTGTACTTGTCACCATCCTTGTTTGTATAGTGGTTATTCATTAMCTAGGGCCCAGGGGTAAGCATGAGAGTTTCTTGGCAGTAAACATAGGCCTACATGCAGCAACAGACACAGGTTATCTACCTGAGCTGTAATGTCCAGGTGTAAACAAGCTTCCATATGCCACTCCTTAAAGAGCGACTGCACCACAGATGGATGTATAAATGTGAAGCAGCCGGTTGGCGTTTCCACTCACTACCAGATATGGTGATAAGAAGCTCAGCGAGATGGATTTTGGCCAACATTCTGCACATTTTCTCTTAGATGAAACACTTGATCTGCATACAGTTTTCTGTTTCCAAAAGTAGAATCTGTAACAAACAGAGTGGATTTCATTTTGACTTTACCCTTTGACAAAGTTTGACAAAAAACTGTGTTGTTTAGAAGAAGTGCAAGGGCAGATTAAGTTATTGCACATGCGCACTTCCCAGAGTAGCCGTTCCCAGACATAAATATGCAAATACATGCTAGACGTGCCAATAGGATCTCACTATCTCATGCTTGGTTCTGCCTACTATGAATAATTTGCTCCCATTGGAAACGAGGCGCTGGTCTATCTTGGGTTAGYTGTAAAAATCTTTGACAGCACTTCTATGGTATAATGGCGGTCCACAAACAAACGTTTAATATAAATAAACAAATAAATCCCTACTAACTTCAAACAAACTCCCCATTTCTATATATTTTTTGTAATTTAGCAGACGCTCTCATCCGGAGTGACTTACAGGAGCAATTAAGGCTAAGTGCATGTCGACAGATTGTTCACCTACTTGGCTCGGGGATTTGAACCAGCAACCTTTAGGTTACTGGCCAACGCTCTTAACCATTATGCTCACGCCCCCATCCAACCTTTTCTAATTTATCTCTATCATACTGAGACAATCCATCCTGAGGATTATCCAGCATTTCAAAAATCATGTCAACAGTWACACCTGTTACTCCTAATAACTGTTGCCATATCCACAATAATCTTCAACCTGGCATTTCAGTTTTCCATAACCCAAGCCGTGTTGATAACCTTTCCAATGAAAGCTATGAAGTCAATTTTATTTACTAKCAAAAGTGTCCTTTGACACAGCACATTTGTGGAAACAAGATTTCTGAACAGGTCTCAAAACCATGTCAGGACTAGTAGAAGCACCAGTTCTGACACTAGGTCCACTTACTACGGGAGAAACCATGGTAGCTCCATCAGTCCGCCTATAGTTCTACCAATCTGTTTTACAGCCTCTGCATATGAGAAATCATGATTCTTTATCTCTGGGCCTCTCCTGCCTCTCTCTGCACCTGGCATCCACCAAATGTTGCACTGTGTTCCACCCCACAATTACAACACTTAGCCTTCACATTATTCCCCCACTCCACACTTTTCTTTTCTTTACAGTGAGCAGCTACATGTCCCAATCTTTGGCATTTAAAACACCACAATGGGGATGGAACAAATTCTTGGATATTCAAACTTTGACGCTCTTTCCTACAAATCAAACTTTTGGTCTCAAACACTATGCCTCCCTTCACATTTTATTTAATATCGTCTACTGGACATAGATAGTGGGACCCCAGAAATGATTCTCCKCAACATAGCATACACTCCATGGACATGGCTTTTGATCTTCTTCAGATTGAGAGTTTCCATTTGAAGAATCTTCTGCTGCTGACCACAGAATATTATCAGTCTACCATTTCCAATGAACCAGACTAGTTTTACTTCACCTAAACTCAGCAAAAAAGAAACATCCTCTCACTGTCAACTGTGTTTATTTTCAGCAAACTTAACATGTGTAAATATTTGTATGAACATAACAAGATTCAACAACTGAGACATAAACTGAACAAGTTCCACAGACATGTGACTAACAGAAATTTAATAATGTGTCCCTGAACAAAGGGGGGGTCAAAATCAAAAGTAACAGTCAGTATCTGGTGTGGCCACCAGCTGCATTAAGTACTGCAGTGCATCTCCTCCTCATGGACTGCACCAGATTTGCCAGTTCTTGCTGTGAGATGTTACCCCACTCTTCCACCAAGGCACCTGCAAGTTTCTGGACATTTCTGGGGTGAATGGCCCTAGCCCTCACCCTCCGATCCAACATGTCCCAGATGTGCTCAATGGGCTTGAGATCCGGGCTCTTCGCTGGCCATGGCAGAACACTGACATTCCTGTCTTGCAGGAAATCATGCACAGAACGAGCAGTATGGCTGGTGGCATTGTCATGCTGGAGGGTCATGTCAGGATGAGCCTGCAGGAAGGGTACCACATGAGGGAGGAGGATGTCTTCCCTGTAACGCACAGCGTTGAGATTGCCTGCAATGACAACAAGCTCAGTCCGATGATGCTGTGACACACTGCCCCAGACCATGACGGACCCTCCAAATCGAAATCGATCCCGCTCCAGAGTACAGGCCTCGGTGTAACGCTCATTCCTTCGACGATAAACGCAAATCCGACCATCACCCCTGGTGAGACAAAACCGTGACTCGTCAGTGAAAAGCACTTTTTGCCAGTCCTGTCTGGTCCAGCGACGGTGGGATTGTGCCCATAGGCGACGTTGTTGCCGGTGATGTCTGGTGTGGACCTGCCTTACAACATGCCTACAAGCCCTCAGTCCAGCCTCTCTCAGACTATTGGGGACAGTCTGAGCACTGATGGAGGGATTGTGTGTTCCTGGTGTAACTCGGGCAATTGTTGTTGCCATCCTGTACCTGTCCTGCAGGTGTGATGTTCGGATGTACCGATCCTGTGCAGGTGTTGTTACACGTGGTCTGCCACTACRAGGATGATCAGCTGTCTGTCCTGTCTCCCTGTAGCACTGTCTTAGGCGTCTCAAAGTACGGACATTGCAATTTATTGTCCTGGCCACATCTGGAGTCCTCATGTCTCCTTGCAGCATGCCAAAGGCACGTTCATGCAGATGAGCAGGGACCCTGGGCATCTTTCTTTTGGTGTTTTTCAGAGTCAGTAGAAAGGCCTCTTTAGTGTCCGAAGTTTTCATAACCTTAATTGCCTACCGTCTGTAAGCTGTTAGTGTCTTAACGACCATTCCACAGGTGCATGTTCTTCTTGTTCATTGTAAAGGGTTTAAACTCTGTATCCCATGCTTGTTCAATGAACCATAAACAACATCTGTGAAGTTATTTGGATTTGTATGAATTATCTTTGAAAGACAGGGTCCTAAAAAAAGGGCGGGTTTTTTGTTGTTGCTGAGTTTCTTTCTTTCTTTACGTTAATAGGATAGGGTGTAGATGCGGCACTGTGGTCACATCAAACATCAAACACCATCACAACTTTACACTCCAACACATCATTACTCGTTTCCCATCTTCACCCTCACGCTCTCTGCACTAGAAGCATCACTGCTTTCAGTAGCATGGTTTCTCTTTTTCCTGTTACTGTCCTTGACACTCATTCTCCCGACCMATATCCTCAGAACTATCAACCATAATGATCGCATTTAAGCGCAGCTGTTACTTCTCCAACCTTCTCTCCATATCCTCCATCACAGCATCTTCACTAATCACACGTCGGCAAACTGCACTTCCTGATTTGGCCTCATTTTAGATTTKATTCATTAAGAAATGCTAACAGCCATGGTTGAATTCAAACATGAGTTGGTTTCGGGGTGTGGTTTGATGTGGGTGTCTCTTGTATGTGTTCGCAGGTGGGAAGAGTTAGACAAATTATTTAGCCAATTAGCTTCAGCCAGCTGGTGTGCAACCGTGGAAAAATGTATTTGACTTTGGATAGCCTATCTCYGGGGCTAGCTACAGACCGTTAATAAATTGCCCAATGTACTGTAAATGAGACAATATTTTCATGTTGCACACTTTTTTGTTTTCTTATTAAATGCTTTCAATATTTGTATATGCATTTCCACAATTTCTAGTTGGCTTGAGGTTTTTTAAGTCATTGAAATTTGGAGCTATTGGAATTTTTACATTGTCCCATGTACATTGTGTAATTTACCGATGGTTCCTAACTAGCCCCATAGGGATATCCAAAGTTAACCCAAATTTACCACAGGCATTACGATTAGGTCGTGTGCAGCTGCAATCAGAATGTATGATTACTTATGTGCTGCCAGCTGTGGGCATGTGGGCAGGATTAATACAAACCCAACCTTCATACAGTATACTTTGTGATGCAGTCACGAGCACAAGTCTCTGTTTTGGATGCAACTGACTTTATGACCAAAATTAACCTATTTACACTTTGTAGTCAATTTTGACAGTAGAATAAATGTTGCTGACTCATATCAATGCCACACAGGCTTTCAAAATGCGAAGTTGTATTTTAGAGTCAGTTTCTCTTTAAATCTCACATCATGCAGATCAAATATTTCTCCATAGGTATTCTCATGTAAAACCTAGAAGGTAGCCTACATGATGTCTCTCATTCATTGAGCAGTAGACTTTATTGCTTTTTGTGGGAAGTTTTTTTTGTGTGGCGATTTTAGGGTTATGTCCCTGACATCATATCTAAACTACAGTATTGTTTAACTGTACACATGACTGCATAAGTGTTCTGTAATGAAAATCATGAAGGGACACCAAGTTCATTGTGTCCTTTGACAAGGATGTGGGAATCACATTATCCAGGAGTTTTGTGATGGTTTATAGGGGATGGGTGGGGTTGAAGTGTTATAAAGGTTTAACTAACTCTACAATCATTGCTTTATTAACGCTTGAATCATTAAAAATGTTATTTACTGACATTAAAGCTGTTATTGGAGTCATTATTTGGGGATTTAATGCAGTATCTTTATGATGATAATGATGTTGGGGACACTGTGTGTGTGCATATATATATATATATATATATGAGAACAACGTATGAGAGGACGCATCCGGGTGTCAGAATTTGCAGAACCTCTAAGTCTTATTGATTTTATGTTCTGGGCTAATAAGGGTTATCCTATAGTTTTGAATGTTTAGCTTGTGTTGGAGAAAACCCCCACATACTGCGAGGTGCCGGCTGATAAGGATATTTGTTTTCAGTCGGTACCTGACAGTATCAGGGTGTTTTTTCCAAAGGAAACATGCAGAGAAAGACATTTACCACCAGGGCTTGTTTGATGTCATAGGTCATGAGCTGCAGTCTTCAGCAATGCAGTTGGTCTCATCTATGGCCTTCAAGAAGACTGGGGTAGTAAAACATTAGACCTAATGTTGGGCCTATGTGATGTGTTGGACTGGTTTGTGTTGTGGGTTGGCTGTGACAACTGTGTCAAATTCCAATAGAGCAATTTACATGGCTGTGTTTGTGGGTGTAATGTTTGAATATTTTAAATATGTTCCTGGCTACAGTGGTTCCCCCTAGGGTACACTTTTTGTGGGTGTAATGTTTGAATATTTTAAATATGTTCCTGGCTACAGTGGTTCCCCCTAGGGTACACTGTGTTTGACTGCTGAGGGGCAGTATCTATATAGTACTGTAGTGTGGCTCACTGACTCTGGACAACCTACAGGTGACAGGGACAGGCTATGGCCCATGATCCCTCGGAGTAGCTCTGTGAGTTTAAAACAAAAGCAGTTTAAGACAATTATAGAAAAATATTAAGAACACATTCATTAGACTCCTAGTAAGTCTACATGCAATGTAGGGCACATGCAGTGAAGTTCACCAGTCCCGGTKTAATTAACCTACATTCTAGGGGTGTAACGGTTAACTAAATCCACAGTTTGGTACATACTGTACCTCGGTTTTTGGGTCACGGTTCACAGAAGGAGGGAACACATTTTTATTACATTTACAGTTGAAGTCTGAAGTTTACATACACTTTAGCCAAATACATTTAAACTCAGTTTTTCACAATTCCTGACATTTAATCCWAGTAAAACTTCCCTGACTTAGGTCAGTTAGCATCACCACTTTATTTTAAGAATGTGAAATGTCAGAATAATAGTAGAGAATTATTTATTTAAGCTTTTATTTATTTCATCACATTCCCAGTGGGTCAGAAGTTTACATACACTCAATTAGTATTTGGTAGCATTGCCTTTAAATTGTTTAACTTGGGTWAAACGTTTTGGGTAGACTTCCACAAGCTTCCCACAATAAGTTGATGAATTTTGACCCATTCCTCCTGACAGAGCTGGTGTAACTGAGTCAGGTTTGTAGGCCTCCTTCACATTTGGGATGGTGTTCTTCGGCTTGCAAGCCTCCCCCTTTTTCCTCCAAACATAATGATGGTCATTATGGCCAACAGTTCAATTTTTTTGTTTCATCAGACCAGAGGACATTTCTCAAAAAAGTACAATCTTTGTCCCAATGTGCAGTTGCAAACCATAGTCTGGATTTTTTATGGCGGTTTTGGAGCAGTGGCTTCTTCCTTGCTGAGCGCCCTTTCAGTTTATGTCGATATAGGACTCATTTTACTGTGGGATATCGATACTTTTGTACCTGTTTCTCCAGCATCTTCATCAAGGTCCTTTGCTGTTCTGGGATTGATTTGCACTTTTCGCACCAAAGTACGTTCATCTCTAGGAGACAGAACGTGTCTCCTTCCTGAGCGGCATGACGGCTGCGTGGTCCATGGTGTTTATACTTGCGTACTATTGTTTGTACAGATGAACGTGGTCCTTCAGGCATTTGGAAATTGCTCCCAAGGATGAACCAGACTTGTGGAGGTCTCCAATTTTTTTCTGAGGTCTTGGCTGATTTCTTTTAATTTTCCCATGATGTCAAGCAAGAGGCACTGAGTTTGAAGGTAGTCCTTGAAATACATCCACAGGTACACTCCATTGACCTTCACAAATGATGTCAATTAGCCTATCAGAAGCTTCTAAAGCCATGACATCATTTTCCTGGAATTTTCCAAGCTGTTTAAAGGCCCAGTCAACTTAGTGTATGTAAACTTCTAACCCACTGGAATTGTGATACAGTGAAATAATCTGTCTGTAAACACTTGTTGTAAAAATTACTTGTGTCATGCACAAAGKAGATGTCCTAACCGACTTGCCAAAACTAYAGTTTGTTAACAAGAAATTTGTGGAGTGGTTGAAAAACGAGTTTTAATGACTCCAACCTAAGTTTATATAAACTTCCGACTTCAACTGTAACTGCAGTAGATCACTGCATTTCATACATACCGCATCCCATGAACCAAGGTTCCATACCTTATGGTTCGAATAGGTAGGTGACAGTTAGAGACTTACTACATTACTTTTATTAATGACTTGGCCATTTCAGGAATTCAGTTCCTTATGTAAAGGAACATCAGTAGTTTAATAAAATATGTAGGACAGGCCTACCTATCTCTCAACTGGCTTCACATGTAGGGACGATCACTTATAGGCTGCAGTTTCCGTGACCTGCTTGTAACCCTGTTAACTCCGGAAAGGTACGCCTAAAGGTCTTAGAACAGGTGTGGAGAACTCATTCGGACAGCTTGGTAAGATAAAATATGAACTGAATGGTATTTTCCCTCACTACTCTTGTCCAGCACATTATCATGATCTCCAGATATGATGCTTAACTTGTAAGTAAGAKCAACAGAGATTTCTTGCCATAGTCACACTGTGTTTTGGAGGGTGACTAAAATGTTGTTTGATTAATACATTTGGAGAGAAGAAAACGTTAAACCTTTACACTTGTGGGAATTGGCCTATATGTTGAAAAACAAATGATAGTCCCACWAAGCGCAAACCAGATGGGATGGTGTATCGCTGTGGTAGCCATGCTGGTTAAGTGTGCCTGAATTATAAATAAATCACAGACAGTGTCACCAGCAAAGCACCATCACACCTCCTCCTCCATGCTTCACAGTGGGAACCACACATGCGGAGATCATCCGTTCACCTACTCTGCATCTCACAAAGACACGGCGGTTGGAACCAAACATCTCAAATTTGGACTCAACAGACCAAAGGCCAAATTTCCACCGGTCTAAACTCCATTGCTTGTGTTTCTTGGCCCAAGCAAGTCTTTTCTTATTATTGGTGTCCTTTAGTAGTGGTTTCTTTGCAGCAATTTGACCATAAAGGCCTGATTCATGTAGTCTTCTCTGAACAGTTGATTATGAGATGTGTCTGTTACTTGAACTCTGAAGCATTTATTTGGGCTGCAATCTAATGAACAGTTAATTTCAGATTTCTGAGGCTGGTAACTCTAATTAACSTATCCTCTGCAGCAAGGGTAACTCTGGGTCTTCCTTTCCTGTGGCGGTCCTCATGAGAGCCAGTTTCATCATAGCGCTTGTTGGTTTTTGCGACTGTGCTTGAAGAAACTTTAAAAGTTCTTGAAATTTTCCGTATTGACTGACCTAAACCTTAAAGTAATGATGGACTCTTGTTTTTCTTTGCTTATTTGAGCTGTTCTTGCCATAATATGGACTTGGTCTTTTACCAAATAGGGCTATCTTCTGTATACCACCCTTACCTTGTCACAACACAACTGATTGAATCAAACGCTTTAAGAAGGAAAGAAATTCCACAAATGAACTTTTAACTAGGCACACCTGTTAATTAAAATGCATTCCAGGTGACTACCTCATGAAGCTGGTTGAGAGAATGCCAAGTGTGCAACGCTGTCATCAAGGCAAAGGGTGGCTACTTTGAAGAATCTCACATATTTGTTTAACACTTTTGCTTACTACATAATTCCATATGTGAAATGCATTATTTCAACGTGTTGATGTCTTCACTATTATTCTASAATGTAGAAAATAGTAAAAATAAAGAAAAGTCCTTGAATGAGTAGGTGTGTCCAAACTTTTGACTGGTACTGTAAATGTGCACCCATCTCAGTGAATACTGAGCTAATACATTGCGGAGGCCTAGACTAAAAGCAAATTTATGCTTGAACCGAAATGTGGTCGAAAGCTCCATATGGAGTGTGTGACGCAATTGCGGCTCCTCCAGAGGAATGCAGAGGCCAAATCGAGCTCTGTACCGCAATGCCGTGACGGTAGGTGGGGGCGGTACATCCTGTATAAACACAAACTCACTTTCTTGACAACTTCCTTCAGAACAGCTCTGCACTGCTCCGCGAATCGCAAGACGTATGAATGCCATGACTTCTGCAGAGGCCCTACCATCGTAAATGCTGCATGGCCAATGCAGATGTCAGATTGACCATGCCACGCCCAGATTCACAATGCACTTCTCTCTCCCATCAATTTGTGCAAATTAATTGTTTCATAACTTCATTGTGTGAATTGTTTGCATTTGATTGTTAGTGTCTATCGATTCCACATTACATATATCACCAGTAATGTTGAGTAAGGACACACACCTGATTACACATAGAAGTAGGTTTATAGGTTACCTGGCCTGCGTGCAAATGTTGGCATATAAATGTGCCCATTTGGAGATCTGATAGTATTTCTGATTGGATTAGGGCACCACCACTAATGAGCTCTGGAGCTTTTGAAAGTAATGTTTTCTTCACCCCAAACAGCAAGCAAACAAAATATTTTTTGAGAATGACAATAGTTCCTCAATGTATTTTTAAAAAAAAATGTCATGCTCTGATCCAGTGGTAAATAGGCCTACCTGATTACTTCTTATCAGTGCTTGACTTGGACTGAAATAGGTTCCGGTACTCATTTTGGGTGCTGGTASTGTTTATATTTAGGTGCAGGAGCTTCACAATACTTTTGAACTAATATTCTATAAGATGAAGAGGAGCTCAAGCAGTAGAATATTTAAGGTGCTTGTACTCAGCTCTCGTGAGCTCCTGCCCAATTCAAGCACTGCTTCTTATCCCTTGCGAAAATAGCCTACAGTCCCGAGCTCACTGGCATGGGAAACTGTAGCATACAGTCCAGGCRTAGACAATGTGATTTATAGGATATTTATTTTTGTCGGGATATTTTCTATTTGCAGACTGCAATGTTTTTATTTGTTGGCTGTATGTAGGTTATTTTTACATAGTGGGCAATGGCAATAGAAGTTACGTTTTAGGTTTGTATCATTTTTATTTAGATTTGAATAGTATTTTGATTATAATAAATGAAATTAAACTATTCCACAAAAATGTGCATATGGAAACCATAACTGGCATGCAGATTGGTAGAAATTGTATGCGCATTTTACATTTACTGTACTTATCGCCGCATTTGTTGGCCGAAATCTGAAAGTACTCTGGATACATTCAGTAGCATAAGAATATTCCTGGAAAATGTGTGGTAGGTGCTAGAGKTCGACCGATTTATGATWTTTCAACGCCGATACCGACTATTACCAGCCTGTTCAACCTCTCCTTCGTATCATCTGAGATCCCCAAGGATTGGAAAGCTGCCGCAGTCATCCCCCTCTTCAAAGGGGGAGACACCCTGGACCCCAAAAAAAAAAACACATTTTGGAGTAAACAATAAACAGTCAACAACATAGTAGAAGAAAAAAGAAAAAAGAGAATCTATATACAAGTGTGCAAAAGGCATGAGGAGGTAGGAACAAAAAATAAATAGGCCATAGAGCGGAATATACAATTTAGAGATTACACTGGAGTGAATAATCATCAGTTGATCATGTGCAAGTAGAGATACTGGTGTGCAAAGGAGCAGAAAAGTAAAATAAATAAAACAGTATGGGGGTTGAGGTAGGTATAATTATTGGGTGGGCTATATAGGATGGACATGTAAGCTGCAGCGATCGGTTAGCTGCTCAGATAGCAGATGTTTAAGTTGTTGAGGAGATAAAAAGCTCCAACTTCAGAGATTTTTGCAATTCCGTTCCAGTCGCAGGCAGCAGAGAACTGGAAGAAAGGCGCAAATGAGGTTTTGGCTTTAGGAATGATCAGTGCGATACACCTGCTGGAGCGCGTGCTACGGTGGGTGTTGCAATCGTGACCAGTGAACTGAGATAAGGCGGCACTTTACCTAGCATAGCCTTGTAGATGAACCTGGAGCCAGTGGTCTGACGAGAACATGTAGCGAGGGCCAGCCCGACTAGAGCATACAGGTCGCAGTGGTGGGTGGTATAAGTGCTTTAGTAACAAAACGGTATGGCATGTGATAAACTGCATCCAGTTTGCTGAGTAGGTATTGGAAGCTATTATTTGTAGATGACATCGCCGAAGTCGAGGATCGAGGATAGTCAGTTTTACTAGGGTAAGTTTGGCGGCGTGAGTGAAGGAGGCTTTGTTGCGAATAGAAAGCGATTCTAGATTTGATTTTGGATTGGAGTGTTTATATGAGTCTGGAAGGAGAGTTTAGATCTAGCCAGACACTAGGTATTTTATAGATGTCCACATATTCTAGGTCGGAACGTCCAGGGTGTTGATGCTAGTCGGGTGTGCGGGTGCAGGCAGCGAACGGTTGAAAAGCATGCATTGGTTTTACTAGCGTTTAAGAGCAGTTGGAGGCCACGAAGGAGTGTTGTATGGCATTGAAGCTCGTTTGGAGGTTAGATAGCAAGTGTCAAGGAAGGCAGAAGTATACAGAATGGTGTCGTCTGCGTAGAGGTGATCAGGGAATCGCCGCAGCAAGAGCAACATCATTGATATATACAGAGAAAAGAGTCGGCCCGAGAATTGACCCTGTGGACCCATAGAGACTGCCAGAGGACCGGACAACATGCCCTCCGATTTGACACACTGAATCTATCTGCAAAGTAGTTGGTGAACCAGGCAGGCAGTCATTAGAAAAACGAGTACTGAGTCTGCCGATAAGATGTGGTGATTGACAGAGTCGAAAGCCTTGGCCAGGTCGATGAAGACGGCTGCACAGTACTGTCTTTTATCGATGGCGGTTATGATTCGTTTAGTACCTTGAGCGTGGCTGAGGTGCACTCGTGACCGGCTCGGAACCGGATTGCACAGCGGAGAAGGTACGGTGGGATTCGAGTGGTCAGTGATCTGTTTGTTGACTTGGCTTTCGAAGACCTTGATAGGCAGGGCAGGATGGATATAGGTCTGTAAACAGTTTGGGGTCCAGGGTGTCTCCCCCTTTGAAGAGGGGGATGACTGCGGCAGCTTTCCAATCCTTGGGATCTCAGATATACGAAGGAGAGGTTGAACAGGCTGGTAATAGTCGGTATCGGCGTGAAAAATCATAAATCGGTCGACCTCTAGCACTACCACACATTTTCCAGGAATATTCTTATGCTACTGAATGTATCCAGGTACTTTCAGATTTCGGCCAACAAATGCGGCGATAAGTACAGTAAATGTAAAATGCGCATACATTTCTACCAATCTGCATGCCAGTTATGGTTTCCATATGCACATTTTTGTGGATTAGTTTAATCAAAATACTATTCAAATCTAAATAAATGATACAAACCTAAAACGTAACTTCTATTGCCATTGCCACTATGTAAAAATAACTACATACAGCCAACAAATAAAAACATTGCAGTCTGCAAATAAAAATATCCCGACAAAAATAAATATCCTATAATCACATTGTCTATGCCTGGACTGTATGCTACAGTTTCCCATGCCAGTGAGCTCGGACTGTAGGCTATTTTCGCAAGGGATAAGAAGCAGTGCTTGAATTGGGCAGGAGCTCACGAGAGCTGAGTACAAGCACCTTAAATATTCTACTGCTTGAGCTCCTCTTCATCTTATAGAATATTAGTTCAAAAGTATTGTGAAGCTCCTGCACCTAAATATAAACAGTACCGCACCCAAAATGAGTACCGGAACTATTTCAGTCCAAGTCAAGCACTGATAAGAAGTAATCAGGTAGGCCTATTTACACTGGATCAGAGCATGACATTTTTTTTTAAAAATACATTGAGGAACTATTGTCATTCTCATATATATAAAAAAAATATTTTGTTTGTTGCTGTTTGGGGTGAAGAAAACATTACTTTCAAAAGCTCCAGAGCTCATTAGTGGTGGTGCCCTAATCCAATCAGAAATACTATCAGATCTCCAAATGGGCACATTTATATGCCACATTTGCACGCAGGCCAGGTAACCTATAAACCTACTTCTATGTGTAATCAGGTGTGTGTCCTTACTCAACATTACTGGTGATATATGTAATGTGGATCGTAGACACTAACAATAATGCAA
>NC_036838.1:42233965-42235268 GCF_002910315.2 Salvelinus sp. IW2-2015
CGGAGAAGGTACGGTGGGATTCGAGATGGTCAGTGATCTGTTTGTTGACTTGGCTTTCGAAGACCTTAGATAGCAGGGCAGGATGGATATAGTCTGTAACAGTTTATGTGTAACTCTGTGTTGTTGTCTGTTCACACTGCTATGCTTTATCTTGGCCAGGTCGCAGTTGCAAATGAGAACTTGTTCTCAACTAGCCTACCTGGTTAAATAAAGGTGAAATAAAAAAATAAAAAAAATAAAAAATTGGAGGACCAAAAAAAGCCGATACCGATTAAATCGGACGATTTTTTTAAACATTTTTTAAATTTAATTTTTAATAATGACAATTTCAACAATACTGAATGAACACTTATTTTAACTTAATATAATACATCAATAAAATCAATTTCGCCTCAAATAAATAATGAAACATGTTCAATTTGGTTTAAATAATGCAAAAACAAAGTGTTGGAGAAGAAAGTAAAAGTGCAATATGTGCCATGTAAAACAGCTAACGTTTAATTTCCTTGCTCAGAACATATGAAAGCTGGTGGTTCCTTTTAACATGAGTCTTCAATATTCCCAGGTAAGAAGTTTTAGGTTGTAGTTATTATAGGAATTATAGGACTACTTCTCTCTCTACCATTTGTATTTCATATACCTTTGACTATTGGATGTTCTTATAGGCACTTTAGTATTGCCAGTGTAACAGTATGGCTACCGTTCCTCTCCTCGCCSCTACCTGGGCTCGAACCAGGAACACATCGACAACAGCCACCCTCGAAGCATCGTTACCCATCGCTCCACAAAAGCCGCGGCCCTTGCAGAGCAAGGGGAACAACCACTCCAAGTCTCAGAGCGAGTGGCGTCACCGATTGAAACGCTATTAGCGCGCACCCCGCTAACTAGCTAGCCATTTCACATCGGCTACACCAGCCTAATCTCAGGAGTTGATAGGCTTGAAGTCATAAACAACTCAATGCTTGAAGCATTGCGAAGACCTGCTGGCAAAACGCACGAAAGGGCTGTTTGAATGAATGCGTACGAGCCTGCTGCTGCCTACCATCGCTCAGTCAGACTGCTCTATCAAATATTAAATCATAGACTTAATTATAACATAATAACACACAGAAAATGAGCCTTTGGTCATTAATATGGTCGAATTCGGAAACTATTATTTCGAAAACAAAACGTTTATTCTTTCAGTCAAATACGGAACCGTTCCGTATTTTATCTAACGGGTGGCATCCCTAAGTCTAAATATTGCTGTTACATTGTACAACCTTCAATGTTTTGTCATAATTATGTACAATTCTGGCAAATT
>NC_036838.1:42236123-42311490 GCF_002910315.2 Salvelinus sp. IW2-2015
TGCAACGACATGTGTTAAATCATCACCTGTTTGGCGAAGTAGGCTGTGATTCGATGAGAAATTAACAGGCACCGCATCGATTATATGCAACGCAGGACACGCTAGATAACTACACATGGTTGATGATATTACTAGTTTAACTAGTGATTATGTGAAGATTGATTGTTTTTTACAAGTTTAATGCTAGCTAGCAACTTACCTTGGCTTCTTGCTGCCCTCGCGTAACAGGTAGTCAGCCTGCCATGCAGGCTCCTCGTGGAGTGCAATGTAAGGCAGGTGGTTAGAGCGTTGGACTAGTAACCGGAAGGTTGCAAAAACGAATCCCCGAGCTGACAAGGTAAAAATCTGYCGTTCTGCCGTTCCTAGGCCGTCATTGAAAATAAGAATGTGTTCTTAACTGACAGAAAAATGACAAGGGTTTGAGTGAGCGGATTAACTGGGAAATGTGAAGCACATATTTGGACTCATGTATTTGGCTTGCTTGTATGACATCAATGCGGTATTTAATATAATCCTCAACTTCTCATCTTTCAAAATACATAGAGTCCTCTTAATTTACAGCATTTCCTTCACTCCAGACAACAAAGCATTTTCAAACGTTGCCCAATTAGTGGGAGGGATGGGGGCAGCTTCTTGTTGCGTGCTGTGCTCAAGTTCAGAACAACTGTCAGTCAAAACCCATACAATTAAAGCACTTATCAGTACCCAGATTTGCCATTTCCAACCCAGGTACGAGTGTAAAAGGTTAAGGAGATTGAAGGAAATCTGTTACTCATTTGTCAGTCATGAAATTAATTTMATAGATGGAGAGAATAATCTTCTTTGTTTTTTGCAATCCAGGGATAGCTATGTTTACGCCAAATGAACAAGATGCCAATGTCAGCCGTGGAACAAAACCGCATAATCTTCTGTCATAATCCATAGACATTTTGCCTTGTGAAACTGAAAATTCTTAGCAAATTGTGGTCCTAGCCATGCATGCCCACATCCCAGAAACACATACCCAAATACTTGCACAAACACACACTCCCCTTACACATGATTCCTGCTTACAAGCTAAAATTAAAGCAGGAAGTACCAATGACTCGCTCAATATGGAAGTGGTCAGATGATGCGGAGCGGGTCGAGAGTTTCAAGTTCCTTGGTCTCCACATCACCAATAAACTATAATGGTCCAAACACACCAATACAGCCGTGAAAAGGGCACAACAACACCTTTCCCCCTCAGGAGACTGAAAAGATTTTGCATGGGTCCCCAGATCCTCAAAMAGTTCTACAGCTGCACCATCGAGAGCATCCTGACCGGTTGCATCACCGCCTGGTATGGCAACTGCTCGGCATCAGTGGGACCAAGCTTCCTTCCATCCAGGACCTACAGTGGCAAAAAAAAGTTTGGTTGAGGTTATTGCTGCCAAAGGAGGGTCAACCAGTTATTAAATCCAAGGGTTCACATAATTTTCCCACTCTGCGCTGTGAATGTTTACACAGTGTGTTCAATAAAGACATGAAAACRTATAATTATTTGTGTGTTATTAGTTTAAGCAGACCGTGTTTGTCTATTGTTGTGACCTAGATGAAGATCAGATCAAATTTGATGACCAATTTATGCAGAAATACAGGTAATTCCAACGGGTTCACATACTTTTTCTTGCCACTGTATATGACTAGGCGGTGTCAGAGGAAGGCCCAAAAAATTGTCAGACTCAAGTCACCCAAGTCATAAGACTGAATTCTGCTACCGCACGGCAAGTGGAACCAGAGCGCCAAGTCTAGGACCAAAAGGCTCCTTAACAGCTTCTACCCCCAAGCCGGAAGACTGCTGAACAATTAATCAAAATGGTCACCTTTGTTTTTACACTGCTGCTACTCTCTGTTTATTATCTATGCATAGTCACGTTACCCCTACCTACATTTACAAATTACCTTGACTAACCTGTGCCCCCGCACATTGACTCTGTACCGGTACCCCCTGTATATAGCCTGGTTAATGTTATTTTATTGTTACTTTTTTATTTATTATAATTTTTTACTTTAGTTTATTTTGTAAATATTTTCTTACCTCTATATATATTGWCGTGTCTTTGGCATCATTAAATTGAAGACTGTTATTTTATCAAATCAATTCTCTGTAATTATTATTACGTGATTAAACTAATCATGTAAATGTAATTAACCAGGAAGTCGGGGCACCAAGGAAAATCTTCAGATTACAAAGTTATAATTTTCCGAATATAACTCTTCAGATATTTTAATATCTGATCAATTAGTCTTCTAATAATGAATCATTCTTTACCTGACATCAGTCTCATTCCAAACGTCGTAAATTGTTGGTTATCTGCACGAACCCAGCCTTTACTATGAATCATCCATACACCAATTGTCTTAATCATTTATTTACTAACTAACTAAATAATCACAGAAATGCATAAACAATCAAAAGGAGATATTGGTTACTAACAAGTATAGGGTAGGTTCCCTAGTGGGCTAAGCCGATATGACGGCTTGGTGGACAAAGGGAAGTGCGTGTGGACTGAAAAGGCGAGAAAGATCAGGAGTCATCACTACAGAGTTGATAATTATATTAATTGAAATGCTAATCCTTTGCACATGAACGCTCATTCATTCSGGAATAATTGCAATCAATATATATTTACGCTCAGTGTGTCGTCATGATCTCTGTTGGAATCTTCCGTCTTTCTGTTGGAAAGTTCATCCAAGCGTCTCTGCTTCCCTGGAGTCTTTCATGGTTAGAATGGATACTTCAGAGTACCATTCAGAAATGTTCTTATAGAATAGATGTTTCGGCGGTTGTCGGTCTTCGCATCTCAGGTTCACATAATTTCTAGCTGCAGAATAGTAATTAGTATCAAAGATGTGCTCTTATTCTGTCGGGATCGATAGTCTCAGAGTTGAACAATTTCCACCCGTGTAGCCAATGCTCCACGTGGTATGGTTAGGAATTCAACAACCATTACAACCTTAGCTTATACTGATGTTTTTGTGGTCTCTACTCAACCTTCGCCCCCTCAGCTGACCGAGGTACGCGTGGTCTGAARAGGATTTCTTCAGGTGGGGKTTTTATTCGTAACAGTAGAAAAGGGCTGTCCCATGAGCCAGATCATGTCTGTGCTCCTGGGGGCGGGCCAATGACTTAGTTAAACTTTAAAGGGAATACACTTCTCTCACATTAACGGTTTAACATAGCATCACATCATTTCACAAATAGTTTAATCTTTACTCATTTATTTTATACAAYAATTAGACGCAAACCTCAACGTAGGCTCCTGTATAAACAGAGTTATGGTAATGTGGCTGTGTTGTCTTTCATGAGGTCACGAACATGAAATAAAACGGATCGGGTCGTAGCTGGCTTCTCCACTGACCGTTTACACATTCTCCAAAACATGGATATTGTTCAGTTCTCAAGTTCTGTGATGTAGAATAAATTCCTTTGTTTTCTCTATGTGTCTCTTTCTGCAGGGGGAGAGAGTCTCCTCCAGGAATTTACGACCTGAGATAACAGAACCTGGGTGTAGGAGAGGAGAGAGGGGGAAGGCACTCGCTATACCCAAAGAGGACCACGTCATGACATTATTGAACTACATTGTTGGTTAAGGGATTGTAACTAAGCATTTCATGGTAAGGTCTACACCTGTTGTATTTGGCGCATGTGATAAATACAATTTGATTTGATATGTAGTTATTCCTGGCGAATGCTCCTGTGCCACACATAATTGTCTGGTTTGCAGGATCAGTGTTGAATTACTGACGCATGCTTGTGGTTTACAGCCATGCTCAGAAGCCATGGCTTCACTATGTTCCAAGAATCCTGGAATATTGACCTCTCATAGCCATCTGCTGCTCCGAGACACATCCCCACATGCTGTGGAGGAACAYAAGCAAAGACACTATGTAGAGTCATGTCCCAGACCTACTCAATGAGACCATGAGAAATAATAGTCCATGGTTAATAAGATGATAGTTGGAGCTGTATTGTTAGATTTCAGTGCATCCTTTGATGTTATTGATAATACATTGTTATTGAAAAAACTCCCTTGCGATGGCTTTACATYACCTGSAATCACATGGTTGGAGAGTTATTTATCCAATAGAACCCAGAGAGTGTTCTTCAATGGAAGCTTCTCTAACATCAGATATGTACAGTGTTGTGTTTCTCAGGGCAGTGGGGCCGTTACTATTCTCAATTTTTACTAAAGATTTGCCACTGATATTACACAAAGCTAGAMTGACTATGTATGTGGGTGATTCTAAATTTCAGCACCCAAAGCCAGTGAGCTCTCTGAAATTCTAAATAAGGAGTTACAGTCAGT
Organism: Salvelinus sp. IW2-2015; assembly: GCF_002910315.2. Classification (NCBI taxonomy): domain Eukaryota; kingdom Metazoa; phylum Chordata; class Actinopteri; order Salmoniformes; family Salmonidae; genus Salvelinus; species Salvelinus sp. IW2-2015. The sequence goes on from NC_036838.1 coordinate 42,240,455, forward strand.
ATCAGAATGGGCGATTATTAATAAACGGAATTGTTATGAAGATGGGGAGTGGTCTGTTATAAAAAGATGTTCTGCGTTTTTGACACAAATCAACTGTACTAGTTGTTCAGTCTCTGGTCTTACTGTCCGGTAATACATCAAGTGCAACAAAGAAAGACCTAGTAAAGCTGCWGCTGGCTCAAAACAGAGCAGCACACCTTRCCCTTAACTGCACATACAGAACTAACATCAACAGCATGCATCCCAGTCTTTCCTGGTTGAGGATTGAYGAGAGATTACCTGCTTCTCTTCTAGTTTTTATGAGAAATATTACTGTGATGAAAATTCCATATTGTCTGCACAATCAAATAAAATTCAGCTCAGACACCCATACATACCCCACAAGACATGCCACCAGGGGACCATTCACAGTCCCCAAGTCCAAAACAAATTCATGGCAATGCACAGTTTTATACAGAGCCATGATCGCATGGAACTCCCATCTTCAATTACTCAAGCATACAGCAAAATGACCCTTTAAAAACAGATCAAACAACAACTTGTCACGCCCTGACCTTAGAGATCCTTTATATGTCTCTATTTTGGTTTGGTCAGGGCGTGAGTTGGGGTGGGTATTCTATGTTCTATGTTGTGTATTTCTTTGATTGAGAACCACACCCGGCCAAACACAGAGGCAGTTGTCTATCGTTGTCTCTGATTGAGAACCATACTTAGGTAGCCCTTTTTTCCATCTGTCTTTGTGGGAAGCTGACTTTGTTTAGGGCACATAGCCTTTGAGCTTCACGGTTTGTTTTTGTAGTGTTTATTGTTTTGTTCGGTGGCATTTTGATTAAAATAAAGAAAATGTAAGCTCACCACGCTGCACCTTGGTCCTCTCCTTTCAACAGCCGTGACACAACTCGTGAAACGCCAGGGGACTATGAGGGGACAAACAAAAGCAAACACTATTTTTGTTGTTGTATTCTTTGTATTTTTTACTTGTATTGTTTGTATATCATTGTATTTTACATTTGTGTGACTGTCCTTGTCCTCCAGTGTTTTGTTACTTGTCATGTTTTGTGTTTTTTGTGGACCCCAGGAAGAATAGCTTCTGCAAAAGCTAATGGGGATCCTAATAAACAAATAATAACACCACGGGACCAAGGGATCACTTGTATATGGTTGTTGTGGGTCATGTGGGGTTAATTTACCTGACGAAGACCATGTCAGTTGAACTGTTGTTTGTGTATCACAGTACGTTAATMAATAATCACCTTTGGGTGCAGCAAAACAGTGAGCTAGCATTGTCTTTCATTCTATGCACCAAACCCAGACAGGCTTTAAGAAATCAGAGTGAATGTGTCCTTTCTTCCTGTTAGGATCTCATATAATTACTATGTTATGGAATGCCTATGATCTCACACTACCACTATCTGTGGCCTTGGTAGCATCCGACTCCTGAAATATAGAGGTGTTCTCATTGACAAAGCCTATTGACAGGATACACACTTACACTTATACACAGGTGATTCTGGTGATTCACAAAATAACCCCTTAACCCCGACTAGCCTTACATTAGTCACTCCTTCAACTCTCAACAGCAGGAAACGGAAGACCCCATCACCATTGGTCCTTTGATGCAGTGTTAACTGAGGCAATCTGTGGCAACATGGGGGAATGCGGGCACATCTGCAGACACATCTGCAGACACATTCACATCTGCAGTCAGGATAGTGTCTAAATATGAGTGTGTGCTCTTGGGAATGACTGTACGTTAGGTGGGTTTGTGCCAGTGAATATCCCAACTTATTTAGGCTTAGTACCGTAACGTGGTGCCTCAACTCATTGACAACATGTATTTATTGTAGATTGTGACTGAAGAGTTGCAGATGTTTTTTTTTTGTGTAAAATGCATTCTCTCCATTCAAGGAGGTTTATGGACAGCCATATGTAAAACCGAAAAGGATAAGAAAATGTATGTCATTGGGATCTCAGTCATCAGCTATGCAAATCAAATCCCATTGTATTTGTCACCTGCTTCGTAAACAGGTGTAGACTAACAGTGAAATTATTACTTACTGGCCCTTCCTAACAATACAGAGAGAAGGAACAAGAAATTATTGAAAAATAGGGAATAAATACACAGTTGGCTACATACATGGGGTACCAGTACCGAGTCGATGTGCAGGGTGTACAAGGTCATTGAGGTAAATATGTAAATACAGTCGTATGAAAAAGTTTGGGCACCCCTGACAATTTCCATGATTTCCATTTATAAATAATTGGGTGTTTGGATCAGCAATTTCATTTTGATCTATCAAATAACTGATGGACACAGTAATATTTCGCTACACTAAAAATCTTTGTCTGGACAATACCCCAGTACTCAGATTTTATTAGAAAATGAATGGCATGCCACTGTGATCATTTTCTGTGACGACAGAGTAAATTATTATGCAGCCTCAGAGGGGTGCCCAAACTTTTTCATACGACTGTATAGGTAGGGATAAAGTGACTAGGCAACAGGATAGATGATGAACAGTAGCAGCAGCGTATGTGATGAGTCAAAAGAGTTAGTGCAAAAAGGGTCAATGCAGATATTCCGGGTAGCTATTGGTTACTATTTAACWAACTATTTAGCCTTCTTATGGCTTGGGGGTAGAAGGTGTTCAGGGTTCAGTTGGTTCCGGACTTTCTGCATTGGTACCGCTTGCCGTGTGGTACCAGAGAGAACAGTCTATGACTTGGGTGGCTGGAGTCTTTGACACTTTTTCAGGCTTTCCTCTGACACCACCAAGCAGTTGCCATACCAAGCGGTGATGCAGCCAGTCAAGACGCTCTCAATGGTGCAGCTGTATAACTTTTTGAGGATCTGAGGGCCCATGCCAAATATTTTCAGCCTCCTGAGGGGGAAGAGGTGTTGTGCCTTCTTCACAACTGTGTTAGTGTGTGTGGACCATGATAATTCCTTAGTGATGTGGACACCGAGTAACTTGAGGCTCTCGACCCGCTCCACTACAGCCCTGCTGATGTGGATGGGGGCATGCTCGGCCCTCCGTTTCCTGTAGTCCACGATCAGCTCCTTTGTCTTTCTGACATTTGAGAGAGAGGTTGTTGTCYTGGTACCACACTGCCAGGTCACTGACCTCCTCCCTATAGGCTGTCTCMTCATTGTCGGTGATCAGGTCAACCACCTTTGTGTTGTCARCAAACTTAAAATGTGTTTGAGTCGTGTGTGGCCATGCAGTCATGGGTGAACAGGGAGTACAGGAGGGGACTAAGCACGCACCSCTGAGGGGCCCCCGTGTTGAGGTTCAGCATGGCGGATATGTTGTTGCCTAACAGGAAGTCCAAGATCCAGTTGCAGAAGGAAGTATTCAGTCCCAGGGTCCTAAGCTTAGTGATGAGCTTGGAGGGCACTTTGGTGCAGYATTCTGACGTAGTTGTTCCTCTTTTCCAGGTAGGAGAGGGCAGTGTGGAGTGCAATAGAGATTGCGTCATCTGTGGATCTGTTGGGGCAGTATGCAAATTGGAGTGGGTCCAGGGTGTCTGGGATGATGGTGTTGATATGAGCCATGACCAGCCTTTCAAAGCATTTCATGGCTACCGATAGTCATTTAGACAGGTTACCTTGGCGTTCTCGGGCACAGGGACTATGGTGGTCTGCTTGAAACATGTGGGTATTACAGACTGGGTCAGGGAGAGGTTGAACATTTCAGGGAAGATGCTCTTAGTATGCGTTCTGGTAATCCGTCTGGCCACACAGCCTTGTGAATAAAAACCTGTTTACAAGTCTTACTCACATTGGCTACAGAGAGCGAGATTACACAGTCATCTGGAACAGGTGGTGCTCTCATGCATGGTTCAGTGCTGCTTGTCTCGAAGCGAGCATAGAAAGAAATTAGCTCATCTGGTAGGCTCGTGTCACTGGATAGTTCTCGGCTGGGTTTCCCTTTGTAATCCATGATAGTTTGCAAGCCCTGCCACATCCGACAGGCATAGTAGGATTCGATCTTAGTCCTGTTTTGACAGTTTGATGGCTCATCAGAGGTCGTAGCAGGATTTCTTATAAGCATCCGGATTAGTGTCCCACTYCTTGAAAGTGGCAGCTCTAAGCTTTAGCTCAGTGCGGATGTTGCCTGTAATCCATGGCTTCTGGTTGGGATATGTACATACGGTCACTGTGGSGACGACGTCATCGATGTACTTATTAATGAAGTACGGTGACTGATGTGGTACATTCCTTAATGTTATCGGATGAAACCCGGAACATATTCCAGTCTGTGCTAGTGAAACAGTCCTGTAGCTTAGCATCCGCTTCATCAGACCACTTGTTTGAGTTTTTTCTTGTAAGCAGGAATCAGGAGGATAGAGTTGTGATCAGATTTGCRTTTCGTTTCTGTGTGTGGAGTAAAGGTGATCTAGAGTATTTTCGCCTCTAGCTGCCCATGTGACATGCTAGTAAAAATTAGGTAAGACAGGCCACAAGGAGCACCGSCACTGGATGTACATTTTCTTGTTTGCTTATGGCCCTCTACAGCTCGTTAATACCAGCATCGGTTTGTGGTGTTAAATAGACAGCTACAAAAAATATAGATGAAAACTCTCTTGGTAAATAGTATAGTCTGCAGCTTATCATGAGGTATTCTAACTCAGGCGAATAAAACYTTGAGACTTCCTTAACATTAAAGATCAGCACCAGCTGTTGTTAACAAAGAGACACACACCTCCCCTTAACCTTACCCGAAGCTGCTGTTTGGTCATGACGATGCATAGAAAAAACAGTATGTTATCCATGTCCTTGTTCAGCCAAGACTCCAAGAAACATAGGATATTACAGTTCTTCAGGGAGCCCGCTTGTTTAACTCTCTTGCGCCGYCTCTTCCTCTTTCAAGTYCTGGGGATTAGGGGCTTGGTCYGGAATGAGCAGTATATTGCCGACTTGTTGAAGTAGAAATCTTAATCCAAATCGAGGTTAGTGATCGCTGTTCTGATGTCCAAAGTTATTTTCGGTCATAAGAAATTATGGTGGAAATATACAAAAATRAAAAAGTTAAGATCAGRGTAAAAACACACAAAATAGCAGAATTGGTCAGGAGYSCGTAAAACGGCAGTTATCCACTGCAGCGCCATCTTCTTCCACATACAGTAGTAGGCATTRTGATGCTGAGAACTGAAGCTCACTTTAGTCTGAAAATGTACTTGAAAACCACTAAAAATAAGTGGTTGCTACAGAAGTCGTCTCCCAGTCTTTTTCTCATCCCTCTCATCACCTCTGTGTGTCTCCCTCCATCTCTCTCTCTCATCAGAATGGTCCCTCCACAGGGTGATGATAGGATTGAGCAGGACCTTGTTAAGGAGAGCCAAGTATATCAGTGTGGGCGTTGGTGGGCATATTTTATGAGTGGCCTTGTGGAGGTTAACAGAACATTGGTGGCTGTCCGCTGTGCTGTTCAGGCCTTGTGATACTGCCGGTAGATTTGACTGGCCCTGTCCGTGTACTAGAAAGCTGGGTTTGGTTTGGTAGGAGTGGAGTCTGCAGTTTTGCTGTAGGCTGGTGTAGCAGTTACAGCTGCCTATTTGGTGTCTGAAGATGCATAGCTGTTAACATGAGTTATAGGTGTAGGTAACTAAGCTTGACTTAGGGGAAGTGTCATGGATTAGATTGAATACAGGAGAATAACTAGTACTACACTTTTAAATTATAGCAGTTTACCKAATTACCAAGGTCAGTTCCAATATCAAACCTTTCCCCAAGCAGTAAAAACATAAWTTTTTAAGAAATTAAGATTTCTCAATGTCCTTCTGGGTGGAGGGTTAGACAAGGTAAGGTTTGAAACAATCGACTGTCATGCGTATCGGGTGACGGTAACCCGGGCAACAACTGAAAGCATGCAGTGGGAGGGCATTTCCATCCAGACTCCACCCTCTGGTCTTGAAAGTCCTATGGATAGGAGAGTGGGAGGGAACTAACGTACAAAAGTTTCCTCCCTAAATCTATATGAAACCACTCTGTGGAATGCACACACTCCCTCTCACACACCCTCACTCTCAGTCACATAAGTCGATTAAGTCAATGCTCCTTCCTGTTTTTCGCGAGTTCCCTCTCTGTTTTGTTTCTTGTTTGACTAGGTTGGGCTAAGTTGGAGCTCCAGGAGAGTGTGTACTGAAGGAGGGCTGAGCAGAACAACATAGTTGCTAGAGAGGAAGGGCTGTTTCTTTGAAAACCTTTACAGGACTTTTTAAGTGGTGAGTTTTGACGGCGCCCACGAGATTAGACCCCAGGAGTAGCCGAATGACGTAATGGGGGGTGGTTGAGTAGAGGGTTAGGGGGTAGGGAGGTGGTGAGAAGAGGGTAGGAAATACTGGGGCGCTGAATTTAATATTCCTTCCCCTGATCTTAGGGGGGAAACCCAGGATTCCCAAAGACTGTYAAAGAGTAAACATCACACACATCCTGACTGTAGGAAAGGAAAGGAGAGGAGAAGGCCTTAAGGAGCATGGAAGCACTGAGGGAGTCTTTTCTGCATTTGACCTTTCAGATGTCAACGTACAAGAGGGCCACTCTGAACGAAGATGACCTGGTAGATTCCAACGGGGATGAGATCTACCCCCCTGCCATGCAGGTAGGACAACTATTCCTTTGTATAAAAATAATGGACGAGCCCTGACACATGCCAAGTCTGTCTAGATGCACTCATTCAGCTGCTTCTGTTATGTTATGATCTGCTTGCATTGTATGACAAATTACATTCCAAATAAATACATTAGCATTGAGCTAATCAAATTCCAGTTCTTCTATTATCTTTGTGAGGACTTTGAGCGTCATGTTATTTCCTGAGAGCCTGCTATTCTCTGTCAGCCATGTGCTACATTTAACACAGAGAGCTACTTGAGGAGAAAGACTATTATCTCCTGATGCGTAGACTAAACAAACTACCCTTTATAGAGGCCCATACAGTATCTGCATTTCTGGGTGCTTCAAAAAGCTTGGATAATCAATTGCAGAGCCCATCCTACAGAACAGATGTCTCAAGTTGCATGTGTTTCTATACTATTTGACAGGCAAGGAGGAGCTCACTGCTTGTGGTATCCTAGGTTTTCTGTTGATACAAAGTCTGTCAGATTAATACTGTAGTTAATCACATTGAAAACCAATGTGTTCACTSTACCTGCACTGGTAAGTGGATAACTGCACTGTTATGATAGGATTTTCAGCCCACAGATGTAAGTATATAAACACATTCCATTTGTATTCTTACTTTCTACCTTACGGATACAACAGTCTTCTAACCATAGAAATCATATTAAAGTATTTTAATTCCTAATTCTATGCTTACAACTCTGAATCCCTGTGCAGGATTCTTCTTTCTCCCCTGCACTAAATAAAGTCACCAATAATCACAAATGTTTAACAGAGATACACTACATGACCAAAAGTATGTGGACACTTACTTGTTGAACAACTCATTCCAAAATCATGGGCATTAACATGGAGTTGGTCCCTCTTTGCTGCTATAACAACCTCCACCAGATGTTGGAACATTGCTGCGGGGACTAGCTTCCATTCAGCCACAAGAGCATTAGTGAGGTCAGACACTGATGTTGGGCGATTAGGCCTGGCTCACAGTCGGCATTCCAATTCATCCCAAAGGTGTTCGATGGGGTTGAGGTTAAGGCTCAAAGTTATTCCATACCGATTTCGACAAACCATCTCTGTATGGATCTCGCTTCGTGCACGGGCGCCTTGTCATGCTGAAACAGGAAATGGCCTTCCCCCAAACTGTTGCCACAAAGTTGGAAGCACAAAATCGTTGTAGCGTTACGTTTTCCCTTCACTGGACCTAATGAGCCTGAACAATGAAAAACAAAACTTTACAGTTGGCACTATGCATTCGGGCATGTAGCGTTCTCCTGGCATCCGCCAAACCTAGATTCGTCCGTCGGACTGATAGATGGTGAAGCGTGATTCATCACTCCAGAGAACACGTTTCCACTGCTCCAGAGTCCAATGGYGGCACGCTTTACACCACTCCAGCCAACGCTTGGCATTGCGCATGGTGATCGTAGGCTTTTGTGTGGCTGCTCTTCAGTAAGGTCATTCTACTGATAATGTTTGTCTATGGAGATTGCATGGCTGTGTGCTCGATTTTATACACCTGTCAGCAACGGGTGTGGCTGAAATAGCGAATCCACTAATTTGAAGGGGTGTCCACATACTTTTGTATATATAGTGCATATCCACTATCCACAACTGATTAAGTAGGAGAAAGCAGAACAACACGGCTGCACCTGCTGTGGACTGTTGACAAAGGTATCACTAGATAAAGGTCCTTTGAAGACATTGTTGCCTAACTTTTTAGAGGCTGCAACAACATTAACTATGTAACTGAGAATCATAACAGGTTATACAATGGACCTGCGCTGTCTGAGTCAGTGGCTTCACACATGTCTGGCTAGAAGTCTGTTACACTAAATCATTTCTGTTTTCATGGTTTCAATATTTCCATTTTACTTCAGCCAGCTCTTTTCCTTCTGCTGAGAATCTGAGCTTCCTCTGAAATCAGATCATTCCTAACATATTTTCCCATGGCTAAGAGAAGAAATAAAGTATGTTTCTGAACGTTTAATTTCCAAAACTATTTTTCTACCATCACATTGTGCAGTGGTTTTTACTGTGAGAGTCTGTGATAAAGCACAGACCTCAACCACACTGACTTGGCAGAAGTAGCTTCTCAAATGCACACAGAAATACAGATGAAAGTTTTTTTTTAACACCCAAACCTCTGAAAGTGGGGGTGGTAGGTAGCCTAGCAGTTAAGAGCGTTGGGCCAGTAACCGAAAGGTCGCTGGTTCGAATCCCCGACCCGACTAGGGGAAAAATCTGTCGTCATGCCCTTGAGCAAGGTACTTAAACCTAATTGCCTCTGTCTGCTGAATGACTAAAATATAAATGTAAAAATCAAAGTCTGGAGGATTACAAAGCCTGTTGTAGCTTTGGCACCAGAGCTGCTCACATTCAGTGTGACATTTGAACTCTTGCCTTAGCTAATGGGACATAATCACATTTTTTAACAGGTCTGGGATAATTGGTTTTCACAGGGTGGGTAAAACATCTTGTTTTGAAAATGCCTATGTGGTATCTCTATCAGGCAGATACATGTATTCTAGTGTAAAAATGTACTACAAAGTGCAAATAGGAGAATTTCGGTAATGAATTCAGTCTTATCCAAAATGGACATTTGCTAGATAGGTGAAAAAATGGTATGTCACGGAATGAAGGGTACCATAGCAGTTTTCCTTGGATTGGGTTTATTTCAATCCTGCCCACAGCTGGCAGCACCCAAGTAATCATCAATTCGGAGAGGAGCTGCACATGAGCTATCGTAATGCCCATGGTAAATTTGGTTTGACATTCGATATCCCTATGGGGCTAGTTAGGGATCATCAGTAAATTACACAATATACATAGGACAATATTTTAAAATGTCAATAGCTCAAAATTTCAATGAAATATTGAACGCATTTAATGTGCAGCATGAAAATATTGTCCCTTTTACTTAGTGTAATTTATTGACTGCCCCCCCCAGAGATAAGCTATCGAATGTCAAACCAACATTACCACAGTTGCGCACCAGCTGACTGAAGCTAAACGGTGACTTCAAGACACAAGGCCTGGTTAGACTGTTTTAAGTTATCTAGAAGGGTGAGTGACTAATAACACGGAACCCAAACCGGCTGCGCACGTGCGCCATCGCGCGCTATCGTGCATACATTTATTTTGCCCCCCCACACCAAACACAATCACGACACAGGTTAAAATATCAAAACAAACTCTGAACCAATGACATTAATTTGGGGACAGGTCGAAAAGCATTAAACATGTRTGGCAATTTAGCTAGTTAGCTTGCATTTGAAAACTAATGTTAATTTTTCCTATTTAGCTAGCTTGCTGTTGCTAGCTAATTTGTCCTGGGATATAAACATTGAGTTGTTATTTTACCTGAAATGCACAAGGACCTCTACTCCGACAATTAATCCACACATAAAACGGCCAACCGAATCGTTTCTAGTCATCTCTCCTCCTTCCAGGCTTTTTCATCTTTGAACTTATATGGTGATCGCATCTAAACTTTCATTGTATTACCATGACAACCGGCAACAAAGTTCGTCTTTCAATCACCCACGTGGGTATAACCAATGAGGAGATGGCACGTGAGTACCTGCTTCTATAAACCAATGAGGAGATGGGAGAGGCAGGACTTGCAGCGCGATCTGCGTCAGAAATAGGAATTAGTTCTATTTTAGCCCTTGGCGACGCAGACGCTTGTTGGCGCGCGCGAGCAGTGTGGGTGCAATAATTGAATAACGTGGATTTCTAAATTTATTTTGCGACGCTCGCGCACGCGACGTGTCCGGTCTGGTCAGCATGTAACTCTACTGTTTAGGCAGAGTGAATGTACAAACGCTTGACACATGCAAACACACACACACAAGAGACACCCACATTAAACCATCCCCCCCCCCAAGACCACTCTTGTTTGGATTCAGTCATGGCCGCTGCATTTCTGCCCCAGTGCCTTTGTGGTATTGAGTGTATCATCTCTGACCAGATAGAGGATACCATTCATCATCGGATCATAGAACATAGTGGTTTGTTTGCCTGAGTACTGTGGTTAAGGGTGACTTGTGTACCAATCTCTGTAACCTTTACTCACATAACCAGTGTATGTGTATCTATGGAGATGACACTGTGGTGCCCTGTGCTCATTGCAGTGTGTGTGTGTGTGTGTGTGTGTGTGGTTGTGTGTGTGTGTGTGTGTGTGTGTGTGTGGTGTGTGTGTGTGTGTGTGTGTGTGTGTGTGTGTGTGTGTGTGTGTGGTGTGTGTGTGTGTGTGTGTGTGTGTGTGTGTGTGTGTGTGTGTGTGTGTGTGTGTGTGTACAGGTGACACTGCGACATGGTCCTGGTCCCAGGTGTGGGCTGAGAAGACATACACTGAGCGGAGGCTGTTGTCCCTAGTGTGTGCTCTGTCTGTTGCCTTGTTCTTCTCTCTCATCACTGTTGGGATCTTCTACAAAGAGAGTGAGTGGCTAAGATTATTAAGCCTGGTTCAGGTAAATAATCCTGAGAAGAGTTGACCAAACAACCTATGATTGCTCTTTTGTGTTCATATAATCTGCCAACATTTTCTTAGGTACACATTTTTACTGTACCGTCTGTATTTTCTCAGCTCAGTATTAATGTCCTTGTATTTTGAAAAGGGAACCAAATGCCACTTGCTCATATTCAACCACCAATCAGCCCACATGACAAATCACAGTCGTCTGTTATAAGAACCGGCACAAGAATGTGCTTTTACTAGACCATTCACCTTTCCAATCCTTTTATTCAGCTATAATTTTAATCGTTGATTAAAAAACATAAAACTTATTATCCGAAATAAACAGCCTTAAACATAGACATGAGACAGAATGAGAATGGACGAATTGGACTTTGGGTTATGAATTATTATCGCTCTAAAAATATAAACATGTTTTCCACATCCTTTCCCGAAATAAYGCAAAGGGAGTTGCCAAATGCCGTGGGCTGTCCCTCAGCTTTTGCAACTAGTCCCAAATTCCAGAGCACTTTCTAACAAAAATACTGTTATCCACGTTGCAGCCTTATTCTAAAGTATATTACATGAAAAAAATCCTCATCAATCTACAAACAATACCCCATAATGACAAAGCGAAAACAAGTTTGTAGAAATGTTTKCAATTGTATTAAAAATAAAAACCAGATACCTTATTTACGTAAGTATTCAGACCCTTTGCTATGAGACTCGAAATTGAGCTCAGGTGCACCCTGTTTCCATTGATCATCCTTGATGTTTCTACAACTTGATTGGAATCCACCTGTGGTTAATTCAATTGATTGGACATGATTCGGAAAGGCACACACCTGTCTATATAAGGTCCCACAGTTGACAGTGAATGTCAGAGCAAAAACCAAGCCATGAGGTCAAAGGAATTGGCCGTAGAGCTCTAAGACAGGATTGTGTCAAGGCACAGATCTGGGGAAGGGTACCAAAAATGTCTGCAGCATTGAAGGTCCCCAAGAACAGAGTGGCCTCCATCATTCTCAAATGGAAGAAGTTTGGAACCACCAAGACCTTTCCGAGAGATGACCGCTTGGCCAAACCAAGCAATTGGGGGAGAAGGGCCTTGGTCAGGGAGGTGACCTAGAACCCGATGGTCACTCTGACAGAGCTCCAGAGTTTCTCTGTGGAGATGGGAGAAACTTCCAGAAGGACAACCATCTCTGAAGCACTCKACCAATCAGGCCTTTATGGTAGTGGCCAGACGGAAGCCACTACTCAGTAAAAGGCACATGACAGTCTGCTTGGAGTTTGCCAAAAGGCACCTAAAGGACTCTGACCATGAGAAACAAGATTCTTTGGCCTGAATGCCAAGCGTCACATCTGGAGGAGACCTGGCACCAACCCTACGGTGAAGCATGGTGGTGGCAGCATCATGCTGTGGGGATGTTTTTCAGCGGCAGGGACTGGGAGACTAGTCAGGWTTGAGGGAAAGATGAACGGAGCAAAGTACAGAGAGATCCTTGATGAAAACCAGCTCCAGAGCGCTCAGAACCTCAGACTGAGGCRAAGGTTCATCTTCCAACAGGACAACAACCTAAGCATACAACCAAGACAATGTAGGTGTGGCTTCAGGACAAGTCTMTGAATGTCCTTGAGTGGCCCAGCCAGAGCCCGGACTTGAACCCGATCTAAAATCTCTGGAGAGACCTGAAAATAGCTGTGCAGCCACGCTCCTCATCCAACCTGACAGAGCTTGAGAGGATCTGCAGAGACGAATGGGAGAAACTCCCCAAATACAGGTATGCCAAGCTTGTAGCGTCATACCCAAGCAGACTCGAGGCTGTAATCGCTGCCAAAGGTGCTTCAACAAAGTACTGAGTAAAGGGTCTGAATACTTATGTAAATGTGATTAGTTTAAGTGTTTATTTTATACATTTGCAAAAAAAAAWAAAAAAAATGGTTTTGCTTTGTCGTTATGGGGTATTGTGTCAAGATTGATGAGATGAAAAAAAACAATTGAATACATTTTAGAATTAGGCTGTAACATAACAAAATATTGAAAAATTCAAGGTGTGTGAATACTTTCCGAATGCACTGTAGATGCCAGGGGCAAGAACAGGAACAGCTGTTGGAATGGGGATAATTAAGTGATAATGCCAAAGAAGCTGGTGTGGAAGATATTGGCACGGGTGTTAGGGCCGTGATAAAGTCGAGGGTCGGCAAACCGTGCCAATATATCCTCCAAACACTGGCTTCGAGGACAATATCACTTTTATACAACTAGTTACCAACATATTCAAATAATGATTTACATATTTTCATGAATGTTATTTTGATAAATGTATTCATACTATTTAATCCTTCCACAAGATATAGTCCCGACAGAAATCTAGGGTTGCTACCCTAGCCGGCTGGTCATTCATTCTATCGGTTCAGTTGCCAGAGAGACGCGACCCAATCGTTCAGTCTTTTTGTTCTGTATCTATGGATGCGACCCAGTCATTCGTTCTAAATGTTCCACTGCAATACTGGCTGGCAATGTTCTTATCCCTTGCTTAGTAGCTAGCCAACTACAGCTAATTTAGTCACTTCAAACATTGCAGCCAGAATAACAACAATGTAGCTGCATTTGTGTTTGTTTAAGATGTTTACTAGTGACATTTATTTGGATACATCATAACAATGAGCTAATGATGCGCGATTTTGCCTGGCGTAGAAAATGTGCTCTCTCGTCRGGACACTGTTGTTCAGAGGAGCTAGCCAACAGCACAGCTAACACAATCACTACAAACTGAAGCTGGAAAGACAGCAAACTAGCTGCACTACGTTTAATTTTACCTGTTTTCTATTGATAGTTATTTGTATACAGTACCAGTCAAAAGTTTGGACACACCTACTCATTCAAGTGTTTTTCTTTATTTTTACTATTTTCTACATTGTAGAATAGTAGTGAAGACATCAAAACTATGRAATAACACACATGGAATCATGTAGCAACCAAAAAAGTGTTAAACAAATCAAAATATATTTGAGATTCTTCAGAGTATCCACCCTTCGCCTTGATGACAGCTTTGCACACTCTTGGCATTCTCTCAACCAGCTTCACCTGGAATTCTTTTCCAACAGTCTTGAAGGAGTTCCCACATATGCTGAGCACGCTTCTTTTCCTTCACTCTGCGGTTCAACTCATCCCAAACCATCTCAATTGGGTGGAGGTTGGGTGATTTGTGGAGGCCAGGTCATCTGATGCAACACTCCATCACTCTCCTTCCTGGTCAAATAGCCCTTACACAGCCTGGAGGTGTGTTGGGTCATTGTCCTGTTGAAAAACAAATGATAATCCCACTACGCGCAAATCAGATGGGATGGCGTATCTGTTCATCTACTCTGCGTCTCACAAAGACACGGCGGTTGAAACCAAAAATCTCTAATTTGGACTCATCAGACCAAAGGACAGATTTCCACCAGTCTAATGTCCATCGCTCGTGTTTCTTGGCAMAAGTGAGTCTCTTTTTATTATTGGTGTCCTTTAGTAGTKGCTTCTTTGCAGCAATTCGACCATGAAGGCCTGATTCACGAAGTCTCCTCTGAACAGTTGATGTTGAGATGTGTCTGTTACTTGAACTGTGTGAAGCATTTATTTGGGCTGCAATCTGAGCTGCAGTTAACTCTAATGAACTTATCTGGTGTATATATATATAACTAAGGTGTATATAACTCTGGTGTGTGTGTGTGTGTATATATATGTATATATATATATATGTGTGTGTATATATATACACACAGTTGAAGTCGGAAGTTTACATACACCTTAGCCAAATACGTTTAAACTCAGTTTTTCACAATTCCTGACATTTAATCCTAGTAAAAATTCCCTGTCTTAGGTCAGTTAGGATCACCACTTTACTTTAAGAATGTGAAATGTCAGAATAATAGTAGAGAGAATGATTTATTTCAGCTTTTATTTCTTTCATCACATTCCCAGTGGGTCAGAAGTTTACATTTGGTAGCATTGCTTTTAAATTATTTAACTTGGGTCAAACATTTCGGGTAGCCTTCCACAAGCTTCCCACAATAAGTTGGGTGAATTTTGGCCCATTCCTCCTGACAGAGCTGGTGTAACTGAGTCAGGTTTGTAGGCCTCCTTGCTCACACTCGCTTTTTCAGTTCTGCACACACATTTTCTATGGGATTGAGGTCAGGGCTTTGTGATGGCCACTCCAATACCTTGACTTTGTTGTCCTTAAGCCATTTTGCCACAACTTTGGAAGTATGCTTGGGGTCATTGTCCATTTGGAAGACCCATTTGCGACCAAGTTTTAACTTCCTGATTGATGTCTTGAAATGTTGCTTCAATATATTCACATAATTTTCCTCCCTCATGATGCCATCAATTTCGTGAGGTGCACCAGTCCCTCCTGCAGCAACGCACCCCCACAACATGATGCTGCCACCCCCGTGCTTCACGGTTGGGATGGTGTTCTTCGGCTTGCAAGCATCCCCCTTTTTCCTCCAAATATAACGATGGTCATTATGACCAAACAGTTCTATTTTTGTTTCATCAGACCAGAGGACATTTCTCCAAAAAGTACGATCTTTGTCCCCATGTGCAGTTGCAAACCGTAGTCTGGCTTTCTTATGGCGGTTTTGAAGCAGCGGCTTCTTCCTTGCTGAGTGGACGTTCATCTCTAGGAGACAGAATGCGTCTCCTTCCTGAGCGGTTTGACGGCTGCATTGTCCCATGGTGTTTATACTTKCATGCTATTGTTTGTACAGATGAACGTGGTACCTTCAGGCATTTGGAAATTGCTCCCAAGGATGAACCAGACTTGTGGAGGTCTTGGCTGATTTCTTTTGATTTTCCCATGATGTCAAGCAAAGAGGCACTGAGTTTAAAGGTAGGCCTTGAAATACATCCACACGTACACCTCCAATTGACTCAAATTATATCAATTTGCCTAACAGAAGCTTCTAAAGCCATGACATTTTCTGGAATTTTCCAAGCTGTTTAAAGGCATAGTCAACTTAGTGTATGTAAACTTCTGACCCACTGGAATTGTGATGCAGTGAATTATAAGTGAAATAATCTGTCTGTAAACAATTGTTGTAAAAATGACTTGTGTCATGCACAAAGTAGATGTCCTAACCGACTTGCCAAAACTATAGTTTGTTAACAAGAAATTTGTGGAGTGGTTGAAAAACAAKTTTTTTAATGACTCCAACCTTAGTGTATGTAAACTTCTGACTTCAAATGTATATACACAGTATGTCCCCCCACTTCTAAAACCAAAGTTGCGCCCCTGGGCATTTCTACGTCATAGATTTAGGTGTAATTTGTGGAATAGACACCGGCTGGAATGCGGTTTTAACCAATCAGCATTCAGGATTAGACCTACCCTTTGTATAAATTGGAACAATGACTGACTCTGACCTCGTCTGTGACACAACCTCTCGAGGGGCAGCCCTTCTCTCCTCTATAGAAGCTCCATCTATCTATTTTTCACTGTTCATTTCTAGAGCTTAGATAGAGAAGTTATTTTTCTCAGGGGTTATATGTTTTGGCAGTTACCTGTAGAAAACAATGGTTTCCAGATGGTCTGAAAACACCCATGTGCTTTTTTTGATCTCATATTTTAGGGGATTTATTTAAGGGCCCTTAAATATAAACTCAGCAAAAAAAGAAACGTCCTCTCACCGTCAACTGCGTTTATTTTCAGCAAACTTAACATGTGTAAATACTTGTATGAACATAACAAGATTCAACAACTGAGACATAAACGGAACAAGTTCCACAGACATGTGACTAACAGAAACGGAATAATGTGTCCCTGAACAAAGGGGTGGTCAAAATCAAAAGTAACAGTCAGTATCTGGTGTGGCCACCAGCTGCATTAAGTACTGCAGTGCATCTCCTCCTCGTGGACTGCACCAGATTTGCCAGTTCTTGCTGTGAGATGTTACCCCACTCTTCCACYAAGGCACCTGCAAGTTCCCAGACATTTCTGGGGGGAATGGCCCTCACCCTCCAATCCAACAGGTCCCAGACGTGCTAAATGGGATTGAGATCCGGGCTCTTCGCTGGCCATGGCAGAACACTGACATTCCTATCTTGCATTCCTGTCCTCCAAATCAATCCCACTCCAGAGTACAGGCCTCGGTGTAACGCTCATTCCTTCGATGATAAACGCAAATCCAACCATCCCCCCTGGTGAGACAAAACCGCAACTCGTCAATTTAGAGCACTTTTTGCCAGTACTTTCTGGTCCAGCGACGGTGGGTTTGTGCCTATAGGCAACGTTGTTGCCGGTGATGTCTGGTGTGGACCTGCGTTACAACAGGCCTACAAGCCCTCAGTCCAGCCTCTCTCAGCCTATTGGGGACAGTCTGAGCACTGATGGAGGGATTGTGCGTTCCTGGTGTAACTCGGGCAATTGTTGCCATCCTGTACCTGTCCCGCAGGTGTGATGTTCGGATGTACCGATCCTGTGCAGGTGTTGTTACACGTGGTCTGCCACTGTGAGGATGATCAGCAGTCTGTCCTGTCTCCCTGTAGCTCTGTTTTAGGTGTCTCACAGTATATACATTACAATTTATTGCCCTGGCCACATTTGCAGTCCTCATGCCTCCTTGCAGCATGCCTAAGGCACGTTCACGCAGATGAGCAGGKACCCTGGGCATCTTTCTTTTGGTGTTTTTCAGAGTCAGTAGAAAGGCCTCCTTTAGTGCCCTAAGTTTTCATAACTGTGACCTTAATTGTCTACCTTCTATAAGCCGTTAGTGTCTTAATGACCGTTCCACAGGTGCATGTTCATTAATTGTTTATGGTTCATTGAACAAGCATGGGAAACAGTGTCTAAACCCTTTACAATTAAGATCTGTGAAGTTATTTGGATTTTTACGAATTATCTTTGAAAGACAGGGTCTTGAAAAAGGGACGTTTCTTTTTTTGCTAAGTTTACTAGCTGTTTTTATTTTTATTTTACCCCCTTTTCTCCCCAATTTTCGTGGTATCCAATCGCTAGTAATTACTATCTTGTCTCATCGCTACAACTCCCGTACGGGCTCGGGAGAGACGAAGGTCGAAAGCCATGCGTCCTCCGAAGCACAACCCAACCAAGCCGCACTGCTTCTTAACACAGCGCGCCTCCAACMCGGAAGCCAGCCGCACCAATGTGTCGGAGGAAACACCGTGTACCTTGGTTAGCGCACACTGCGCCCGGCCCGCCACAGGAGTCGCTGGAGCGCGATGAGACAAGGATATCCCTACCGGCCACACCCTCCCTAACCCGGACGACGCTGGGCCAATTGTGCGTCGCCCCACGGACCTCCCGGTCGCGGCCGGCTGCGACAGAGACTGGGCGCGAACCCAGAGACTCTGCTGGCGCAGCTAGCGCTGCGATGCAGTGCCCTAGACCACTGCGCCACCCGGGAGGCCCTAGTTTACTAGCTGTTTAATCAAAGCGATAGTGTTGTCTAACTGTTGAGGCTGAAGTAGCAGTGTCTGTMAAATATATTTGATACAGTATGTTTAGCTGCTTGTCCCACTCCGTTGGCAGCTCACCCGGGTATGTGTCGGACAGAGACATGCATTACTGTGGCCAGTGCTGTGATTGGAGCCCTGGACCGTTCTGTGGACCCCTGCCACGACTTCTACAGCTTTGCCTGTGGGGGATGGGTAAGGAACAACCCCCTCCCTGAGGGAAAGTCCCGATGGGGTCCCTTCAGCAACCTATGGGAGCGCAACATGGCCATCATGAAGCACCTGTTAGGTAAGATTCTTCCTTAGCTGCCCCGCTCACCAACCTAGAGAAATACATTCAAACAGTTATGGCCTACACTCACCATAGCCGAGCATGCGAGGCGTGTGATTTAGTTTAGAATGCATCGTTYTGAATTATAATGACCCAACCGAAGCCAGGTGGATGGGTTGTCCACTTTGACATCGCTCTCAATTAGAACGCTTCTCTATTTTATTGTTGGCACTGTAGTCACACATAACAAATTGTCATTCACCTTTTTCTAGCTAATTTGAATGGGAAGAGGTTGCTTAAGGTTTTACCATACATGGTAAATTAGACCAATTTATCCACTTATGGAAACAACCTCACTATAAGCAAAGATGATTGGAGATATGAACTATCCTGCTAGCATGGTCACTACTCTGCATGTCCCATCCTTTCCACTTGCCTCGCTCTGCTTGCTCCGCTCGCCCGCTTCTGGTAGTTTAGTCCTTATTGCCTCAGTGTTCTTTCTACATGTGTGTTATAGTTACGTTCCCCAGCAAGAAAACCAAACAATTTGCTCAAACAGAAGGGTGAACTAACAAAGAGTCACTAACCAACAACTAAAACAAAACCAGTGTGGATCTGAAAGACACTTACAGGGGTGTCTACTGAAAGTTGACTAGCAACAACAACTGGAACCTAAAATTCACCCACCATGAGCACCCAGTACATTTGCCCAAGAAGAGGCAAACATACTAAACTTAAAGACAGAAAGCAAAACGAACATGGATGATCCGATAAAGGATTGTTTGTCTAGAAATCAAAATAGGGAGCGCCAACTTAAGCTGTTAACCATCCACATCTCTCAAGACAAATGGAGCACTGGGCCAGCCACTCTGAAATGGCACCTGGGCCTGCACAGGTGAAACACCTTCCCACTAACAAGATGGCAACCAGCACAGGTGTAGCATATACTGACTATAACAAGGTGACCCCAATCGGTGCGCCCTACGTGATAACGAGCTATACGTTCTAAAGTCCAACCTCAAAACAAATGGAAAAACGAAAGCCAATAACAGTTATCCTGTCATTGTAAGAGAAGTTTGGAGAAAACTTAACTGTAAAATGTTGTATATGGCAGAGAACACCACCATGAAGGGGCTGAGCAAGGCTGAGGAGAATGCCCAGATGTATTACAAGGCATGTATGAATGAGACTAAGATCGAGGAGTTAGGAGCTCAGCCTCTACAGGAGCTCATCAATCAGGTGAGTTCACTCCTCGAGGCATCCTCATCCAGTCGTCTAACATGGCCCAATGTAGCTATAATGTCACATTTGATGTGCTAACRTGTTCTTTGACATAGTTAATGTAAATAGTTAACCCATTTWWAAAAAWWWTATTATTTGAATTTATCCTTGGATGTATCCATTGCCCTGATATTAAGGAACTCTCAGGTTAAGTTAGCCTCTCTCTGAAGGAGATCATACATATTATTTTACAGACAGGAGGATGGGCCCTAACTGGCTCCTGGGACAAAAACAATTTCCAGGAGGTTCTACGCACAGTGTCAGCCAACTACCATTGCTCCCCCTTCTTCACTGTGTTTGTCAGCACAGACTCCAAGTGCTCCAACCACAATATTATCCAGGTGAGAGGATAGCCAGTCACCCCAGTGGCTCCAGGCTCAGACTGTGGCCTCAGGCCCACACAGTGGCTCTAGGCCCAGCTACTCCCAGAGGCCTTCTCCTCACTTATTTAGCTGTTGATTTACATTCCTCTTTACATTTGGTAGAACATTCATCAAACATCACTTATCCCCAGATCTACTCAGAGAGGATCTACGTGCACATTTACCTGCTCTTTCTTTCAAAGGGGATGTTAGAAATTGTATGGTTAATCGAAGCTGCAGTATACTGTAGATCCTGCAATACTACACTGTCAAAGCTAGACCCAGGCTCACTTTGCTCAGAGCACTGAAATGTTTCAATRGGGTGTGAGCTGGTAGTCATGCACTGTTCCTCTTACCTACTGTACAGGTGGATCAATCTGGGCTGGGGCTCCCCTCTCGGGATTATTACCTCAACAAAACTGCCAATGCAAAGGTACTGACAGGTGGCTGCACTATGGCTCAAGGGGTTTAACTGGGTGAATGGGCTTAAAAATTGTAGCATTTAAAGACAGGGGAAGGGAGGACTTAAAATAGATCAGTGCCTTGACACAAAGGCCAGATTAAATTAGGAAATTAATTTCATAAATTGGCACAGTACTTCTGAGAAATGTATCTCGCTAGATATTTGTTTCAGTAGCTAGGTTTCCATCCAGTGGCGACAGATTTGCAGGCGAATATTCTAAAATGTACACTACCGTTCAAAAGTTTTAGGTCACTTAGAAATGTACTYGTTTTTGAAAGAAAAGCAAAAACAATGGTCAATTTTWAAATAACATCAAATTGATCAGAAATGCAGTGTAGACATTGTTAATGTTGTAAATGACTATTGTAGCTGGAAACAGCAGATTTTGAATGGAATATCTACAGTTGAAGTCGGAAGTTTACATACACCTTAGCCAAATACATTTAAACTCAGTTTTTCACAATTCCTGACATTTAATCCTAGTAAAAATTCCCTGTCTTAGGTCACCACTATATTTTAAGAATGTGAAATGTCAGAATGATTTATTTCAGCTTTTATTTCTTTCATCACATTCCCAGTGGGTCAGAAGTTTACATACACTCAATTTGGTAGCGTTGCCTTTAAATTGTTTAACTTGGGTTCAAACCGTTTCGGGTAGCCTTCCACAGCCCCACAGTAAGTTGGGTGAATTTTGGCCCATTCCTCCTGACAGAGCTGGTGTAACTGAGTCAGGTTTGTAGGCATCCTTGCTCGCACACGCTCCAATACCTTGACTTTGTTGCCCTGAAGCCATTTTGCACAACTTTGGAAGTATGATTGGGGTCATTTTCCATTTGGAAGACCCATTTGCGACCAAGCTTTAACTTCCTGACTGATGTCTTGAGATGTTGCTTCAATATATTACATAATTTTCTCCTCCTCATGATGCCATCTATTTCGTGAGGTGCACCAGTCCTCCTGCAGCAAAGCACCCCCATAATATGATGCTGCACCCCCGTGCTTCACGGTTGGGATAGTGTTCTTCGGCTTGCAAGCCTCCCCCTTTTTCCTCCAAACATACGATGGTCATTAGTGGCCAAACAGTTCTATTTTTGTTTCATCAGACCAGAGGACATTTCTCCAAAAAGTACAATCTTTGTCCCCATGTGCAGTTGCAAACCGTAGTCTGGCTTTTTATGGCGGTTTTGGAGCAGTGGCTTCTTCCTTGCTGAGCGGCCTTTCAGGTTATGTCGATATAGGACTCATTTTACTGTGGATATAGATACTTTTGTACCTGTTTCCTCCATTATCTTCACAAGGTCCTTTGCTGCTGTTCTAGGATTGATTTGCACTTTTCGCACCAAAATACATTCATCTCTAGGAGACCGACCGCGTCTCCTTCCTGAGCGGTATGACGGCTGCGTGGTCCCATGCTGTTTATACTTGGTACCTTCAGGCGTTTGGAATTTGCTTCCAAGGATGAACCAGACTTGTGGAGGTCTACAATTTTGTTTTCTGAGGTATTGGCTGATTTCTTTTCCATTTTTCAAGGTAGGCCTTGAAATACATCCACAGGTACACCTCCAATTGACTCAAATKATGTCAATTAGTCTGTAAGCAATTGTTGGAAAAATGACTAGTGTCATGCACAAGTAGATGTTCTAACCGACTTGCCAAAACTATAGTTTGTTAATTAACAAGAAATTTGTGGAGTGGTTGAAAAATGAGTTAGAATAGACTGACGAGTTTCAGAAGCAATGTCTTTGTTTCTGTCTGTTTTGAGCCTGTAATCAAACCCACAAATGCTGATGCTCCAGATACTAGTCTAAAGAAGGCCAGTTTTATAGCTTAAATAATCAGAACAACAGTTTTCTAATGATCAATTAGCCTTCTAAAATTATTAACTTGGATTAGCTAACACAACGTGCCATTGGAACACAGGAGTGATGTTTGCTGATAATGGGCCTCTGTACGCCTATGTAGCTATTCCATTAAAAATCAGCCGTTCCAGCTACAATAGTCATTTACAACATTAACAATGTCTACACTGTAGTTCTGATCAAGTTGATGTTATTTTAATGGACAAAAAAATAGCTTTTCTTTAAAAAACAAGGACATTTCTAAGTGACCCCAAACTTTTGAACGGTAGTGGTCATAAATAATATGTTATTTTCATCAAATTTACTTGTKGCTGATAAAAGGCTGTCCGGGATGAGCGAGTGCACATAAAAATAACTTTTGCGGTTAAATTCCATGTACCSAATAACATTTTTWTTTTTTTAAGTTAAATGGGTTTCCATTGTATTTTCAACTCTACTGATTTGTTTTTTGTCACTAAAAGTTTTATATAGCAAATGTCTTGGCACTTGCGTTCTAGCCAACAGTTTGCAGATACAGTGCGAGTATAGCCAAAATCAGGGGCATTCAACTCTTACCCTACGAGTTCTGGAGCCTGCTGGTTATCTGTTCTACTTGATAATGAATTGCACCATATGGGGTCCCAGGTCTAAATCAGTCCCTTATTAGAGGGGCAAAACAAAAAAACGCAGTGGATCTGGCTTCGAGGTTCAGTTTGAGGGGCCTACATGATGAGAAAATTATGGACAAAAGAGCGAGAATATTTATTTGTCAAACAGCAGCCAAGAATCAATCATCCTGTCACTAGAATAAGACAATAATTTGGGGAAAAGAGCATCAAGCTCATCACCATGCACTTTCACCACCTTCATTACTTATTTAATCTGTAGCCTAATAAACGGCATGCTTTTCCGAGTCGTAGTGGAAGAACCACACATCATATCGTTGCGTGACTCAACGTTTACTTCGATATGATAGTTATTATATCAATATTGGCACATAAAAGGCGTTTCTACCACCATCTTACAAATAATTTTAGACACTAAAAGATCCCACTTTTTTTTTTTGTCGACAAATTTGCTGCTTCCATAATCTGACATGTACTTTACTCGCATAAAAAGGTTGGATGGAAACCTGGTTAGTAGAAATAGAAAACAACCAAAGGGACAGTACAAACCCTACAGTATGCCACTTGGACAGAAAATGAAGAAATACTAGAGAATGTATAGCTCAAGGGATAATGCTCTGCTTGTAATAGTATTTTCCTAGTCCTGGATTGTGTTTTTAATTGAATTTAACCAACATCTCTCCCTCTGTGCTGCCTACATGGTCTTGGCAGTATCTGAATGCATACCTAGACTTCCTGGTGGAGTTAGGGGTCCTGTTGGGGGGCTCACAGGAGACGTCCAGATCGCTGATGCAGGAAATTGTGGACTTTGAGACCACCCTGGCCAACATCACCGTACCCCAGGAGGAGAGGAGGGACGAGGAGCTAATTTACCATAAGATCCAGGCAAAGGATCTGGCGGTCAGTCCCAGAAYGACTTGCATCTCTCTGCCGCTTCAGATGATCCAAACATCAACACCATGTCCACCTGCAGTATCACCAGATACAAACATACAGTAGATGACTTCCAGATTGAGCTGTCTCCAGTGGTGTAAAGTACTTAAGTAGTACTTTTAAAGTATTTTTTACTTAAGTCATTTTGTGTATCTGTACTTTACTGTTTATATTTTTGACAACTTTTACTTCACTACATTCCTAAGTAAAATAATGTACTTTTTATTCCATACATTTTCCCTGACACCCAAAAGTACTTGTTACATTTTGAATGCTTAGCAGGACAGGAAAATGGTGCAATTCACGCACTTATCAAGAATACAGCCCTGGTCATCCCTACTACCTTTGATCTGGCGGACTCACTAAACACACATGCTTCGTTTGTAAATTATGTTTGTGTGTTGTAGTGTTCCCCAGGCTATCCTTAAAGAAATAAAAATAAAAAATAAATTGTGCCATCTGGTTTGCTTAATATAAGCAATTTGAAATSATTTAGTGTTTTACTTTTGATACTTAAGTATCTTTTTGCAATTACATTTACTTTTGATACTTATGTATATTTAAAACAAAATACTTTTACTCAAGTAGTATTTTACTGGGTGACTTTCACTTAAGTCATTTTCTATTAAGGTATGCTTACTTTTACTCAAGTATGACAATTGGGTACTTTTTCCACCACTGGCTGTCTCAATCAACAAGTGTATTTTGCATAGATTGCATTTTTGGTTTAACAGTGCCTTCTCCAAGGTCTTTCTTCCTACTTTCTGTTCATACCTGCTGATAAAAAAAAAATATATATATATGTATATATATATATACAAATCTGTGCACGAGTAGATGTTGACAGTATCATTGTTTCTGTGTGTGTCTGTAGACATTGGCTCCTGCGGTGGACTGGATGCCTTACCTCACAGACGTGTTTGCTCCTGTTCTTCTAAATGACTCAGAGCCTGTGGTGGTGTACGCCAAGGACTACCTCCAGAAGGTCTCTGACCTCATTGCAAGCACTAACAAGAGGTTAGAATCACTTCCAAGCCCTGCCTTCCACTCATTCATATTTAAATGCTGATGGACAACGCTTTGTAATTAAGGTAACCATTGGGGTGATTTCATATCGATTGGATAGGGATATTATAAAACGTTATGCAAACTACATATAGAATATAACCTTTTGCTTCCTTTCCTGAAATGTTAATATGGTGTAATGAATTAATCTACTCCTACCTGAGCAGTGTCCTGAACAACTACATGATCATGAAGGTGGTGAGGAAGATGGTGTCCATCCTGGACAAGAAGTTCCAGGATGCTGAGCAGCGCTTCTTTGAAGTCATGTATGGAACCAAGAAGGTGAGAGAGAGATGGGGAAAACATCAGGGCTGTAAGCTGGCAGGGAAATTGTCAACAGACCTACAGATAAGGGTACTCAAGGGGGACCGGCTTTTCCTGCTGCCTCAGTCAAGAAGTAAAGCGATACTTGCTTATAGCACAGATAAAAATAAATTAGTGGCTGTAAACTGTAAACAGAAATTGGCGTAGATAAAACTTAATGAGATGTGCACTTGTTAGGGGCAAACTTAAAGGGACACTTTGCCAAAATCACAGAGGCCCTTTATCTACTGCTCCAGAGTCCGATGAACTCGTGGATTACCATTTTATGTCTCTTCGTCCAATATGAATGAAGTTGGAGGTAATTTTGTGAGCCAATGCCAACTAGTGTTACCCATAGTGCAATGACAAAGTCTATCTACAAGCAATGCTAGTTAGCAATTGTGCTAGCACTACTACTACTATGTCTCTGCGTCAAACTGCACGCAGAGACATAAAAATGGTATCCACGAGTTAATCTGATTCTAAAGGGTCTCTGCCAAAATCCCAAAGTGTCCCTTTAATTAAACAAGGAGCTGATAAGAAATACTTTAGCTGAGTCACTGTCATCATTAGGCACATAGCAGAAGCCTTGATTTGATTTGATTTGTTGTCCAAACCCTTATCTGAGAAAGATCCTGTTCGCCTTGCTTTGCTCTGGAGTCACACTGTCAGAATATACCAAGAGCATTCTTGTCCTGAGGAGTGTGTGTGTGCACAATTCCTGAGACCCTCTAAACTACACTTTTAGCACCCCTCCCTTTCTACCCCTCACTCACTGTCATTGTTTTCCCTGTCTCTACTCATATCTCTTGTTCTCTCACTCACCCGTTTCCACTCTGACCTCTCCCTTTCCCCCTTCCTCTGTCTGCAGTCTCAATTTGATTCTAATATTCTCTGTAATAGAGGGGAAGTTGGGCGAGAGGGCTGTCCTGTTGTTGCCAATCTTGGAGAGTCTCACAAAAACAACAGTCAGCCCTTTTAGAGGGGAAMGTGCTGTCTCCCTACACTCTGATAAAGGCCTGGCTTCAACTCCAAGGCATAGCAGCAAGGTTATGGATTCCAAGGAAATATTGTTTACTTCAAAAGGAAAACCAACACTTTACTACTTATTCCATGCTTGAGGAGCATTTTAAAAGCTAATACAGTTAGACTGGGTTGATACTGTGTTAGTATCATGCAGTGTTTTCAAGTCTGAGTGACAGTGCTATCTTGTGTGTAGGTGGTGTCATTACTCCTGTGTGTAGGTGGTGCAGTGATCTTGTGTGTAGGTGGTTTGGTGTCATAGTTCTCATGTGCTTGGTGTGATGTTTCAGAGCTGCACCCCACGYTGGAAGCTGTGCGTCAGCGACACAGACAGTGCCCTCGGCTTTGCTCTTGGGGCCCTCTTTGTCAAAGCCACTTTTGCTGAGGACAGCAAGGCCATTGTAAGTGTTTCAAGGTATCGCCTACACACCTACCTAGACTGAACTGCCCCATGGTGAGATTTTGACAAGCCTTTCCTTTTCTCCTTTTCTCTATATTTCTATCAGGCAGAAGATATGGTCTCTGAGATCAAATGGGCATTTGAGGACAGCCTGAAGTATGTGGACTGGATGGATCAGGAGACCAAAAAGGCAGCCAAAGAGAAGGTGGGAGAGATGGGTTGCTTTGACTAACTTGTAGAAAGTGTTCCACTGCTGGGGTGAGGGACTTGTCATTACACAAATTAGCAACTCTGGAATAGTTTCTTGCCTTATAACTAACATAAGGTATGTAGCAGCGATAGGATTTCCATTGTATTCCATAAGAGATTGCCAGACAGGACACAGAAAACATAGTCCTTATTGCTTTATCATCAGTTAGTGAAACAGAACTCTGCAGTGCCATCTGGTGTAAGCATCTGTCTCAATTCACCTCATCTGCTTTGTTATAGGCTGAAGCCATTTACAACATGGTTGGATATCCAAAATTTATAATGGACCCCAAGGAGCTTGACAAAGTGTTCAATGATGTAGGTAAATATGTAATTACATTGAATATGCATACTTCTATATTATGAAGTCCATGTCTCATATGTTGATTAAAAGACCCAACTCATTGATGTTGTCTTATTGTAAGACACCCTGGTTCTGGGGAGGGTTGCCAATCTTACAGTATCTCCTGTTTGCATTGCTTGTGTGTAAACCTCTTTCGCCTTCTAACCTGATTCCCCTCTCTCTCAGTTTGAGGTGGTGTCTGACCTGTATTTTCAAAATGTCATGCAGTACTACAACTTCTCTGCCAGAGTGACTGCGGACCAGCTAAGGAAAACCCCCAACAGAGATCAGTGAGTGCTCGCCTCTCCAAAGAGGAGGTCAAATTCTCTGACAGTTACAAATTCCCATTCTGCTGACTCTGTAGAATAGTACTGGCACCCAGAAACGTTCCCTGGCAACCAATTTCCCTCAGCCGAACTGATCTTTTTCTCTCACTACATAGTGTAARAGAGCAGCTTAGGGTTCTAATGCTTTCACACTGATCTCTAGTCAACAGCCTCGCTAAGGGGATAGGGGAGAGTCAACGACTGGTTACCACCCTCATCTCAGACTTATGTTCTATGTCTGTCTTATATACTTTGTCTTGCATATACAGGTGGAGCATGACCCCTCCTACAGTGAATGCATACTATAATCCTACCAAGAATGAGATGGTGCTCCCTGCAGGAATCCTTCAAGCTCCTTTTTATAGCCGCTCATGGCCAAAGTAGGTCCCTCTTCCCTTTTCAGCCTATTCAGTTCCTTAATACCGCCCCATCTCAGGAAAAAATACAAGTACACCACATTTGTGTGTGTGCACGCTGTACTTGTGTGAATTGTATACAGTATGTGTGTGTGTGGTGTCTTCACATAGCCCAGAATGTAATTGCTTTGTTATAAAATGCTTTTATTTACTTGAAAATATTTTGTTAAACTGTTGAATACATTTCCAGGGCCCTGAACTTTGGAGGGATTGGTGTAGTTATGGGACATGAGTTGACACATGCATTTGATGACCAAGGTAAGACTTTGTATTTTCATATAAATTGTAGTGTCTTAACTCTTGTTACTTTATATGGGAGACTCAGAATAAAATGATGTGAATATAGAAGTTTGGTACAAACTAAGACTCTTTTTAGAAATACAGCTAGGCTGTACACTTACAGTACCTGGCAGGGGAGACACCTTGATCACGAAGGAGATTCACCCAGGGCGAGGTTCGGCCATTGCACTCTGGACGAGCTGATCCCTCGAATTCCCTAGATGTGGGAATCTCTACTGCATAAGTTGTGGTAGTGGGGGACTGTGTCCGCACTCCCCCCCAAAAAAACGAATTATTATAGGCTGTAATTTCTGTGAGTGTAAGCATCCCACCAATCAAAAATATGGCACATTTATGATTTCAAATTAGGTCTCCCGTTCTGAAGCATATTTTGCTTTATGTTAAAGGGAGGGAGTACGACAAGGATGGGAACCTCCGCTCCTGGTGGAAGAACTCGTCTGTGGAGGCCTTTAAGAAGCAGACCCAGTGTATGGTGGAGCAGTACAGTAACTACAGCATCAACAAGGAAGCCCTCAATGGAAAACACACCTTGGGAGAGAACATAGCTGACAATGGTGGCCTGAAGGCTGCCTACAAAGTTTGTATGATAGGGAGGTGTTAGGGTGGGCTAAGGGGAAAGTAGACTTGACAATTCAACTTACAAGCACACATACAGTAAATGTGCAGACGTTTCAGAATTAACAATGTGGGATGCAGTATTTGGAAGGTTTGAGGGCAAGAAAGATACTTAAAAAAAAAAAATCAAACATCCTCTCGCCATGGAGAACAAATGCATGCTGCCTGTAATATGATCCTTGTCTGCTTTGAAGGCTTATGTGAACTGGATTGCAAAGAATGGAGAGGAGGCCACTCTGCCCGCCCTRGGGATGACTAATCATCAGTTATTTTTTGTTGGATTCGCCCAGGTTTGTGCCACTTACAGTATCTCCATGTCTGTGGCAAATTTAGTAATGCATTCTCGAGCATGCCTGCCTTCAACATTATGTATTAATTTGAATGATCTATTACATTGATAATGTAAATGAAGGATTATTCACTCTAAAGTCCTTAATAATATGTGTGTCTGTGCTTCCTGCTATGTGTAGGTATGGTGCTCAGTTCGAACTCCGGAAAGCTCGCATGAGGGCATCATCACAGATCCACAYAGTCCGTCGAGATTTCGAGTTATTGGCACCATCTCCAATTCCCATGAGTTCTCCGAGCACTTTGGCTGCAAGGCAGATGCCCCCATGAACCCTAAACACAAGTGTGAGCTTTGGTGATGCCTAGCTACACATTGGTAGGTCTGGCAGGTGGCAAAATGGACACTGGGGACATGGAGCAAAAATAGATGCAGAGGTAAAGTCTCTAAGGAAGGAGAGTACTGGTCTCGATACCACTGAAAATCCAGCTGTCTTACCCACTACACTTCTCAGTGTCCTTATGAGGACTGAARCTGGAAGTTGAGCCGGACCCAACTCTCTTCATAAAGAAAATTTGTTATAGAAATCAGCCTCTCTTTCCCCAATGGAACTCTGAAAATGGGCCTTCGTGTTCACTTAATTGAGGGACAATTTTAACACTGGAAACCAAAGGAATGGTTATAAAAAGGTGAAAACTAATGGGAACTTCTCTCAATCAGATTTTATGAAGTTGTCATATGCATTATAGTGATATTTATTTGTTGTTTGTATCAGTTATATCAATCCACCTCTGTGTTGTGTCTTCAGTTATTGTATAT
Organism: Salvelinus sp. IW2-2015; assembly: GCF_002910315.2. Lineage (NCBI taxonomy): Eukaryota > Metazoa > Chordata > Actinopteri > Salmoniformes > Salmonidae > Salvelinus > Salvelinus sp. IW2-2015. The sequence goes on from NC_036838.1 coordinate 42,270,917, forward strand.
TTCTAGACTGCAAAAGAAAATGACGAGTTGCAATTCCTGGACTTGGATTGAGATATAATCCAGAGGAAACGGTCAATCACATCTACAGTATAATACAAGTTACTGTCATAAGTGGATTGTAAAAGCCATATTTTTATTATTGCACATGATTGATCTGGTCAATAAGCCCTATGTGTAGGTCTAGCTTGTTTCTGCATCAACTAAACCTAACACTGATTTGGGTTAATGTCTCCAGTTTATGCAGTAGTGGTGTTGTAAGGAAGTGACCCTCACATAATTGCTAAATGCCTGATATAAGTGACATATTTAAACAAATATTAAATCAGAGCATTCTGAAACTCAAGGATGTACTGTTTAACCTTTATTTAACTAGGCAAGTACTGAACAAAAATATAAACGCAGCATGTTTTGGTGTTGGTCCCATTTTTTTTACAAGCTGAATTAAAAGATCCCAGAAATATTCCATATGCACAAAAAGCTTTTCCCTCAAATGTTGTGCATACATTTGTTTACATCCCTGTTAGWTAGCAATTCTCCTTTGCCAAGATAATCCATCCACCTGACAGGTGAGGCATATCTATTTTTTATTTAAATAGGCAAGTCAGTTAAGAACAAATTCTTATTTTCAATGGCGGCCTAGGAACAGTGGGTTAACTGCCTTGTTCAGGGGCAGAACGACAGATTTGTACCTTGTCAGCTCGGGGATTCGATCTTGCAACCTTTCGGTTTCTAGTCCAATGCTYTAACCACTAGGCTACGCTGCCACCCCAAGATGGTGATTAAACCGCATGGTCTTTACACAGATGCACCTTGTGCTGGGGACAATGAAATGCCACTCTAAAATGTGCAGCTTTGTCAAACAATGCCACAGATGCCAAGTTTTGAGGGAGCATGCTGACTGCAGGAATGTCCAACAGAGCTGTTGCCAGAGATTTGGATGTTAATTTCTCTACCATAAGCTGCCTCCAATGTAATTTTAGAGAATTTGGCAGTACATCCAACAACCGCAGATCACGTGTAACCATGCCAGCCCAGTACCCCCACATCCAGCTTCTTCACCTGTGGGATTGTCTGAGGGGAGTGGGGTATTTATGTCTGTAATAAAGCCCTTTTGTGGGGAAAAACTCATTCTGATTGGTTGGGTGGGCCTTGTTCCCAAGTGGATGAGCCTTTGCCCACCCATGGCTGTGCCCCTGCACAGAAATTCATGTCATGTATGACCAGACAGAACGGTAAAACTATTTTTGTTACGTGACTTGTTCAATGGTTAATATACTGAACAGAAATATAAACGCAACATGCAACAATTTAAAAGATTTTACGGAGTAACAGTTCATAGAAGGAAATCAGTAAATTGAAATAAATAAATTAGGCCCTAATKTWKKKWKTYSWYAWSWSMMWWGSMWWKKTMAAWRRAAWRKMSAWAKGMMTSRYCWGKMWRRTSSATSSAYYWKMCWGRYSAKKCMTWTSKMYWTTYYWTTKAMMWWKSCWWKKSWSWTRWSRAMWMMMWAMATTAGGGCCTAATTTATTTATTTCAATTTACTGATTTCCTTCTATGAACTGTTACTCCGTAAAATCTTTTAAATTGTTGCATGTTGCGTTTATATTTCTGTTCAGTATATTAACCATTGAACAAGTCACGTAACAAAAATAGTTTTACCGTTCTGTCTGGTCATACATGACATGACTTCTCTGTGACGTTACTTCTCTAATTGTTCTTATCTCATAGAAATGTTGTAACCATTCTTTTGTATGACCCATCTATTTCGATGGCCCATCTGAGGCTTCATAACGACAACTTTAACGTAATGATGAGCCTCCGTTGTATTCCCAAACAATAAAAGTAAATTAATAGTGGTTATCAACGCTAGATGTCGCTGCACACAAACAATACAGTACCGAGTACTGTGCGATCTAATACAAACTTCACTTCTGCCTTTTGGCAGTAAATACACCATCGGTCCATCATTATGTGTACAGACGACTGTACTTGAACCTGATTACATTTTTATATATTGAGTGAGTGGTTCTTGAGAATGACCCCATACATATAGCAGGAGACAGTTTATTTTACACACACACACACACACACACACACACACACTTCAAGACAGCCACTACAGTTAAAATAATAAATAACATACATTCTATAAAAAAATATAAAGCGTAGTTATTTAGAACAAAAATAATGCAGTACTCAATATACATGAATGTAGGCCTATGTGCCAGTCAGTATAGATAATTGGCCACATGAATGCAACAAATGAAGCGTCATTTTCGATAGCTGTAGTTAAGACGTACATACTCGTAATTGGACGAGAATAGCCGAATCATCTGTCCTACCGGACTGGAAGCGGCCGGAACGCCATGTTAACGAAGTCTCCCATCTCCGTGGAAAAATGATTATAGAAAAATCAGTCGTTGAAAACAAATGTTAAATTATCGAAGGAGAAAAGACGCCGGCGATAGTGTTCGGAAGAACTGAAACGGATCTGCAGAGGTCCCGGGCGGGCAAGGGAGGCAAACCTCCCACCGTCCCCATGAATAGCACCACAGACCCGAACAGCGACTTTCCATGAAAAAAAGCTAATCTGAGTTGCTATAATAGCTAGCTAGCCCTAGTGTCGGCTAAAGGATTTGCGGCCTGTTTCAATCATATTCAACGCTTGCTATATTTATGAAAGCTAGATATATTTTGTATCAGTATTTATTAGTGTATTGTTTTCCTTGGTTTCTTTTTTTGCAATGAGTTTGCCGGCGAAAATAGTCCCAAAACCCGCCACTGTCGCAGTAAGTGGACCTGCAACTGGCCCGTCTCCGTCGAGCCAACTGCGGGCTACCCTGACCTCGGTGTCTTTACCGTCGGGAGCCCCAGGCGCTTCTCAACTGAACACCTTGCCGCCTCCTCAGTATCCTTCGTTGACAAGAATACCCCTGCCATCTCTTGGTCAGGTATTCGGGGGAGAAACATTTAGGTAACGTATTGGTGAGCGGTTGGGTGCGGGTCAATGACTGATGTTTTGAAGAATAGGGAGGAGACATTTAGCTTGCTAGTTAGTTAGCTTACGTTAGCTAGCTAACAGATTACTATAGTTTATTGACAATCTGCTAAAATGGCTAGCTAGTCAAATTCGCTAAACTGCAGATAAATAATTTTGTTGGCTAATGCATTTTAACTGTTGTGCATGTGGGGATCAGAAAAGCGGGCCGACTAACGTTAGACACAATTTCACGAGTTGGCGTAACGTTAGCTAGTTAGCTAGCTAACTCTAGAAGGCCACCTCACCGGCTTTGTTCGGTTTACCGGTAGCTAGCTAACTAGTCAGCCACTTTCATATTAGCTGCTGTAGACTCATAACTAGCTAATCCGGCTAAAATATTGGCGAACTATTTTATTCGGGTCAGGCAGTATTTTGTAAGAGGGTTTGGGTGGACTAGATTTTGTAGGCATCAAAACGTAACTAGTTAATCATCCTAAACTATATTATTGCTACCTCGTATGAGTGAATGTAAACTAGCTGGGTCCAGTAGAAACCTAGCTAACTAAGTTGGGCCTTCTCCCCGGTATCCATAAAAGGGATGCTAACTGTCGTTATTTAGCTAGCTAGCTAGGCCGTAGTTAAACCGGGCAGTAGATGGCAACCGGTGCCACACCGGTATACCCATATTGACACGGTAGTGACGCCACAGACATATTTGCTGGTAACGTTGGCTACGTTAGCAACTGCAGTAACGTTACAGTGTAATGAATTTGATCCATTATGGGTTTCCCGGTATTCCTATTTTATTTGGGGATATGCATGCATCATGATTGTATGAATGACATTCAGTAAGCCTATGTCAAGTCACTGGTATCTAATTTTCTTTAACAGAAATCGATCAAGAGCATTTTCCTAACTTCAGAAACCTCTTGTCCCTGTGAACACTTTTGATCCCAGCCAGTGGAATTGTTCTGCCAAATTGGATCTCCTAACAAACGTGCCTTGCTTGATTTGTATGAWCTTTGTGAATATCAACTTTGAGTCTTAATTCATTTGATCCGGCCATTTAAAGTTAGGATCTAGTGGCTTTTTATGATTAAAACATTATGATTTTGATCTAATGTCCAGTCATAATGGAAGTATTGTTTTTCAGAGGGCTAGTCTGTGAGTCTTATCATCTTCGATGGTGCAGCCTCCGACCAGAAGTTTTAGAGGACGCCCTCTTGGCCGCAGGGACAAAATGTTGCTGTTTGAAAGCACATTTCCTGCAATTCTACACATTTAGCCTTGAGGCCGAGAACATTTTCCAGTTTTAAAGAAAATGTCCTGCAATTCTACACATTTTGCCATAGCTTATGCCGTTCTTATGCTATCTGAGTGATTTAAACATAACAAAATCAATGCAAAGGCATTTCTTCAAGTTGTGAAAAGACTATTAGAAAATCCCATAAGAACAGTTACATTTTAGACATTAATCACCACTTCATCCATGCTTAATAACATTAACAACGTTACAGGCTTCTAAAGGACTCTGCCACAGTGATAGCGAGTCAGCTGACTCATATCCTCAACCTGTTAATCTCAACTGGGGAAATCCCATGTCAATAGAAAACGGTTTATATAACACCAAGTCGGGATAGATCGGATGTGGCCAACTACCGTCCAGTATCAGTTCTTTGTGCTGTCTCCAAAGTGTTGTAAAGGCTGGTGCAGACACAGGTGGCCAACTATTTCTCACTCAACGGCCTATTTACAGCCTATCAACGCTGCTTTAGAAAGATACACATCTACAGCAGTGCAAAAGGTTGTGGAGGACATCAAGTCGGCTTGTAACAGCCAGGTCACAGCAGCGCTCTTCTTGGATCTGGAGAAAGCTTTTGACACTACACCACCCCACACTCCAGAGGAAGCCTGTGAAAGTAGGCTTTGACAGCACTGCAATCAAGTGATTCACATCATACTTACGGGGAGGAGTCAGTACAAACTGCAGAGCACGCAATTAGCCCAGGTACCTGTGGTGAATGGAGTCCCACAAGGGAATGTGCTTGRATCCCTGCTGTTCTGCATTTACATAAATTACTTTCCATCAGTGCTGGAGAAATGCTGCATACATAATTGCAGATGAGACAATCCTATACTACTCAGCAAATACACCAGGGAGTGTAAGGAGGCAGTGTCAAACGACATCAACAGGGAAGCGTCTTAGTTCGCTGATAACAAGCTCTCCCTACACCCTCATACGACCAAGGAAATGCTGTTTGGCATCCCACAAAAGCTGAGACACAGCCAAATATATCACAATAACAGACAGACAAAAAATGTACAAACAAGTAAACTGCTTAAAGTACCTGGTGAAGAAGTTGGACACCTACACTGGAATGAACATGCTGGCCTGGTCACAGGGAAATGGCTTTCTGGGCTTGGCGCTCTAAAAAGGTAAAGGGACTTTGTCAGGAGGATGCCCTTGGAGACTATCTACTACCACCATGATAACTAACCTGGACAACTGTGCCAYGGTATGGCTTCCCAACCTACATCAGTGCAATAAGACAGGTTTTAACCAGCTACAGGGTATCATCAACAGGGCTGCTCGTATCATGACTGGGAATTCACGGAGGGAACACACAGAGACAGAGTTTTTTTCTGCAAAAATCGGGAATCAAACCACYGACGGACAGGATCCATTATAACACCCTAGTGATTGTTTTCAAGGCGACACAGCACAAACTGCCTGAATATATGTCAGACCAGTTCAGGTGGGAGTCTTCACCCGTCCTCCGGGGGTGCACCAGAGCAGCAGCCAAAGCTTATGACCAATGGGACCTGCATCTGCTGGCACAACCATCAGCAAACATGGCCTTCCAAGGCAGTCTGCAGTTCTTTGGACCATTGCTCTAGAACAAGCTGGACTTATCCACACAACAGCTAGCTAGCATGTCCACCATCAAGAGCTTTACACAAATCTAGACCGATGTAATGTGAGTGTGGTTTGGTATGTATGCTCTATATTCTTCTGTGTATTTGGGTTTTATCCAGACAACTTTATGTGATGTGTATACTGAGTTAACAAAACATGAGACTGACCAGGTGAATCCAGATGAAAGCTATGATCCCTTATTGATGTCACTTGTTAAATCTGCTTTTATCAGTGTAGATGAAGGGGAGGAGATCGGTTAAAGAAGGATTTTTAAGTAAGACAATTTAGAAATGGATTGTGTATGTGTGCAATTCAGAAGTGAATGGGCAAGGCAAAATATTTGCAGTGCATTCGGAAAGGATTCAGACCCCTTGATTTTTTTCTACATTTTGTTACGTTAGACTTATTCTAAAATGGATTCAATTGTTTTTTTTACCCCTCAATCTACACACAATACCCCATAATGACAAAGTGGAAATACTTTTAAAGATATTTTTGCAAATTTATTAAATATACAGATGAAGTCGGAAGTTTACATATACTTAAGTTGGAATCATTAAAACTCATTTTTCAACCACTCCACACATTTCTTGTTAACAAACTAGTTTTGGTAAGTCAGTTAGGACATCTACTGTGGGCACGACACAAGTAATTTTTCCAACAATTGTTTAGACAGATTATTTCRCTTATAATTCACTGTATCACAATTCCAGTGGTTCAGAAGTTTACATACACTAAGTTGACTGTGCCTTTAAACAGCTTGGAAAATTCCAGAAAATTATGTCATGGCTTTAGAAGCTTCTGATAGGCTAATTGACATAATTTGAGTCAATTGGAAGTGTACCTGTGGATGTTTTTCAAGGACTACCTTCAAACTCAGTGCCTCTTTGCTTGACATCATGGGAAAATCAAAAGAAATCAGCCAAGACCTCAAAAAGAAATTGTAGACCTTTACAAGTCTGGTTCATCCTTAGGAGCAATTTCCAAACGCTTGAAGGTACCACGTTCATCTATACAAACAATAGTACACAAGTATAAACACCATGGGATCACGCAGCCGTCATACCGCTGAGGAAGGAGACGCGTTCTGTCTCCTAGAGATGAATGTACTTTGGTGCGAAAAGTGAAAATCAATCCCAGAACAACAGCAAAGGACCTTGTGAAGATGCTGGARGAAACCGKTACAAAAGTATCYATATSCACAGTAAAACGAGTCMTMTATCGACWTAACCTGAAAGGCCACTCAGCAAGGAAGAAGCCACTGCTCCAAAACCTCCATAGAAAAGCCAGACTACGGTTTGCAACTGCACATGGGGACAAAGATCGTACTTTTTGGAGAAATGTTCTCTGGTCTGATGAAACAAAAATAGGAAAAAGGGGACGCTTGCAAGCCGAAGAACACCATCCCAACTGTGAAGCACAGGGGTGGCATCATCATGTTGTGGGGTGCTTTGCTGCAGGAGGGACTGGGCACCTCACAAAATAGATGGCATCATGAGGATGGAAAATTATGTGGATATATTGAAGCAACATCTCAAGACATCAGTCAGGAAGTTAAAGCTTTGTCGCAAATGGGTCTTCCAAATGGAAAATGACCCCAAGCATACTTCCAAAGTTGTGACAAAATGGCTTAAGGACAACAAAGTCAAGGTATTGGAGTGGCCATCACAAAGCCCTGACCTCAATCCTATAGAAAATATGTGGGCGGAACTGAAAAAGTGTGTGTGAGCAAGGAGGCCTACTAGCTCTGTCAGGAGGAATGGACCAAAATTCACCCAACTTATTGTGGGAAGCTTGTGGAAGGCTACCCGAAATGTTTGACCCAAGTTAAACAATTTAAAGGCAATGCTACCGAATACTAATTGAGTGTATGTGAACTTCTGACCCACTTGGAATGTGATGAAAGAAATAAAAGCTGAAATAAATCATTCTCTCTACTATTATTCTGACATTTCACTTACTTAAAATAAAGTGGTGATCCTAACTGACCTATGACAGGTCATTGTTACTAGGATTAAATGTCTGGMAATGTGAAACTGAGTTTAAATGTATTTGGCTATGGTGTATGTATACTTCCGACTTCAACTGTAAACAACACCTTATTTACGTAGGTATTCAGACCCTTATGTAAATTAGCTACCATACACGGACCTTTGCTTACCAAAAAGTATATTTTATACACATTTTCTACACTGCATCCATATGCCGCACATCGTGGCATTGTTTACAAGTTTGCTATTTTAATGTGTAATGTGGGGATATAATTTTTCCCTCATTCACTTCCATTACTCAATGCCCCAAAAGTGTGTAGGGTGTTCGCTCAATGCTCGAATGAAATATGGGTAAATTCAAGATGGTGCTCCCAAATGTATGTCTAAACCTTGTTTTCTGTAGCCTATGTCATTATGAATCACATACAATTATTCATTAGATTGTTCTTCACAATATTACAACCTTAATATGCTTGTACTTAATTGTTGCTTAAATAAGAACATTAGTTTGTTGTAATGGTTGCTAGTTTGGACCGCGCCTCTTGGTTGTATCTCTTCCATATTTCAGTGTTAGAGGGTGGTAACATTTGGAGGTGTGTCTGTGCTTTGGACCAATCAAAATCAACTTGATACTCGTCTTTTTCATCTCCAGCTCCGTGGCTTTTTATTCCTCTAACCCCAGTCAATCAATGTTGAGGGGCCCCTTTCTATTGGAATTTAAAGGGGAAGAATAAAAACCTCGCAATGGAAACTGGAACAGATTTTTTCCCGAGGGGTCAGATATTGAAATTCAGTCTGTTAGCTTTGTTAAATTATATATACACATCTATATATAGTACCAGTCAAAAGTTTGGACACACCTACAAATTCAAGGGTTTTTCTTTATTTTAATGTATTTTCTACATTGTAGAATAATAGTGAAGACACAAACTATGAAATAACTAAGTGTTAAACAAATCAAAATATATTTTAGATTCTTCAAAGWAGCCACCCTTTGCCTTGATGATGGCTTTGCACACTCTTTGCATTCTTTCAACCAGCCTCACCTGGAATGCTTTTCCAAGTCTTGAAGGAATTCCCACTAATGCTGAACACTTGTTGGCTGCTTTTTCTTCTCGCTATGGTCCAACCCATCTCAATTGGGTTTCGGTCGGGTGATTGTGGAGGCCAGGTCATCTGATGCAGCAGTCCACCACTCTCCTTCTTGGTCAAATAGCCCTTACACAGCCTGGAGGTGTGTTGGGTCATTGTCCTGTTGAAAAACAAATGATAGTCCCACTAAGCGCAAACCAGATGGGATGACTTATTGCTGCAGAATGCTGTAGTAGCCATGCTGGTTAATTTCTATGGGATATGTGGGACGCTAACATCCCACTTGGCCAAAGCCAGTAAAAATGCAGTGCCAAATTCAAATAAATTACTATAWAAATCAAACTTTCATGAAATCACACATGAAAGATACCAATTTAAAGCTACACTTGTTGTGAATCCAGCCAACATGTCAGAATTCAAATAGGCTTCACGACGAAAGCTCACCAAACGATTATGTTAGGTCAGAGGCAAGTCACAGAAAAACACAGCCATTTTTCCAGCCAAAGAGAGGAGTAACAAAGAGCAGAAATAGAGAGAAAATKWATCACTAATCTTTGATGATCTTCATCAGATGACACTCATAGGACTTCATGTTACACAATACATGTATGTTTTGTTTCGGTAAAGTTCATATTTATATCCAAAAATCTGAGTTTAGGCGGGACGCTACTGTCTCACTTGGCCAAAAGCTAGAGAAAATGCAGAGCACCATATTCAAATAAATTACTATAAAAATCWAACTTTCATTAAATCACACATRAAAGATACCAAATTAAAGCTACACTGGTTGTGAATCCAGCCAACATGTCAGAATTGAAATAGGCTTTTCGGCGAAAGCAAACGATGCTATTATCTGAGGATAGCACCATAGTAAACAGAGAGAGAAGCATATTTCAACCCTGCAGGCACGACACAAAACGCAGAAATAAAAATATAATTAATGCCTTACCTTTGACGAGCTTCTGTTGTTGGCACTCCAATATGTCCCATAAACATCACAAATGGTCCTTTTGTTCGATTAATTCCGTCGATTATATATCCATTTATTTGGCGCGTTTGATCCAGAAAAACACCGGTTCCAACTAKTGAAACGTGAMTACAAAATATCTCAAAAGTTACCTGTGAACTTTGCCAAAACATTTCAAACTACTTTTGTAATAAAACTTTAGGTATTTTTTAACATAAATAATCGATAAAATTGAAGACGGGATGATCTGTGTTCAATACAGGATTAAATACAGGATACAAGATTAAAACAAACTGTAGCTAGCTTTCTGGTCACGCGCCTCTAACTAACAGTACACTTCCAGTGACCCTCGTTCAAGATGGCCGTACTTCTTCATTACACAAAGGAAAAAACCTCAACCAATTTCTAAGGACTGTTGACATCCAGTGGAAGCGGTAGGAACTGCAAGAAGGTCAATTAGAAATCTGTATTCCCAATGAAAACCYATTGAAAAGAGRGTGACCTCAAATCTGAATCTGAATGGTTTGTCCTCAGGGTTTCGTCTGCTAAATAAGTTMTGTTATACTCACAGACATGATTAAAACAGTTTTAGAAACTTCAGAGTGTTTTCTATCCAAATCTACCAATAATATGCATATCTTATCTTCTGGGGATGAGTAGCTGGCAGTTGAATTTGGGTATGCTTTTCATCCAAATGTGAAAATGCTGCCCCCTATCCTAGAGAAGTTAATTGTGCCTTGAATTCTAAATAAATCACTGACAGCGTCACCAGCAAAGCACCATTAAACCACCACCTCCATGCTTCATGGTGGGAACCACACATGCGGAGATCATCTGTTTACCAAGTGGGTGGCTACTTTGAATACTGCCTTTTGGTACTACATGATTCCGTATGTGTTATTTCATACTTTTGATATCTTTTCTACAATGTAGAAAATAGTCAAAATATAAACCCTTGAATGAGGTGTCCAAACTTTTGAATTTATTTAATTTAACTAGGCACGTCATTTAAGAACAAATTCAATTGACGGATTTCCTTATGAACTGTAAATCAGTAAAAATTTAGCGTGTTGCGTTATAATTCTCTGTGTGTGTAAAGGTGTACAGTTGAAGTTTACATACACACCCACCTTAGCCAAATACATTTAAACTCAGTTTTTCACAATTCCTGACATCTAATCCTAGTAAAAATTCCCTGTCTTAGGTCAGTTAGGATCAACACTTTATTTTTAAGAATGTGAAATGTCATAATATTAGAGGATTATTTATTTCAGCTTTTATTTCTTTCATCACATTCCCAGTGGCGGTTTTGGAGCAGTGGCTTCTTCCTTGCTGAGCGGCCTTTCAGGTTATGCAGATATAGGACTTGTTTTACTGTGGATAGATACTTTTGTACCTGTTTCCTCCAGCATCTTCACAAGGTCCTTTGCTGTTGTTCTGGGATTGATTTGCACTTTTCGAACCGAAGTACGTTCATCTCTAGGAGATCTCTAATGCTTCTCCTTCCTGAGCGGTATGACGGCGGTCCCATGGTGTTTATACTTGCGTACTATCGTTTGTACAGATGAACGTGGTACCTTCAGGCGTTTGGAAAATTGCTCCCAAGGATGAACCAGACTTGTGGAGRTCTACAATTTTTGAAGGTAGGCCTTGAAATACATCCACAGGTACACCTCCGATTGACTCAAATTATGTCAATTAGCCTATCAGAAGTTTCTAAAGCCATGACATCATTTTCTGGAATTTTCCGAGCTGTTTAAAGGCACAGTCAACTTAATGTATGTAAACTTATGACGCACTAGAATTGTGATACAGTGAAATTATTTGTCTGTAAACAATTGCTGTAAAAATGACTTGTGTCATGCACAAAGTAGATGTCTTAACCGACTTGCCAAAACTAGTTTGTTAACAAGAAATTTGTGGAGTGGTTGAAAAACTAGTTTTATTGACTCCAACCTAAGTGTATGTAAACTTCCGACTTCAACTGTATACAGTGCCTTCGGAAAGTATTCAGACCCCTTGACCTTCTCCACATTTTTTACGTTACAGCCTTATTCTAAAATGTATTTAAATAGATTTTCCCCCTCATCAATACACACACACAATACCCCATATTGACTTTTATTTATTTGAATGTATTAAAAATAAAACACTGAAATATCACATTTTACTTAAGTATTCAGGCCCTTTACTCAGTACTTTGAAGCACCTTTGGCAGTGATTAMAGCCTTTGGATATGACGCTACAAGCTTGGCGCACCTATATTTGTGGACCCTCAAGCTTCTCTGTAGACCCTCTCAAGCTCTGTCAGGTTGGATGGGGAGCATCACTACAGCTATTTACAAGTCTCTCCAGAGATGTTTGAGTCCGGGCTCTGGCTGGGCCACTCAAGAACATTCAGAGACTTGTCTCAAAGCCACACCTGCGTTGTCTTGGTTGTTGTCCTGTTGGAAGGTGAGCCTTCGCCTCAGTCAGGTCCTGAGCGCTCTGGAGCAGGTTTTTATCAAGGATCTCTCTGTACTTTGCTCCGTTCATCTTTCACTTGATCCTAACTAATCTCCCAGTCCCTGCCACCGAAAAACATCCCCACAGCATGATGCTGCCACAATGCTTCACCGTACAGTTGGTGCTAGGTTTCCTCCAGATGCGACGCTTCGCATTCAGGTCAAAGAGTTCAATCTTGGTTTCATCAGACCAGAGAATCTTGTTTCTCATGGTCTGAGAGTCTTTAGGTGCCTTTTGTCAAACTCCAAGCAGACTGTCATGTGCCTTTCTGAGGAGTGACTTCCGTCTGGCCACTTTACCAATAAGGCCTGATTGGTGGGGTGCTTCAGAGATGGTTGTCCTTCTGGAAGGTTCTCCCGTCTCCACAGAGGAACTCTAGAGCTCTGTCAGAGTGACCATCAGGYTTTTGGTCACCTTGGTGACCAAGGCCCTTCTCCCCTTATTGCTCCGTTTGGCCGGGCAGGCCGGCTCTAGGAAGAGTCTTGGTGGTTCCAAACTTCTTCCATTTAAGAATGATGAAGGTCACTGCTTTCTTGGACCTTCAATGCTGCAGAAATGTTTTGATACACTTTCCCAGAGCTGTGCCTCGACACAATCCTGTCTCGGAGCTCTATGGACAATTCCTTCAACCTCATGGCTTGGTTTTGGCTCTGACATGCACTGTCAACTGTATGACCTTTATATAGACAGGTGTGTGTCTTTTCCAAATCATGTCCAATCAATTGAATTAACCACAGGTGGACTCCAATTAAGTTGTAGAAACATCTCAAGGATGATCACTGGAAATAGGATGCACCTGAGCTCAATTTCGAGTCTGTTTTTGTTATTTTTTAACCATAAAAAAAAATATTTTGCAAAAATAGCTGAACCTGTTTTCTATTTTTCATTGATTGGGTACTGTGTGTAGATTGAGATTATTTTATTTTTATGAAATTGATTATATTTCTTTCCAAATGGGGGAGGGCCTCATAAAAGTAATTCGGGAAGCAGGGATCTTTATCCAGGARGGGATTGATTTGTCTTTGCTGTAACCAAGAAGCTTGATCTTGCAAGCTAACCACTTTGCTATGAAGTTAGCCAACCAAATGCATAGCTGGAGCCCTGATGTTAAGATGCATAGCATGAGCTTTAGGGCACCACAAACAAACAAATTGAAGGTATTGAACATTTCTAAATACCTCAGTATAATTTCTAAATGCCTCTGAGGGTTCTTACTAAACACAGGAGACTTCTTGTTAAAATTAGTCAAGTCAACCATACATTTTTCTCAAGAACCTTGCTCCAAGATCTGCTAAAGCTGTCTGAATAAGTTATCTTCCTATGCATTGTCAGTAGTAACTGTAGTGAGATGGCAGTCCCAGGCCATAGCAGACAGCGTCTTGAACCTTGTGTTTATTCAGTRCTGTGAGAACCTGGTCTGGTGGGACAACGGAACGGAGCACAGTGAAGGGGTGGTTTTGTGTCTGCACTATCTTGGCTGTCTCCAGTCACTTCCTGTTCTTCCACTCTGAACCCAGTGCACTCAGCCTCAGGTAGGCTATAGCTCCAGGCTGATACAACTACAGACTGGGAGGGAGCCTCAGGGTTAGTCACTATGCTATTAGATGGGTAGAGGCGAAGATSCTGTAGTAGATAAACTTAGCATATCAATTCTATAACAAAAGTAATTGTCTGATTCTTGTCATTGTAAAGTGTAAGGAATACTTAACTCTTGCAAGTGACTCCTTTTTTCTCTGGGCATTCTGTGTAGTCTGGTGATTCAGAAGGTCATTTTGAGATTTTGTCCTGAATATGTTCTCACAGAAACACTTTTTTTAGGTGATCTAATTTGTCTGCAGAACCGTCAAGTCAGCAGAAAATCCTATTTGACTTTCTAACACTGAACTACTCCCTTTCCTTTCTCTTATTCTATCAGCACCTTTCTCTCGTTCTCTCTCGCTCCTTCCTACATACACACTCCGCACATAATTGGCTTTACATGATGATACAGGGACACAGTGGCTTTTCCCCCTTTGCTGGCTCTAAATGGGACTGGTCGGTGGAGGGTCTTGGCTACTGTACGTTCAAAGGCAAAATAGGGATCGGGATAGAGTGCCTGTAGCAGTGGCCCCAAAATGATTGGTAATGAACTACTAGACTTGCAGAACCTCATGATCTGTATCAGAGCCTGGAAACCTGAACCTGTACTTGAGATGGGCGTAGGGTTTAGGTTACAGGTCTGGGCTGTCCTGGCAGGAGGCAAAGGAGCAGAGTGACTTAGAGGGGTTGGTTTTTGTTAACATCAGTGTCTACTGAGCTGTGATAGGTGCCCTTCTATGCCCTTCACAGATCAGAGTGGTTTACATGTATGTAGAAAGGTTATTGTTTGGGGCAGACCAGGGTTTCCCTTCCTTACTTTCACTGTGTTCTGTGTGCTGCATCAAAACATGACATGTTTTCTAATGAAGTTGTAGCCTAGGTTGCTAAAGCTCACTTGTTATCCAGTCCCTATTGGCCACATGTAGCAATGAGCTGATTACCTGGCTGTGCATAATTGTACAGACATTCATTTTCTCTCATCTGATCCCATGGCCTTTTGTAACTCTAATAGATGACATATATTTTCCTCCGCTCTCGCTGCAGAAACTAAATGAAGCTCAGACTAATTACTAATTAGTGTGGTCAGCAACTCTCATGGCTGTAGTCATGGTGGTGCCAGTTAGGGCTGGCACAATTACAGTTAACCGTGTAACTGACGGTTATGGATGAAGACTGTCATGAAAATAAAATAACCCTCATAACTGCAACACTACCGTTCAAAAGTTTGGGGTCACTTAGAAATGTCATTGTTTTTGAAAGAAAAGCAACAAAAAAAAATGTCCATTTTTAAAATGACATAAAATTGATCAGAAATACAGAGTAGACAATGTTGTAAATGACTATTGTAGCTGGAATGGCTGATTTTTTAAAATGGAATATCTACGTAGGCGTACAGAGACCCATTATCAGCAACCATCACTCCTGTGTTCCAATGGCACGTTGTGTTAGCTAATCCAGGTTTATCATTTTAAAAGGCTAATTGATCATTAGAAAACCCTTTTGCAATTATGTTAGCACAGCTGAAAACTGTTGTTCTGATAAAAGAAGCAATACAACTGGCCTTCTTTAGACTAGTTGAGTATCTGGAGCATCAGCATTTGTGTGTTTGATTACAGGCTCAAAATGGCCAGAAACAAAGACCTTGCTTCTGAAACTTGTCAGTCTATTCTTGTTCTGAGAAATAAAGGCTATTCCATGCGAGAAATTGTCAAACTGAAGATCTCGTACAATGCTGTGTACTACTCCCTTCACAGAACAGCGCGAACTGGCTCTAACCAGAATAGAAAGAGTGGGAGGCCCCGGTGCACAACTGAGCAAGAGGACAAGTACATTAGAGAGTCTGGTTTGAGAAACAGACGCCTCACAAGACCTCAACTGGCAGCTTCATTAAATAGTACCCGCAAAACACCMGTCTCAAYKTCAACAGTGAAGAGGCTACTCCGGGATGCTGGCCTTCTAGGCAGAGTCTGTATGGATGAACTCTTTACAACGTGATGAAACTTTTGTTTCTCCTTGCTGAAACAAGCAAGGTGTTGTAGCAAGCAAGTCTTCGGGGACTGCAGTCATTTGGCTGACCAGTAACCGTCATCTAAAATGTAATGACCATCACAGGCCTAGTGCCAGTGCCTCTGAGTAATATGTGGTTATGCATGTAATTATAAGGCCCAGTGGAATTGGGCTTGTATAACAAAATATGGTTGCTAAAACAATATGGCCTTTGTTAACAGTTCAAATCCAATTCTATTGGTCACATACATATGGTCAGCAGATGTTATTGCGAGTGGAGCGAAATGCTTATGTTTCTAGATCAGACATTACCTGTTAGTGCAGCAGTATCTAACAGGTAATATCTATCTAACAATTCCACAACAAAACCTAATACACACAATCTAGGAAAGGAATGAGAATATATGTCTAAAATATATGGGTGACAGTGGCTAAGATGCAATAGATAGTGAAGGATACAGTATATACATATGAGATGAGTAATGCGAGATATGTAAACATTCTTAAAGTGGCATTATTAAAGTGACTAGTGTTCCATTTATTTAAGTGGCCAATGATATCAAGTCTGTAGGTAGGCAGCCGCCTGTCTGTGCTAGTGGTGGCTGTTTAACAATCTGATGGCCTTGAGATTGAAAAACAGCTTCTATCTCTCTGTCCCAGCTTTGATGCACCTGTACTGACCTCGCCTTCTGTATGATAGTGGGGTGAACAGGTAGTGGCTCGGGTGGTTATTGTCCTTGATCTTTTTTGCCTTCCTGTGACATCAGGTGTTGTATGTGTCCTGGAGGTAGGGCTGGGCGGTATACCAAATKTATCTATATACCTGTATTTATGCACGGACCGGTTTGGGTTTTTACTTTACTTTCTATAACGGTATTTTAATGTTTGGTTTGTTAAATGTGATACGCTGTGTGTAATGTTCATTTTTATAGTTTACTCCGCTACTTGAGTCATCCCTCTCCACACTCTATCTCCATGCCGCTTTCCACATAGACCTAGTCATGGGTGAACAGGGAGTACAGGAGAGGGCTGAGCACACACTCTTGTGGGGCCCCAGTGTTGAGGGTCAGCAAAGTGGAGATGTTGTTTCCTACCTTCACCACCTGGGGGTGGCCCGTCAGGAAGTCCAGAACCCAATTGCATAGGGCGGGGGTCTAGACCCAGGGTCTCAAGTTTAATGATCAGTTTGGAGGGTACTATGCTGTTGAATGCTGAGCTGTAGGCAATGAACAGCATTCTTACA
Organism: Salvelinus sp. IW2-2015; assembly: GCF_002910315.2. Classification (NCBI taxonomy): domain Eukaryota; kingdom Metazoa; phylum Chordata; class Actinopteri; order Salmoniformes; family Salmonidae; genus Salvelinus; species Salvelinus sp. IW2-2015. The sequence goes on from NC_036838.1 coordinate 42,288,198, forward strand.
TAGGTATTCCTCTTGTCCAGATGCGATAGGGCAGTGGCCAGTGTGATGGAGATTGCATCGTCTGTGAACCTATTGGGGCGGTAAGCAAATTGGAGTGGGTCTAGGGGGACAGGTAGGGTGGAGGTGATATGATCCTTGACTAGTCTCTCAAAGCACTTCATGATGACAGAAGTGAGTGCTATGGGGCGATAGTCATTTAGTTCAGCTGCCTTAGCTTTCTTGGGAACAGGAACAATGGTGGCCATCTTGAAGCRTGTGGGGACAGCAGACTGGGATAAGGATTGATTATGTCCGTAAACACACCAGCCAGCTGGTCTGCACATGCTCTGAGGACGCAGCTAGGGATGCCATCTGGGCCGGCAGCCCTGTGAGGGTTTTACTCACGTCGGCCACGGAGAAGGAGAGCCCACAGTCTTTGGTAGCAGGCCCATGTCGGTGCCACTGTATTGTCCTCAAAGCACTCAAAGAAGTTGTTTAATTGGTCTGGGAGCAAGTCGTCTGCGACGGGGCTGGTTATCTTTCTGTAATCCGTGATTGTCTGTAGACCCTGCCACGAACGTCTCGTGTTTGAGCCGTTGAATTGCGACTCCACTTTGTCTCTATACTGACGCTTTGCTTGTTTGATTGCCTTACGGCGGGAATAACTACACTGTTTGTATTCGGCCATCTTTCCAGTCGCCTTGCCATGATTAAATGCGGTGGTACGTGCTTTCAGTTTTGCGCGAATGCTGCCATCAATCCACCGTTTCTGGCTAGGGAAGGTTTTAATAGCCACAGGGGGTACAACATCTCCTAAACACTTCCTTATAAGCTCGCTCACCTAGTCTTCATATACGTCAATGTTGTTCTCTAAGGCTACCCGGAACATATCCCAGTCCACGTGATCGACGCAATCTTGATGCATTGGATAGACTTAAGCACAGGCCCTTTCTGTTTTAGTTTCTGCCTATAGGAGGGGAGCAACAAAATGGAGTCGTGGTCAGATTTTCCAAAAGGAGGGCGGGGGAGGGCCTTGTATGCATCGCGGAAGTTAGAGTAGCAGTGGTCGAGCGTGTTGCTCGTATACTGCAATCGATATGCTAATAGAATTTAGGTAGCCTTGTTCTCAGATTAGCTTTGTTAAAATCCCCAGCTACAATAAATGCAGCCTCMGGATATATGGTTTCCAGTTTGCATAAAGTCCAGTGAAGTTCCTTAATGGCCCTCTTCGTATCCGCTTGCGGGGGGGATATACAAGGCCGTAGCGATAACCGAGGAGAGTTCTTTTGGTAGAAAATACTGTCGGCATTTGATTGAGGTCAGGTGAACAAAAGGACTTGCGTTATTGTGTATCGTTACAATTACACCATGAGTCGTTAATCATGAAACCATACACCCCCGCCCTCCTTTTACCAGAGAGATGTTTGTTCCTGTTGGCGCGATGCACTGAAAATCCCATTGGCTGTACGGACTCCGACAACATGTCCCCAGCTAGCCATGTCTCCGTGAGACAGAGTATGTTACAATCCCGGATACCTCTTTGGAAAGCAACTCTTGCACTAATTTAGTCTACTTTGTTAACTAGGGACTGGACGTTAGCGACTGGACGTTGTGTGAGCACATCCGAAGCCTCACTAGAAGACCGCTCTGGCACCCTCTCCTCCGACGGCGTTGTTTTGAGTCAGCCTCTGGAATCAGTTCAAATACCCTGGGAGGTGCAGATAAAGAATCCACTTTGGGAAAGTCGTATTCCTGGTCGTAGTGCTGGTAAGTTGACGTCTCTCTGATATCCAGTAGTTCTTCCCGGCTGTATGTAATAACGCTTAAGGTTTTCTGGGCTAACAATGTAAGAAATAATATTTAAAAAAACTAAATACAGCACAGTTTCCTAAAGACTTGACGCGAAGCTGCCATCTCTATCGGCGCCATCTTCTTTCCCCTCCAGTTGCCCTTTAGATTCAAGTCTAAGCCACATGTTGCCGAATGCATCAATGGATTTACACTAGTTAATGAATCATATTGTGGGGCTCGTAGCCTAGTGGTTAGAGCGTTGGACCAGTAACCGAAAGGTTGCTAGATCGAATCCCAGAGCTGACAAGGTAAAAATCTGTCGTTCTGCCCCTGAACAAAGCAGTTAACCCACTATTTCTAGGCCGTCATTGTAAATAAGAATTTGTTCTTAACTGACATGCCTAGTTAAATAAATGTGTAAACATATATATTTGTGTTAACAAAATCTTGCTTTGCACATGCGAAGGGATTTGGTTAGGCAATTCATCACTACATAGCAATTGCAGGAATCAGATCAAATTGTAATTCCAGTAAGAGTCATGTGGTCCCTCCTGCCAAATCCCTGGTGGTGTCAGCTGTCTCGTCTCATCTGATCATTTTCCCATCTGCCGTTGCGTGGCCTGCTAACCTCTGACCCCTGGAGGAAACGTCCTTGCTGCCTGCGAATCAGATTCCCTTATTGTCACTACCTCCTCCCCTCCAGCCCCTCACACACACACACCACACAAGACCGCACCGCATCAGGATTCACTCCTGTCTGTTTTATCCCTAGACTGTGGCTACAGCTATCACTCTGCCCATGTTAAAGGTTACACACTCACAGTAGGGATCTCCACTCAGACTCTTTTTGTTTGTTTTGGCTTTATTTAGTGGCTCCAAGTGTTTTATTTTAATTTTATACTGTATTTTCTCTTCCACATAAGGGCTATTAATTAATACCCTACGGAGACTGTAGCGCAGTGTCGTTTTTTGTCACAACAGGCGCGGCTCCTTGTGCGCTGTGACGTTCTCTGTACTCGGTACCACAAGAAAAATGTCACGTGCCATATCATTCCTTGCATAGCCATGGTGGCATGGTTGTGTAGGCAATTAAACTTGCTTGGTTCCTTAATCTGATCTATAGGCTATACATCAAAGTAACCTATTTTGCATTGATAAGTAAATATAATCTCAGTGATTGTTCAAACAAATCAAACAACATTGTAGCCATATTAGAATCCCCCCAAAAGGTATTTTGTTTAGAAGAAATAACTATTTATTCCAGGCTATTGGTAAAAACAACTGCGAGAGATGTGCTTTTTCTATGTGACCAAAACAGGATGACATTCTAGTTTTTAAATAGGTTGAAGCAGCATACCAAATTGGCATAATGTTGTAGGTTACACCGGCAAGTATACGAATATTTGCCAGGGCATTTTATTTAATTCTAAATCTGATTATTTCACATGTGAGAATGTGCCGATGTGGGAAGCTAATCAACTTCAAAATAACCTCCAATTTCAAGATTGCTGTCTCGGTTTAGATTGACATTAAATAAGCAGCCTATTTTGCATTGATAACCAAATATAATCTCAGCGACTGTTCAAACAATAAGCCGAACAACATTGTAGCCTTATTAGAATCCCCCCAAAAGGTATATTGTTTAGAAGTGATACATTTATTCTAGTTTATTTGGAAACTTAAACAGATTTGTTCTTCTCTTTTTTACATTATATTTTTAAATATGAGAGTGAATACATTGAAGCAGCTTATCAAATTGGCATAATGTTGTAGGTTACATCGGCAAGTATACAAATATTTGCCAGGGCATATTATTTCATTATACATCAGATTATGGGAAACTAAAAGGCTACATAGTTTGCAGTGTTTAGCCAACTTGCTAGCAAGGGAAGACATTTACATTTTAGTCATTTAGCAGATGATCTTATCCAGAGCGAGTTAGTTCGTGCATTCATCTTTAAAATAGCAAGGAGGGACAACCAGATATCAGTCATAGTAAGTACATTTTACCTCAATAAAGAAGCTATGTTGTTAATACGTTGATCCATTGATGCATCTGGCAACATGATTTAGACTTTAACAAGACAAGAGACTCTGAATTTGCTTTCATAACAAATGAGAAGACGACAAGAACCTCTGTCGCCCTGTTGTGAATGCTGCTATTTGGGAGTCTGGACCTGCGAGGTATCATGTTACCAAAAGGTGCAGTTTACTCTAAACAATCTGACTCCACCCAGTACACGCGTAGATCTGCGCGCGTTAAGTGTGGAAACCTATAGCAGACCCTCGTTATGCTGTGTAGCTGCTGTCTCCAGTTCCACTGTTATAAAATGTATTGGGAGGAGTGTTGGTTTTGGCGGGAAGCCAGGGGAGACGAGGGCCCCTGCAGGCAAGGAAAGAGAGGGGGAGCTGGATTGAGGGGAGGAGGGCGGGATTTGGGGAATGACTAAAAAGTGTCAGAGGGGAAAGAAGAAAGCCAGGCGTTCTATTTCCCTGAAATCATGTGACCAGTGTGTGTGCCTCTAAGACCCAACAAACTGCCTGAGCAGGTTACTGAGCTCTTCTATCTGTCTGGCGTTTCCCCTCTCCCTCTTTTTATCCTCCTCATCACTCCATCATAGCAGTCATTGATGAAATCAAAGTTTATTTGTCACATGCACAGGATACAGGGTGTAAACGATACAGTGAAATGCTTACTTGCAAGGTCTCAACAGTGCAGTACACTTGATCAAAATATTAACAAATGAGTAATAAAAAGTAGTGATGTTGGAAATATATACACAATAAGAATATACTGTGAAATTTGTGAAAGTGAATGCAACCTGATTAACATCAGTCATGACCCGTGATCACATGGTAACCCTATCAGGAAATAGAAAGACCGGGCTGTCCCTGGTTAAGGGGCTGTTTAAGTAAACTAGGCCTAGATGTGAGACAGTACATTTCAGGAATTTATTTTCAGCTGTCATGATTGACCTATAAAGTTAGTAATAGATTCTAAAATTAACTTTGAAATTGGTGCCTTGAGTAAAATGGAAATGGRCCATGATCATGATCATTCCTAGAGTTGGAGTTTTGGAAATCCATGTTGGGATTTCCCTTTGACACATACATGCTCCCTGGTAAAGGTACACAGTGTACTCTTGAAGATGAGGCTTTAGGGAGGGGGGCCAGCAGTGTCGGGGATGGGGAAACATTGGCTAAAAACCTGCTAAAGGAACTAGAGAACAAAGATGTGATAAACTTGCAATGTTTGAATTGAAAGACTTGAATGGTTTTGCAAGATTTGTTAGCCGTAGACTGTTTAGAACAGTGCATTAATGTCCCAAAGCATGTGAATGTGTGCTGCTCCTGCTGCTGTTGAGGTTGTTGATGCCCCCACCTTTTACCCGTTTTGGCCTTAAGTTGACACTTTTTCAGAATTTTCCTTAATATGACGCGTCCCAGGTTCTCTCGSGTTCAGCCATCCCTGGATGACCGCATCTTCCCCACACAGCCCGGTGTCGCTGCCATCTATAGCGTGAGTACATACCCTGCACCACACACACACATTCCTACTGCACCACAGACACATACGCTCATACCACACACACTAGTTGTGAACCTCACAAGCATACCTCAACCACATCTCACAGGTCTGTTGCACTGTCTGTTTAGTTCTGACATAAAATCTAGAAAACGAAAGCCTGGTGTATGTGTGTATAATGTTGCGTATGTGTAATGTATGACAGAAACGGATGGGAGATCACTTCTCAACCTGACCTCAGCCTGCAGCTGGAAAGATGTGGCTGTCACCTCTGCAACATAGTGATTCATAATAACCGTCAGCATCATCACCCACCTACCCCCTGCTGTGTGTGTGTGTGTGTGTGTGTGTGTGTGTGTGTGTGTGTGTGTGTGTGTGTGTGTGTGTGTGTGTGTGTGTGTGTGTGTGTTGCCCTCACTTCACCACCCTTGGGGTTTGTTAGCAGTCTGGAAGGCTCTGCTCTGCTGCTGAGGAGAGGGATGCTTTCTGGACTCTCCCTCCCCCACCCCGACTGTCACATTGCCTGTCAGTGGAGTCAGTCACTGGCAGAGACTCCTCCTCTGGCAACAGAAGTCAGATTAGCTGCTTTATCCTGGGTCAACCAGGGGAAATGGGCCACACAGAGAGATGCTAGGGAGAGTAAACCAGTGTTAAGAGAAAAACAGTGATGTTGTCGTATAACAAACAGAAGAGTATTGCCTCTACCGCACGGAGGTTCCTGTGCAGAAGCAGCAGCGATGTAGGCACCACAAAGCCCAGGGGAGCGGAGGTGCGCCGGCCGGCGTGCCTGCATTATCTGCTGTGCCAGGCTTGCTGCAGCAGCAACACCTGCAGTGGGTTACAGCTCACAGTACAGCACAGTGGCAGGGCATGGGGATAGTACAGCACAAAGCACACTGCCTGCAAACACTGCAAAGGGACAGGGCAGCACTCTACAGCCAGGGCCGGGCCTGATTCTGCACAGCAGGGCACAACACACTTCATGTCCAGTATAGGTCTGCTCCTCTGCACAAAGACAGACAGGAGTTAATCCCTGCCGTAGCACCTTATTTACATTCCTCAGCAGGAGCAGGTCTAATGACCTGTGGAATCCTGTGCGTGTGTGACTGTGAACATCCCTGGGTGATGCTTTGCCAAAATTATACCGCTTCAACACACTAACAAATACCGGATATCATTTAACTCAGCACACACACAAGCATATACCCTCTATCTTCCTATGTCTTCAGTGACTCCATTTCATTTTGGAATCATCTGATGTCCTCTATCTTGCTCTGTGTGCTGTAGGTACCGAGGCACCCTGGTCCTCCCTACACAGCTCACGACTACACAAAGGGACACCCTAACTTGGCGGGCACGCCGCCAGGACATGCCCACTCGCAGGCGCTCTCTCAGGTATCATTACCAACAGCTTCCCCATATCGCTACCCTAAGGGCTGGGAGGCAGGTGGAGTGGTGAGTGTAGCCGAGTCTCCGCCGTCATCCTCTCTGCGTCTGACCATTGGTCTGTCCGTCCGTCTGCCTGCCTCTGTGTTTGTCTGTATTTCTCTCTCTAACATCTTTATCAAAATGCCTGTTGCGGCGTGCTTCTTGTGTGAGTTAAATTAATTAAATACACTGAGTGCCTGTTGATTGTTCGGAGGTTGTGTTTTTTGTATTTCTATATGTTCTGTACTGTTTGTCAATAGTCCAAGAGAAGCACATTTGTCTTAATGATCTGAATTCCACAGGACATCAGCAACTTCGACTGCTGCGGCGCTCTCTTATTTTCTCTGCTCTCCATAAGAGGCTGCTAAAGGGGTCATCAATTTGTCACAGAGACAGCAAGTCAATTACATTGCCTTTGCTGTGATTTGCTAGTTTCTCCTACTGCCTTGGAAGTGCACACGGGTGCACACTGTGTGTGTGTGTGTGTGTGTATGTACACACACACACACACACACACACACACACACACACACACTTGTTTGCAATTCCAGACTGAGTCAGCCTTTGCAGAAGGTATGTGTTGAAAGGGTTCCCATGACCCTGTGTGTTCACCATGGTCACCCCAGCCCACACATTGCCTCGGCCTGAAGGAGCTGCTCTCTGGCCTAATAAGTGTCTGCAGCCGGTGGCACAACTAATTATCCCAGCTACATAGCCACACCATCAACCACTCACAAGGGCAAGAAGTGCTGCTTTAATTCCCTACGATGCACACGTGTAGTGATGCGACACAGGGGCTGGTGTTATAAAAGCTCCTTGGAGATGTACAGTCGTGGCCAAAAGTTTTGAGAATGGCACAAATATACATTATCACAAAGTCTGCTGCCTCAGTTTGTATGATGGCAATTTGCATATACTCCAGAATGTTATGAAGAGTGATCAGATGAATTGCAATTAATTGCAAAGACCCTCTTTGCCATGCAAATTAACTGAATCCCAAAAAAACATTGATATTTCAGCCCTGCCACAAAAGGACCAGCTGACATGTCAGTGATTCTCTCGTTAACACAGGTGTGAGTGTTGAYGAGGACAAGGCTGGAGATCACTCTGTCATGCTGATTGAGTTCGAATAACAGACTGGAAGCTTCAAAAGGAGGGTTGTACTTGGAATCATTGTTCTTCCTCTGTCAACCATGGTTACCTGCAAGGAAACATGTGCCATCATCATTGCTTTCCACAAAAAGGGCTTCACAGGCAAGGATATTGCTGCCAGTTAGATTGCACCAAAATCAACCATTTATCGGATCATCAAGAACTTCAAGGAGAGCGGTTCAATTGTTGTGWAGAAGGCTTCAGGGTGCCCAAGAAAGTCCAGCAAGCGCCAGGACTGTCTCCTAAAGTTGATTCAGCTGCGGGATCGGGGCACCACCAGTACAGAGCTTGCTCAGGTATGGCAGCAGGCAGGCGTGAGTCCATCTGCACGCACAGTGAGGCGAAGACTTTTGGAGGATGGCCTGGTGTCAAGAAGGGCAGCAAAGAAGCCACTTCTCTCCAGGAAAAATATCAGGGACAGACTGATATTCTGCAAAAGGTACAGGGATTGGACTGCTGAGGACTGGGGTAAAGTCATTTTCTCTGATGAATCCCCTTTCCGATTGTTTGGGGCATCCGGAAAAAAGCTTGTCCGGAGAAGACAAGGTGAGCGCTACCATCAGTCCTGTGTCATGCCAACAGTAAAGCATCCTGAGACCATTCATGTGTGGGGTTGCTTCTCAGCCAAGGGAGTGGGCTCACTCACAATTTTGCCTAAGAACACAGCCATGAATAAAGAATGGTACCAACACATCCTCCGAGAGCAACTTCTCCCAACCATCCAGGAACAGTTTGGTGACGAACAAAACATTGAGGAACAAAACATTGATATTTTGGGTCCATGGCCAGGAAACTCGCCAGACCTTAATCCCATTGAGAACTTGTGGTCAATCCTCGAGGCGGGTGGACAAGAAAACCCCACAAATTCTGACAAACTCCAAGCATTGATTATGCAAGAATGGGATGACATCAGTCAGAATGTGGCCCAGAAGTTAATTGACAGCATGCCAKGGCGGATTGCAGAGGTCTTGAAAAAGAAGGGTCAACACTGCAAATATTGACTCTTTGCATCAACTTCATGTAATTGTCAATAAAATCCTTTGACACTTATGAAATGCTTGTAATTATACTTCAGTATTCCATAGTAACATCTGACAAAAATATCTAAAGACACTGAAGCAGCAAACTTTGKGGAAATTAATATTTGTGTCATTCTCAAAACCTTTGGCCACGACTGTAGTCTAGCACAAGATATCCCCATATTTAGCTCTCAGGGCTAACCCCTGCAGAAAGTACCAGATAGGCTATGACATTGGTCTTGTTCAGTGTTTAACTAGACTACTACTATAGATTTACCATGCTAACACTGTCCGTTATTCTCCATTGCTGAGGAGAGCAACAGTTTGGTTGGTCTAAATAATTGTGAACTCAGGTAAAATGCCCAAACTGATGAGTCATCCAATCTCTTCTTAGCTTGTTCTTAACTACCATTTTCCATCTCGCTTTCCTTTTTCTCTGTCCTAAATACGTCCTCCTCTCCTTTCCTCTCTTTTCTACATCCATCCATCCCTCTGTCCCTCCCCTATGACAGTCTCCATACACCACTGGACAGAATTCTGGCTCAGCACCTCTAGTGTACTCTCCTCAGACGCAGCAAATGAACACGCAACCGCAGAGTCGCCCGGTAAGTGCCTGTTCTCTCTCTCTGCGTCATTTGTATGTATTATGACTGGTGTGCTTTGGGAAACCCAGACAGATCATGTTTCATTTTGATTGGCCTGGAGGGGTACGGTGTCGTCTGAGGTAGTGATCGACATGATCTGGGTTCAATAATGATAAGTCTTGATGACGTGTCTGTCAGGCAGTCCTCTACACACTCTCTGGCATCTGCTGTGTCTGAGATGCTTTCCAGTCTTGAGTTATCTAATAGTTGTTGATAATCATTCCTGTAAATGTTGTAATCATTTTGTGTTACCTAATTTTAGATTGTCATAATGCATTTATTCAGTGTGCCAATGACTTTAAGATGATATACTTAAAGTATTGTACTGTTCTATCTGCACTTTCAATGTAGTCATCCATGCCCAGCCCCAGCCCCAGCCCCCCTGTCATGTGGAACCACCAGGTCTGCATCATCTCCTCTAATGGCAGTAAACATGACAACGTGGCAGCTCTACTGCTCTCTGTGGTTTTGTATTACTGTGCCTCAGTGTTCCCCTCATTGTTCATCTTGTCTCTTTGTTACTGTCCTCCTCTCTGCTTTGCCATCGCTGCCTCACACTCTCTCTTTCTGCCGGACCTCACACCTTCTCCCCCATCAGTTTGCGACGGGCCCTCGACCAACCCAMCATCAGGTAACTTACCCCATTTTGTCTGTCCTCGTCTGTTTTCCCTCAGCTAGAGCTGCTTCGTGCACTTTACCACACTACTGTTATTGGTTGGCAAAGAGCTTCTGCTCTCGGTGGAAATAGGCCCTGTTTATATAGGATGTGTCCCTTAAGTCAGTGTTTCCCAACTCCATTCCTCAAGTACATTTTGGCTTCCCAGTAGATTACGTAGATCAAATGGCGATGGAGTATGTTGCCACTGCGCAATGAGAATAGCCTATGCAGCTGGCAACACCTCAAACATTTTGACACATTTACGCCGACGTGACCCCAGTATTCCTACCACCGGAGCAAGACAGAAATGCCCAAAAAAACTCTGCATTCAAGCATCCCTTCTCAGCTGGTTCAGACCGGGCCAAAGGAATTACAATAGAGAGAGGTATGTTTATAGCCACGGAAATGCGCCCCTTCTCGTGGTTGAGAAGAATAGAGGTTTCAACACTTCGTGAAAGTGCTCGAGCCATGTTATAAACTTCGCCCTCTCGCACCCATTTCAGAAAATAGGCAGTACCCGCTCTATATAAGCAAGCTAAACCCAAAGTTGTCAATGAATTGGCCAATGCGCACCCTGTGTTGACTTACTACAGATGGATGGACCTCCAGGGCTACACAGAGATACTTAACCATGAAAGCCCATCACATTATCCCAGACTGGGAAATGAGCTACAGACATTCCCCGTTTGAGTGCCACACAAGTGTGCATATTTTTCTCTTTGTAAGAATACATTATAGCATAGGCCTATACAATATCTGAGCCATGTTTATTCATTGACAACTTCGGGTTTAACTTGCTTATATAGAGCGGGTACTGCCTGATTTCACATGCATATTCCACTTTATTTTAGTGTTGGTGAGTAATTGTGAAAATACAAAGTGTTGGTATTCCTGATTTGTGCTCTTATCAGGCATTATGACTCATGATCATGTATGGAATCAGGAATAACAGTAGGTTGTATTTTCTTAAATAAACAAAAATTAACTACAGTAACTTTTGCATTTCATTTTCCCGCTGTACCGAAACCGAACCGTCACCCCAAAACCGCAATACGTACCGAACCGTGTTTTTGGTGAACCGTTACACCCCTAGTGTTAGGGGTACTTGAGGACAGGAGTTGGGAAACACTGCCCTAAGTTAATGAGAATATATGGCTCCCCTTCCCGCCTGCCTTCCACCCAGGCATGCAACAGTCTGATTGTGTTTGTCAACAACCATTCTCTCTAGATTTTTGCCACATTGTTGTTAAAGGCATATCCAAGAAGACTGTTGCCTTTCTGCCAGTCGAGCAACGATGCTAGATGTTTGCCATACTATAGTGATGACTATCTTTTCTTCTCATGTTGTGGACTTGCTAGTCAAGCTGTTGATCAGACTTAGTGTCAACAAGTGTGGTACTAATAGTACTGCGCCAACATTTTGGAAATATCTTGTCCTGTTTTCTGACGTTGGCATACTTTATGTACTCGATTCTTCTCCTTTTAAAGAGGGTTGAACTGCATTTTTAGATTATCTGATGATTTAGATGCTTCATATGAATGTGATTGCATGTTTTGTTTGTGAATTGTGTGTGTGTGTGTGTGTGAGAGCATAACTATGTGATCCTGGGCACAGAAACGGAGCCCGTAGAGTCTTCCTGGTGTCTCCCTGTCTGAGAAGCAGATGCCATTTAAAGACACTGGGTCCCACAGGCAGACAGGCGCACCCCCACCCCGTCCATAACTTGTTGTCCAACATTCTCACCTTCTGGATCATTCTGTGTTGGTCATTTTGACAGACTATTAATAGTYAGCCTCCTATGTCAGTCAGGCTCAGTGTGTCTGAATCTGAACTGTTTACTGGCACAGAGTACACAGTACATGCCCTGTCACATACTGGCTCTGCTCTGTGCTGGCACTGGCCTCTTGTGCCGCCACGGAAGTGGAGTCGGAAAGCAGATGAAGCAGAACTAAAGGGCTATTATACGGCCAGAGAAAATGGGCCTTGTCTCTGATATAAATTGCAATCCCCACACACAAAAAATGGTTACATAGTGATCTCATTCGGACTTCTCAGTGTTACTCTTGATTTCTCTTTTCTAAAGGAACTTCAGTCTTTTGCTCTTTATTGCTCTTTAAGAATGCAAACCAAGAGGTCAGACATAAGCATAAAGTTGTTGTTTGGTTGAACAACATTAGTTGTAGACTCTATCTCCACTTTAGAGACATCCAAGTAAATTGTATCAGTATTGGTTTTGAGCTGGTGTTTACTGTGAGCAGTTTTCTTCCAGTTATTCTAGTAAGAGTTCAAATTCAGCCATGAAATGGTCAGATATTAGCATCAACATTTTGCATCTTGAATTAACATTTAACTTGCGCAATTGAGGCCATGTCATCGTGCTCTGTTTGAAATGAGCAGAGCTATCATTGTTGTCACTCCCTGATAGTAACAACAAGCTCATGTCTGCCAGCCAAATTTGAGCAAAATCCTAGTTGGTCTACCGTGCATGTTGCCAGAGCAAAGCAAACTGAAAGGGAAGAAAAAGGAGCGTTCCCATCAGGATTGACTCGGACTCCCGCCTCCTTCTCTGTCTTTACTCCGTGGTGTTGGGAATAATACTGCGGTCACACCTGGTGAGCCTGGCTGAGTTTAGGTGAATGATAGAAGCTAGATAGAAAGACCTCTGTGATGTCACATAACTCCAGAGGGTAGGTCCTGGCTCGCAGCGTTTCACACCCTGTCTGTGTTACTAAGTCATTGCTGTCGGCTCCTCACTGGGACTGAGAACTACCCAGTTGGCAAAAGGGCCCACCGGCTGCATAATGTTGCGGTTTGTGCGTRTGTGTGTTGTGAATGATTGCCCGCTGTGTTGGGCTCCACACTCATCAGTGCAGTCTCCCATTGGCTTTTCTCTCTTTCTTGCTTCAATATTCAAGGGAGGATTCAGGCCCATCCAGGTAATAATGACTCTTATCATAACTCTCTGCAGATGCATGGCATGAGRAACACTCCTACCTACCACCTACTGGTCCTAACCCCTAACATTTAACCTTTAACCCCAGAGCCCTCCTGTGGCCATCATCTTCACTACAAGTAGAAAACGCCTCCCCCCCCCCAACATAACAATCTAAGACCACCACACTCACTCTCATGCTGTCTTTTCTTTAACAAACAAAGCCTTTTTAAAATAATTATATCATTTTGATCCATTCTTCTTTCCTCATCTTTGCTTAGTTTGGCTGAACTGCATGCAGAATATTAGAACTGTTAACTCTTCCTTTTAGAGCTGATAACTCTTCCTCGCCCCATTTTATTTATATTTGTTGTAATTTTTACCCACCTTCTCCCCAATTTCATGATAACGATCTTGTCTCGTGAGCCTAGTAAAGGCCCCCCCCAGCCAAACCCTCCCTTAACCCGGAGACGCTGGGCCAATTGTGCGCCGCCCTATGGGACTTGCGGTCCCCCCAAATTTTTTACAATAAAAATAACCTGATTTTAAAGGAAGTTTGTGTACACTTCAGGGTACCTGAATCTCTGAATTATTGGAAGCTGAGTCAACTGTGTGGTAAACTTGAGCTCTAGTCGTTAGGATGTCGGCCACAGCTGTTGTTTGGAGTCTTTCATCTTGCCCAGAGTAGGTTGATTGCTGCATAAAATGTTATGAGTTCCCCCAAAAGAGCCTGGCAGCACAGAGCCTCCCATTGATTGTAATATTTAGTCTCCTGCAAACAGCACAACTTCTGSAGTCATGAGAACATTTTCATGATTCTGTGTTTTATGATGCGTGAAGAGCTGTCTCCAAATCGTAAACACAATCTATACACAGAACTATAATACACTGTATCCCCAGTTTGTCTACATTAACTATAGCATAAACAGTAACAATTTATCTTAGAGCACTTCCCTTTCCAAATGTGACTGTTGTAGACACTGCATTGTAAAGGCCATTTGGTTGCATATAGAGTCAGCATTTGTGGTGTGTAACAGTGTGTGTGGCTGCGGAGATAGGTGAGTAGGTACAGGTGTTGCTGGTTGGTGGTGGACTCTGGCAGCATGGCACAGTGCTCTCCAAAGCCCTGTTGTAACAGCACAGCAGGTTGGGAGGCAGAGGTGGCTGGTAGACCGCTGTGTTTTGAGACCTTTCACAACCTCCATCTCTCTGATGAGAGGGCTGAGTGAACCCAGCTGGAGGGGTCAGGAGTCCTATGGGTGTGCTATGGGTTTAATGCTGCCTGGGGAAAGATGTGCTCTGACTGTTTCAGTGTCTCTCTGTAGACCAGAACAGAGTGATGGAGTGGAAGTGCCATCCACCTGGTCCTCTGAGATGATGCTTTCTGTCCCTTAGGCCTTAGTGGCTATTCTCTCAGAGCCCCTGCATCCCCAAAGCTGAAATGAGACCGCACATGACAGGCATGAAGAGATAACACTGCTGTTGGGACAGTTGTGGATCCTCTCTTGCTCCTCTGGGACTAACTTTTGCCACATTTATTATCTTTGTGTGTGTCAGTTTTTCCAGAGGGCTCAGATGCAGACAGCGCGGCCAACCATCCCCACCAACGCTCCCTCTATGCGGCCCTGCTCTCAGAACCCCACATCGGCGGTGTACCCCCCCAACCAGCCCACCATGATGATGATGGCCCCCATGCCTTTCCCTTCCCCACAGGCTGCCCAGTACTATATCCCACAGGTGAGACTGACTGACCAGGCTGCTGCTACTCTCCAGTAGGCATTCCTCTCCTATTGTCCCACACTGCCTTTAACCTTTTGTTCTATTCTATCCCCTCCGTTTGTCTCTCTGCAGTATCGCCACAGTACGCCCTATGTGGGGCCGCCCCAGCAGTTTTCAGTGCAGCCGCCAGGGTCTGGCACCTTCTATCCTGGCCCTGGCCCAGGGGAGTACCCTGCTCAGTACGGTAAGTCTCAGCCAAGCACATGTATGTGTGTATATACAGTGGGGAGAACAAGTATTTGATACACTGCCGATTTTGCAAGTTTTCCTACTTACAAAGCATGTAGAGGTCTGTAATTTTTTATCATAGGTACACTTCAACTGTGAGAGACGGAATCTAAAACAAAAATCCAGAAAATCACATTGTATGATTGTTTAAAGTAAATAATTTTGCATTTTTATTGCATGACATAAGTATTGATAAATCAGAAAAGCAGAACTTAATATTTGGTACAGAAACCTTTGTGTGCAATTACAGAGATCATAGTTTCCTGGTAGTTCTTGACCAGGTGTTGCACACACTGCAGCAGGGATTTTGGCCCACTCCTCCATACAGACTTCTCCAGATCCTTCAGGTTTCGGGGCTGTCGCGGGCAATACGGACTTTCAGCTCCCCAAAGATTTTCTATTGGGTTCAGGTCTGGAGACTGGCTAGGCCACTCCAGGACCTTGAGATGCTTCTTACGGAGCCACTCCTTAGTTGCCCTGGCTGGTGTTTCGGGTCGTTGTCATGCTGGAAGACCAGCCACGACCCATCTTCAATTGCTCTTACTGAAGGAAGAGGTTGTTGGCCAAGATCTCGCGATACATGGCCCATCCATCCTCCCCTCAATACGGTGCAGTCTCCGTTCCCCCTTTGCAGAAACGCATCCCCAAAGAATGATGATTTCACCTCCATGCTTCACGGTTGGGATGGTGTTCTTGGGTTGTACTCATCCTTCTTCTTCCTCGAAACACGCGAGTGGAGTTTAGACCGAAAAGCTCTATTTTTTGTCTCATCAGACCACATGACCTTCTCCCATTCCTCCTCTGGATCATCCAGAATGGTCATTGGCAAACTTCAGACGGGCCTGGACATGCGCTGGCTTGAGCAGGGGGACCTTGCGTGCGCTGCAGGACTTTAATCCATGACGGCATGGTGTGTTACTAATGGTTTTCTTTGAGACTGTGGTCCCAGCTCTCTTCAGGTCATTGACCAGGTCCTGCCGTGTAGTTCTAGGCTGATCCCTCACCTTCCTCATGATCATTGATGCCCCACGAGGTGAGATCTTGCATGGAGCCCCAGACCGAGGGTGATTGACCGTCATCTGAACTTCTTTCCATTTTTCTAATAATTGCGCCACAGTAATGGTTGCGCATTCTCACCAAGCTGCTTGCCTATTGTCCTGTATGCCCATCCCAGCCTTGTACAGGTGTCAATTTATCCCTGATGTCCTTACACAGCTCTCTGGTCTTGGCCATTGGTGGAGAGGTTGGAGTCTGTTTGATTGAGTGTGTGGACAGGTGTCTTTTATACAGGTAAGAGTTCAAACAGGTGCAGTTAATACAGGTAATGAGTGAAGAACAGGAGGGCTCTTAAAGAAAAACTAACAGGTGCCTGTGAGAGCCGGAATTCTTACTGGTTGGTAGGTGATCAAATACTTGTCATGCAATAAAAATGCAAATTAAGTTACTTAAACAAGGTTCATACAATGTGATTTTCTGATTTTTGTTTCTAACGATTCCGTCTCTCACAGTTGAAGTGTACCTATGATAAAAATTACAGACCCTACATGCTTTGTAAGTAGGAAAAACCTGCAAAAATCGGCAGTGTAATCAAATACTTGTTTCCTCCCCACTGTATATATATATATATGTCACAACAGTGAGTACAACTCCCTCAACATTTTTTGTAAATATATTGAGTATATCTTTTTTCATGTAACGACACTGAAGTAGTGATGTGTAACAAAAAAGCTTTGTTAAACAGTGTAAAATATATAGATAGTACCTCAAAATAACTCAACACCACAGCCATTAATGTCTAAACCCATGGCAACAAAAGTGAGTACCCCTAAAGTGGAAAATGTCCAAATTGGGCGCCAATATAGCGCCATTTTCCCTCACCCGTGTCAAATGTGACTCGTAGTGTTACAAGGTCTCAGGTGAGAATGGGGAGAGGTGTGGTTAAATTTGGTGTCTAATTAGCTCTCACTAACCCTCATAACTGACGTCACTGGAAGGTTCAACATGGAACCTATGGCAAAGAACTCTTCTGATGATCTGAAAAAAGAAATTGTTTTGCTCTACATAAAGATGGCCTTGGGCTATAAGGGAAGATTGCCCAGACCGCTGAAACTGAGCTGCAGCCACGGTGGGCAGAACCATACAGCGGTTTAACTGGACAGGTTCCACTCAGAAAGGCCTCGCCATGGGTCGACCACAAGAAGTTGAAGTGCACATTCCTTCAGCGTCATATTCCAGAGGTGTCTTTGGAGGAAATAGACGTATGAGTGTGCATAGGTTTGAAGGGGTGGGGGGTCAGCCTGTCAGTTTCTCAGACAAACGCCGTACAAACTGCATCAAATTGGTTGCATGGATTGTCGTCCCAGAAGAAGCCGCTTCTAAAGATGATGACAAGAAGCCCGAAACAGTTGCTGAGACAAGCAGACTAAGGAACAATGGGTTAACTGGACAATGTCCCTGTGGTCCTGATGAGACCAAGATAGAACTTATTTGGTTCAAGATGGTGTCACGCGTGGTGTGGCGGCAACGCAGGTGAGGAGTACAAGAACAAGTGTGTCTTGCCTACAGTCAACATGGTGGTGGGCAGTGTCATGGTCTGGGGCTGCCATGAGTGCTGCCGGCACGCTGAGGACTACAGTTTCATTGAGGGATACCATGATGCCAAACATATACTGTGACATACTGAAGCAGAGCATGATCCCCTCCCTTCGGACGACTGGGCCGCAGGGCAGTATTCAAACATGCATAAATCCCCAAACCACCTCCAAGACGTACCACCGTGCCTTGCTAAAGAAATTTGAGAGTAAAGGTGATGGACTGGCCAAGCTGTCTTCCAGAACCTAAACCCTAATTGAGGCATCGCTGTGGGGAGCATCCTCAAACGGAAGGTGGAGGGTGGCAATGTCTCTAACATCACGCAGCTCCGTGATGTCGTCATGGAGGAAGTGGAAGAGGACTCCAGTGGCAACCTGTGAAGCTCTGCGTGAACTCCATGCCAAGAGGGTTAAGGCATGTGCTGGAATATGATGGTGGCCACACAAAATAGGTGACACTTTGGGGCCAAATCTTGGCATTTTTACTTAGGGGTGTAACTCACTTTTGTTGCCAGTTGGTTTTAGACATCTAATGGCTGTGTGTTGAGTTATTTTGAGGGGACAGCAAATTACACCTGTTGTTATAAAGCTGTCATTCACTACTTTGACATATGTAGCAAAGTGTCAAATTTCTTTAGTGATTGTTCACAATGAAAGATATACTCAAATATTTACAAAAATGTGAAGGTGTACTCACTTTTGTGATAACTGTATGTATATGTAATATATAAGTGGGGTATGTGTATTATATTATGAGTGGTCGACCGATTTTTGATTTTTCAACGCCGTACTAATTATTGGAGGACCAAAAGAGCCCGATAACGATTTAAATCGGCCGATTTTAAAAATATATTTTTTTATTATTTGTAATAAGGAACTTCAACAATACTGAATGAACACTTATTTTTAACTAATCCATCAATAAAATCAATTTAGCCTCAAATAAATAATGAAACATTTCTAATTTGGTTTAAATAATGCAAAAACAAAGTGTTGGAGAAGAAAGTAAAGTGCGAGTTATATGCCATGTAAGAAGCTAACGTTTAAGCTCCTTGCCTAGAACATGAGAAACATATGAAAGCTGGTGGTTCCTTTTAACATGAGTCTTCAATATTCCCAGGTAAGAAGTTTTAGGTTTTGTAGTTATTATAGGAATTATAGGACTATTTTCTCTCCTACCATTTGTATTTCATATACCTTTGACTATTGGATGTTCTTATAGGCACTTTAGTATTGCCAGTGTAACAGTATAAGCTTTCCGTCCTCTCTCCTCGCTCCTACCTGGGCTTGAACCAAGAACACATCGACAGCAGCCACTCTCGAAGCAGCGTTACCCAATGCAGAGCAAGGGGAACAACCATTCCAAGTCTCAGAGCGAGTGACGTTTGAAATGCTATTAGCGCGCACCCCGCTAACTAGCTAGCCAATTTACATCGGTTAACCAGCCTAATCTCGGGAGTTGATAGGCTTGAAGTCATAAACAGCTGCTGGCAAACGCACGAAAGTGCTGTTTGAATGAATGCTTACGAGCCTGTTGGTGCCTACCACCGCTCAGTCAGACTGCTCTATCAAATCATAGACTAGTTTAATAACATAATAACACACAGAAATACGAGCCGTAGGTCATTAATATGGTCGAATCCGGAAACTATCATCTCGAAACAAGACGTTTATTCTTTCAGTGAAAATACGGAACCGTTACGCATTTTATCTAATGGTGGCATCCATAAGTCTAAATATTCCTGTTACAGTTGCAACAACCTTCATGTTATGTCATATTACGTAAAATTCTGGCAAATTAGTTCGCAATGAGCCAGGCGGCCCAAACTTTGCATATACACTGACTCTGCGTGCAATGAACGCAAGAGAAGTGACAACAATTTCACCTGGTTAATATTGCCTGCTAACCTGGATTTCTTTTAGCTAAATATGCAGGTTTAAAAATATATACTTCTGTGTATTGATTTAAGAAAGGCATTGAATGTTTATGTTAGGTACACATTGGGGCACGACAGTCCTTTTTCACGAATACGCACCGCATCGATTAATATGCAACGCAGACACGCTAGATAAACTAGTAATATCATCAACCATGTGTAGTTAACTATGATTATGATTATTGATTGTTTTTATAAGATAAGTTTAATGCTTGCTAGCAACTTACCTTGGTTACTGCATTCGCGTAACAGGCAGGCTCCTCGTGGAGTGCAATGTAAGCAGGTGGTTAGAGCGTTGGACTAGTAACCGGAAGGTTGCAAGATTGAATCCCCGAGGCTGACAAGGTCGTTCTGCCCCTGAACAAGGCAGTTAACCCACCGTTCCTAGGCCGTCATTGAAAATAAGAATGTGTTCTTAACTAACTTGCCTAGTTAAATAAAGATTATATAAGCTGTAAAAAAAAAAACGGCCCAAATCGGTGTCCAAAAATACCGATTTCCGATTGTATTGAAAACTTGAAATCGGCCCTAATTAATGGCCATTCCGTTAATCGGTCGCCTCTAATATATACTATATATATATATATATATACTGTACTCTGCTTACCCTTTTCTTCGTCCTCCCTGACAAAGCTCCTGGACCTCAATACTATCCAGGACAGCAGGTGTACCCCCCCTCACCCTCCATCATAGTGCCTACACCGCAGCAACCTCCACCAGCCAAGCGTGAGAAGAAACCAGTGAGTATCTCAGCACGCTGCCGTCTCCACACAGACACACATATGCCATGGTCTACCAAACATTTTCCTATCATACACTCCCCATGTATATAAGCATACACATACAGATACACACACTAKTAGATTCCATCTGCTCAGTTACACACCAGCTTTTCTATTTCCATATGCATACTGTGAGAGGATATGAGAAATGATCCCTGATGTTTCTGATAAGAGACACTTCTGGATCCATCAGCCTTTTTGAGTTACATTTTAAAACGCATTCATTATTTTACAGAGAAAGTATATGAGGGATGACGGGTTGATTTTAGATCAAGGCTGCCAGGAGAGTGTTACTGTGTGTGGAAGGAGGGTTGGTTTGAAATGTATGCCAGGCCTTAATCTAGCTCTGACGCTTGGGAGCTCGGCCTCGAGGGACCCCACTTTGAGCCTATTAGCAGTCATTTTGACTGTAACATTCTAACAGTAATAAATACATTTCATATATGCCATCGAAAAAATAATAATTTGGTTGTGTTTATAAAGGTTTTGGTTATTTCAAAGAACACAATATCATTTTGATTAGTTTGTTACTGTAGGCTGTCTGCTGCTTCGTGAAGCGCCTGGAATAGCTGTTATTCTTAATATTTTGAAATGAAGCTAATCTCTTCAAATTTGAGTTTTTTTTTGGCAAAGGTAAACATTGTTGAAACCTCCAGAATCTGCTCTTTCAGATACTATATAGAAATCAAAACGTCTTACCTGCATGTGACTAGGAGGATTTGAAGAAGTCACTTTTGTTGCTCCATTTCCCTGCCTCGGTCAATTACAAGCTGCGCTTCATATACAGTTTGACAATTGATGATTGTCAATTTAATCTTGTCTTAAGGCTAACTCTATATGTGAAATTAGTTTCAATAGGGTGTTGGTGTAGTTTCGAGTGGCCATCATTAGGGTTGCACATTTTGGTGGAATATTCAGAGGTGGAAACTTTCCGTGGGAATATATGGGAATTAACAGAAATATATGCCAGTTAATATTAATACCATTTAAATGTAGAATTGTTTTTTGAATTTTTTAGAATTTACCATATCATATGGAGACAGAAACATAAGACTTATCTTATCATAAGTAGACATAATTGCAAATGATTAAATCCTTCCAATAGGAAAAAACTAACAATTTCGTTACGAATTGAACTTCAATTAAAAAAACAAGAGTACACAAACGAACGTACAGTCAATACAACAATAGAAAAATCTATGTACAGTGTGTGCAAATGTAGGGAGGTAAGGCAATAAATAGGCCATGGAGGCAAAATAATTACAATTTAGCATTACACTAGAGTGATAGATGTGCAGATGATGTGCAAGTAGAGATACTGGGGTGCAAAAGAGCAAGAAGATAARTAACAATATGGGGATGAGGTAGTTGGGTGTGCTATTTACAGATTGGCTGTGTACAGGTACAGTGACAGGTAAGCTGCTCTGACAGCTGATGCTTAAAGTTAGAGAGGGAGATATAAGGCTTCAGTGATTTTTGCAATTTGTTCCAGTCATTGGCAGCAGAGAACTGGAAGGAAAGGCGGCCAAAGGAAGTGTTGGCTTTGGGGATGACCAGTGAAATATACCTGCTGGAGCGTGTGCTGCGGGTGGGTGTTGCTATGGTGACCAGTGAGCTGAGATAAGGTGGGGCTTTTCCTAGCAAAGATTTATAGATGACCTGGAGCCAGTGGGTTTGGCGGTGAATATGTAGCGAGGGCCAGCCAACAAGAGCATACAGGTCGCAGTGGTGGGTAGTATATGGGACTTTGGTGATAAAACGGATGGCACTGTGATAGACTGCATCCAGTTTGCTGAGTAGAGTATTGGAGGCTATTTGGTAAATTACATCGCCGAGGTCAAGGATCAGTAGGATAGTCAGTTTTACGAGGGTATGTTTGGCAGCATGAGTGAAAGAGGCTTTGTTGCGAAAGAGGAAGCAGATTCTAGATTTAATTTTGGATTAGTTGACTCTTCACATGGGATGATTTCACTGACCAATAAAAGAAAGGGAATATTGAATGGTCCCCAATGATCCATTGCATCTCCCAAAAAAGGTTTTCAACATACATCTGTAAAATGATAAACTAAACTAAAGTTTTGATGTCTTCCTCTCAGGCTTCCATGTCTTCTCCCTGGACCTCCTCAATGTCTACCTCTTGAACATCAAACTCTGAGACCTCATCTTCACTGTCACTTTCCAACCTTGTTGARGATGGCTCGTTGTTAGGCTCAAAAAGCCTCAAATTTGCCCGGATGGCCACCAATTTTTCAACCCTTGTATTGGTCAGCCTGTTCCGTGCTTTGGTCTGTGTGTTCCCAAACAAGGGCCAGGTGCCTACTGAGGTGGCTGATGATGGTGGGATTTGGAGGATGATTGAGGCAACAGGGGAAAGAGCCTCAGCTTCACAAAGTCCCTTCCACCAGGTGGCTGATGAGATGTGTTGGCACGACTGCCATATTGCATCTCCATCCCAAAGCACTTGCTTGGAAGTGTACATCGCCAGACTGCCAAGAACCTTGCCCTCGTTTATGCCAAGGTGGTGAGACATTGTAGTGACGACACCATAGGCCTTGTTGATCTCTGCACCAGACAGGATGCTCTTGCCAGCATACTTGGGGTCCAACATGTACGCTGCAACGTGTATGGGCTTCAGGCAGAAGTCTTCATGCTTTTTGATGTATTTCAGAACTGCAGTTTCCTCTGCTTGGAGCAAAGGTGAAGTGGGCAGGGCAGTATGGAATCTGAACATCAGACAGGATGGCATTGTCTCCCGCAATCCGTGCCACTGCTATTAGGTTTCAGGCTGCTTACCACTCTCTCCCCAAAAATACACTCCATCCAAGGCATCTCTTTGATGGGGCTGT
>NC_036838.1:42312688-42521205 GCF_002910315.2 Salvelinus sp. IW2-2015
AGCAAGCTAAAACCCACATGGTAGCAAGAATCTAACTAGCAGAAATTGTTACACGTTAGAGATGATTTAAACACTTTGCTGTAGGCTACTATTTACTAGTTAACAATAAATCATGTATGTCATATAAAATATATTCACCCCACCCAGTATATATTTCAAAACTTACCAGAACATGTAGTCCTTGGCTCAGACAGTGTAGTAGTGTGGGCTCAATAGCATCTCATTAGAGTGCAAGATCTTGAGAATCAGCTGTACATGTGATGGAAACAAGTGCACTGTGCATGCAGAGGGTTGAAATTCCATTGAATTGGGGATAGTTTAACCAAAATATGCCACAAGACCTAGAATTGCCTTGTGTATCCCACAAAAAAAGGTTCACTGTTATAATATAACTKTTTTGATGAGTTTATGCAAAATTCCCRAAATKCCAAGGCTTAATTTCCCATGGAAAATGTCCAGCCCTTTGCAACCCTAGCTATCATTGGCTGTGCAAGGCTGACTGCTGGTTAATGAGGGGTGGCAAGGGGAAGGGATGATCTGTCCTCTTAACTTCTTATAACACACATTGATATCGAAATTCTAACAACATACATGTGTTAAATGAACTTATTTAGGAAAAGTCCAGGGCAGAGGTGGCATGACTTTAAAAATGGCAGAGGTATTTTAATTTTAAATTAATATGCTGTCAAAATGACTGCCTCAGCGCTTCTAGTGTTTATTCTTCTGCCAGAGAACCTTTGATCCAGGGCCAGTGGGAAACTTTAAGGTATTCAGAAATATAGTGCTGTTCCGTTTGGACTCTTATGACCCACTTGTTAAGACTCACATGAAAATATATTATCTTGCCAGAAACCCTTTCAAGTGCCTCTGCTGAAATACTGTTAAGCTTTTTCTCTCTACATTTGTACAAGCTGAATAAGAATGTCTGAAACTTTTGGTCACAGATGCACTCCTGTACACAACACACTCACTGTTTTGAATGGCGTGAGGRTTGCTCTGAAACGCTGGCACTTTAGTGAGATGCCGCTCCTTTCGTATCATTGTCCTCCCAGATCCGTATCCGGGACCCCAACCAGGGCGGCAGGGACATCACAGAGGAGATCATGGCAGGGGGCACAGGGAGCCGGAATCCAACTCCCCCTGTCGGACGACCCTCCTCCACCCCCACCCCTCCGCAAGTAAGGACACATCTTCTCTCATGCTGCCTGATATTCAGCTTATTTTCTCTCGCACGCAGACACACACACACACACACACACACACACACACAGGTTGCCATTGTGTGCCACTGGCCCACTGAGCTGTTAGCCTGTCACCCATGTCTGTGTAATCTGTTCCCAGGGCAGATTGCTTGGTGTTGGGAGGGAACAGGCAATTAAGCCACCAGGGCTTTGGCACCACGACAGACAGAGCCATGCATGCAGGCACAGCACATTTTCTGTGTTTGTAATCCATCCTCTGCCATGCTGCGTTAGACACAGCCAGCCACTCAGACTTCAGCCACTGTCCCTTACTCCCTGCCCCCCACCCATTGCTCTGCAACTGGGCCCAAACACTCACCTGGCCTTATCTGGCCTCGCCTTCACAACCTTTGCTATMCAATTTGAGTAACAGACAACCATGGCTATTTTACAAAAGTGATCTAAACACTTTCGTTGTTCATAGTAAATGTGTTATCATATTCATCTTTGACACACAGATATATGGCTTACACACATGTGTAATAAATAAATAAATAAATACACTGCTCAAAAAAATAAAGGGAACACTTAAACAACACAATGTAACTCCAAGTCAATCACACTTCTATGAAATCAAACTGTCCACTTAGGAAGCAACACTGATTCGATATACAATTATCGACCAATGCGTGTTAGTGCCGATAATGTGAATTGGAGTTATCACACATAGGGTGGTAAAGGTCCATGCAGATTAGGGGCCTATAGACACGATAACTCAACCATCCCAGAAAAGGGGAGTGATTTGCAGTGTGAGATTAGATCGCTAAGACAACTGTGTGGCTACAGTTATCCATGTATGCTTACTTCTTGGCAGGAATGGTTTTTGTGTCAGCTTCATTTTGACACAGCACTGAGTCGAGCCTGCTCTATATCTTCAAGGCGGTCGTGTCCTGGGTAAGCTATTGAGCCTGGGGACGTGCTACAACTCCGCACACTCAAGTGCTCAGGTAGTGCAGCGTCATCACAAGTGGTGGCTAATCCTCTATATCGCTCTGAGCTGTGGCTCTACAAGGCAATAAGGTTTGCTGTGTCTGAGTCGGTAGTGTCCAGATGGATGGGGCGCTACAGGAGACAGGCCAGTACACTCAGGAGACGTGGAGGAGGCCGTAGGAGGGCAACAACCCAGCAGCAGGACCGCTACCTCCCCGCTTTGTGGCAAGAGAGGTGCACTGCAGAGCCCTGTGAAAAATGAACTCTCAGCAGGCCACAAATGTGCATGTGTCAGCATATGGTCTCACAAGGGTCTGAGGATTTCATCTCGGTACCTAATGGCAGTCAGGCTACCTCTGGCGAGCACATCGGGAGGCGGGGGCCGGCGCATCCAAAGAAATGCTCTAGCCGACAACCCCAGTCCTCACGTTTTCGGGAACTGAGGTTCATTTTCGGCTTAGGGTTGGTTAGTTGCACACTTACCATTGAAGTGCTGACTCCTTCTGAAAAACGTATGCGCAGCTACTCAAAGATCCTCACGGGTCACTCGGGTCGAACAACTGGGTTGACGACTTCGTTGGGAGGAGTTTGAGTGAGTGGGTGCAGGCAGCAGAACGTGTACTCGAGACGGTGTGTTTCAATACGTTCTTCCAACCATGTCTGGTTCACCTTGGGGCGTGGCCACTGAGTGGGGCCATAGTTCATTATGAAAAACATTCTCTCATTTAGAAGCTAAACACACGGCGTACTTTAGATCTACAGAGTCACTGTTTCACCTGAGTAACATATTGCGCTCAGTGTGAAACTTCTGTCTAATTATTTCATACATTGTGTAAAGAAGTGCTCGCACAGCGGCCGACACGAGTTCGCGCCATGAATGATAATTCTGATCAAAATCTCTTAGATTGGTTGGTTTATCATCTCTGGCAATCCAAGCCAATACTGTTATGCCTTGTCAGTCCTATCCATCAGTAATAGAGTGTGGTCTGGAGGACCTGTTGACACAGACCTGGGAACTCTGACATCACAGACACCTGCTCGTTGAAACGTTGGGAAGATGGACCCACTTCTATATCACACCTGAGCTTCGGGATTACAGAAAAGTGGTAGTTTTGATTTCTTGACCGTTCACACAGGACTTTTGGATGTTACTCTGAGCCAGAATACTCATCTCTCTATGTTTAAACAAAGAGCTTTCCAAGAGTCCATTCTGTCAGTGACGTAGGCAATAGAGAATAGGGGTGCACAGGTGCTTATTGTGAGTGGTGGGAGTCATAATATGCCCACACGGCGAACATGCGGCCAATCGTGGCGCTGACGAACTGATAGACCGGGACTCTCTTGGTGCATCTCAAAATTGAGAGAATGGTAGGTAGGGTGGGAGGGGTTGACTTGAACTTTTGAGAACTAATGCGTGTAGGTTGTTGTCATGAACGTAATTGTGGCAGTCCACATATGATCGAGTCTTTCTTATCTTTCTCTATGATGGCACCGTTGCGTAGGAGATGTGGAGCTGGCGGTCTCCATAGGTTAGCACAGCTCACTCCTCCACTTCCTACTGCTAACGTGAGTCCCACCCTACCACGCTCTGAACACAGGACGACAATACAAGAAACGCTTATAAACTTTTTACCACGAGGGCAAGCGCAATATGATCGTGCGCACCTGGATGAACTGCACTACTGAGCCATATCAGCCTTCACTTGTGTGGGTTGTAGACTCCGTCTCATGCTACCACTAGAGTGAGAGCACCGCCAGCATTCAAAGTGACCAAAACATCAGCAGGAAGCAATAGGAACTGAGATAGTGTGCTGTGGTCACCACCTGCGAGAATCACTCCTTTTTGGGGGTGTCTTGCTAATTGCCTATAATTTCCACCTTTTGTCTATTCCATTTGCACAACAGCATGTGAAATTTATTGTCAATCAGTGTTGCTTCCTAAGTGGACAGTTTGATTTCACAGAAGTGTGATTGACTTGGAGTTACATTGTGTTGTTTAAGTGTTCCCTTTATTTTTTTGAGCAGTGTATATATATTACCTATTATTAGTACCTACCTGCATGTATCACTGTATCTCCTCCCTCACTTGTGCAGTAAATGTTGTTGTGGAACATATCGTTTATGCTTTTTGTCCCTCCATGACGAATCCAGAATAAGATTCTATACTTCATTGATTCAAACAAAATGAGTCATTGATGTGCTGAGAATTTTAATAGATGGGTTAGCTGACAACGTCACAAACTATGCTCACGCTTCAATGRGGCAGAAGTCTGAGTGTTGTGATTTTGGATGGTCAGATAGCTAGCAACAATGACAAGAAGCTGACATGTGGGGAGTCGTAGGTTTTATCTTGTTCTTGATACCATGTCTTGTTTTGAGGTGTTTTGACTGATGTCACGTCTATACTACTAATATGACTCAAATTGGCTAGCTTGCCAACCAATAACTGTCACGATGTATTTGAGACAACAAGTGCTCGTTGTGCAAATATATTTATATTCTAATAAACATTATAGTTTACAATGTTGTCAACGAATTATAGTTGACATGATGTCAACAATTTAAGCCAACCCCGTCTGTATTGCCCCATAGTTGCGTACAAGTCAGTTGTTGTTAAACAACCAACCCGTCTATAGAAATAGGCTATCTTTAAATTACAGTTCTTGTTCTGGATTCTGTGGAGGGAAAGCTTTTGTGACACTTCCTCCCTGTCCTCTCCTTGGACTTTAACATTCTCTCCTCTCTGTGTTTTGTCCATTTTCTTTTTACTCTCCCTTCTTTTGCTTTGTTTAACCTTGTGTGCCTCCATTTCCCTGTCATTCACACTCCACCTCCCCTACTCTTGCACGTTCTTTTTGCTTCTTCTTCTCCTTTCCTCCCTTTTGCCTGCTTTCCTTGGTTGCTGTCTCCTTGCTTGTCTCCCCCTGTCTTTTCCTTGGCTAATGTATCTAACCATAACCACTGGTATCCTTATTTCCGCTTAATTCTATTTTTGTGCTTATTTGTCTGTCTGTGTTGCTAGTTTTTATGGACGCACCCTCATTATCCTCACATTTTCTACCTCAAATCGCAGCAGCAGCCGGGTGGCAGCCATACTCCGGAGCAAGGCCAGGGCCAGGCCAACTCAGCCTACAGCCTGGAGCTCCCSCAGCASCAGCTCACGCCTGGGGCTGCAGCCAGCAAGCCAGGGCCAGGTCTGACCCTCTACCCCCGGCCCTCACCCCTCCATCCTTCAGGCAGAATACATCCCTGCTTTGAGAGCAGCGGCCTGAGGAATAAAACGTTTTTTAGAACCTGAATGTTGACTCAGTTAAGAGATTGGCACAAAGAATTGTGTTTTCTTTTGTGTTTAATGTCTATGTTATCTGTTCTCTTTTCCAGTAGATGATAAGCCAAAATTGGAGCCGCTTGTCCAGAAGTCTTCCTCTCCTGGGCTTGGTCAATCAGAACCTTCATTGGAAAGGCGAGAGGCCAGTGCACCTGTAACTGCTCCCTCTCCCCACTTGGATCCAGAGCTTCCCTTCCCAGCCCCAGTGGTGGTTTCCCCCATCCCGGCCCCTCTTCCTGTTGCCGGCCCCATTGAGCAGCCCTCTGCCGTGGAGCCCACTGCTCCCCCTCCCTCCTCTGCAGCGGACCCCAAGCACCTGCCACTCACGACTCAGTCCCAGACCTCAAACACAGAGGAACTTCTTCCAGAAGCCCCACGCACCCTGGCTGCTTCCCCAGCCCTAACCCCTAAGGCTTTGAATGGCCATGCTGACACTGGGGCTGAGATGGACACCCAGTCTCAGGAGCCCGCCCCCCTTACTCCCTCCCTATCCCCAACCCAGCCCCAGGCTTCAGCCCCGGCTTCTAGAGAAGACTGCAGTGAGGCTGTGCCCAGTGAGGTGAGGGCAGAGATGCCCCCTGCTGTCATGGACCCTATCGCACCAATCACTGTAATGCCAGTCACTCTGACCTCCAGCCCTGCGCCTGCTGTTCCAGCGCCTCCCCCAGGCCTTCCGCCGCTAGTGCAGGCCACAGCAGAGACCAGCAAGCTCTCTGACACTAAAGACATCCCTCTCAAAGCAGGGACAGAGACTCTCATCACACCAAACAGCAAGCTTGARCCACAGCTACAAGCCCTTTTCAGAAAGAGTCCCACTACAGGTATGTGCATAGCCATGGATACAGACATGACAGCATGGATGCCTATGTGTGTATACTATAAATAAACAGTTAAAGGTTGCTGATAGACAAGACTTGGATCAGCCAGACTGAACTCAATGCTGACTGCTGAGAACAGCACAGTGCTTACACTAACAGCTGGATTTAATTTTTACTCTGGGGAGAAGGYCACTGTTTTCTGCTAGTATAATAAGTCTAGTCATTGATATTTAATGGAAGCAATTTGTGGTAAATCGCCAGCCTATAGCTGACTTCAAAATGTATTTGCTGCTGTTTTCTCTGCAGTATGTCAGACTGCTTCTGCTACACCAAAGACCTGGAAGAAACCAAATGAAGGGAGTCCTGTTGGAGATGCATCACAGAGGGAGACTGAGGTAAGCAATGATGCTTTCTATTCACTCTATGGGGGGGTGCACATCCTGCTATGCCTTCAGACAAACCATCAAACAGGCAAAGTGTCAATACAGCACTAAGATTGAATCGTACTACACCGGCTCTAACGCTCGTCAGATGTGGCAGGGCATGCAAACTATTAGACTACAAAAGGAAGCACAGCCGCGAGCTGCCCAGTGACACAAGCCTACCAGACGAGCTAAATTACTTCTATGTTCTCTTTGAGGCAAGCAACACTGAAGCATGTATGAGAGCATCAGCTGTTTTGTTCGATAAAGTTCATATTTATATCCAAAAATCTCAGTTTACATTGGCRCGTTACGTTCAGTAATGTTTTGCTTCCAAAACATCCAGTGATTTTGCAGAGAGCCACGTCAATTTACAGAAATAGTCATCATAAACTTTAATATAATATACAAGTGTTATGCACAGAATTAGAGATATACTTCTCCTTAATGCAACTGCTGTGTCAGATTTAAAAAAAA
This sequence comes from Salvelinus sp. IW2-2015, assembly GCF_002910315.2. Taxonomy (NCBI): domain Eukaryota; kingdom Metazoa; phylum Chordata; class Actinopteri; order Salmoniformes; family Salmonidae; genus Salvelinus; species Salvelinus sp. IW2-2015. Next base: position 42,319,905 of record NC_036838.1, read on the forward strand.
CTTTACGGAAAAGCAACCATGCAATAATCTGAGTACAGCGCTCAGACAACAAAACCATGTTGGAGTCAAACAAAAGTCAGAATCGCGTTATAAATATTGCCTTACCTTGATGATCTTCATCAGAATGCACTCCCAGAAATCCCAGTTCCACAAATGTTTGATTGTTCGATAAAGCACATCATTTATGTCCAAATACCTCCTTTTTGTTTGCGCGTTTAGCCCAGTAATCCAAATTCATGAGGTGCGAGCAGACAAAGTCCAAAAGTTCTGTTACAGTTCGTAGAAACATGTCAAACGAAGTATAGAATCAATCTTTAGGATGTTTTTATCATAAATCTTCAATAATGTTTTCAACCGGAGAATTCCTTTGTCTTCAAGAAATGCAATGGAACGCAAGCTAACTCTCACGTGAACGCGCATGGTCAGCTCATGGCACTCTGCCAGACCCCTGACTCAAAAGCCCTCATTCCCCCCTCCTTCACAGTAGAAGCATCAAACAAGGTTATAAAGACTGTCAACATCTAGTGGAAGCCTTAGGAAGTGCAATATGACCAATATCCCACTGTATATTTGATAGGCAATGAGTTGAAAAACTACAAACCTCAGATTCCAACTTCCTGGTTGATTTTTTTCTCAGGTTTTTGCCTGCCATATGAGTTCTGTTATACTCACAGACATCATTCAAACAGTTTTAGAAACTTCTGTGTTTTCTATCCAAATATACTAATAATATGCATATCTGAGCTTCTGGGACTGAGTAGCAGGCAGTTTTCTCTGGGCACCTTATTCATCCAAGCTACTCAATACTGCCCCCAGCCATAAGAAGTTAAACAGGTCAACATTCACGTGGCCCTACGGATTAACAGGACGTGTACTCCAAGCATGCGCTGACCAACTGGCAAGTGTCTTCACTGACATTTTCAACCTGTCCCTGACTGAGTCTGTAATACAACATGTTTCAAGCAGACCACCATAGTCCCTGTGCCCAAGAACACTAAGGTAACCTGCCTAAATGACTACCGACCCGTAGTACTCACGTCTGTAGCCATGAAATGCTTTGAAAGGCTGGTCATGGCTCACAACACCATTATTCCAAAATTTGCATTCCGCCCCAACAGATACACAGATGACACAATCTCTATTGCACTCCACTCCATACTGCCCTTAACCACCTGGACAAAAAKAACACCTACGTGAGRATGCTATTCATTGACTACAGCTCAGCGTTCAACACCATAGTGCCCTTAAAGCTCATCACTAAACTAAGGACCCTGGGACTAAACACCTCACTCTAACTGGGTCCTGAACTTCCTGACGGTAGGTAACAACACATGTGCCACACTGATCCTCAACACGGGGGCCCCTCAGGGGTGTGTGTGCTCAGTCCCCTCTTGTACGGTCTGTTCACTCATGACTGCATGGCCAGGCACGACTCCAACACCATCAAGTTTGCCGACAACACAACAGTGGTAGGCCGACAAAGATGACACAGCCTATAAGGAAGAGGTCACAGACCTGGCCGTGTGGTGCCAGGATAACAACCTCTGCCTCAACGTGATCAAGACCAGGAGATCGATTGTGGATAACAGGAAAAGGAGGACCGAGCATGCCCCCTTTCTCATCCACAGTGATGTAGTGGAGCAGGTTGAGAGCTTCAAGTTCCTTGGTGTCCACATCGCCAACAAACTATCATGGTCCAAACAGACAAAGACAGTCATGAACAGGGCACGACAAAGCCTATTCCCCCTCAGCAGACTGAAAAGATTTGGCATGTGTCCTCAGATCCTCAAAAGGTTCTACAGCTGCACCATCGAGAGCATCTTGACTGGTTGCATTACTGCCTGGTATGGCAACTGCTTGGCCTCCGACTGCAAGGCACTACAGAGGGTAGTGCGAACGGCCCAGTACATCACTGGGGCCAAGCTTCCTGCCATCCAGGACCTCTACACCAGGCGGTGTCAGAGGAAGGCACAAACAATTGTCAGACTCCAGCCACCCTAGTCATAGACTGTTCTCTCTGCTACCGCATGGCAAGCGGTACTGGAGCGCCAAATCTAGGTCTAAACGACTTAACAACTTCTACCCCCAAGCCATAAGACTCCTGAACAGCTAATCAAATGGCTATCCAGACTATTTGCATTGTCCCCACCCCCTCTTTTACACTGCTGCTACTCTCTGGTTATTATCTATGCAAAGTCATTTTAACTTTACCCAGATTTACATATTACCTCAATTACCTCGACTGACCTGTGCCCCCCACATTGACTCTGTACCAGTACCCCCTGTATATAACCTCGCTACTGTTATTTTACTGCTGCTCTTTAACTATTTGTTATATTTATTTTTTACTGAAACAACAATGCCGTTTTAAGAAAAATAAGTGTTAAGGGCTTGTAATTAAGCATTTCACTGTAAGGTCTACACCTGTTGTATTCAGCACATGTTACAAATAACTAGGGTAGCAAAGGGTCAAACTTTACGGTAAATTTCCTTTTTCCCTGAAATTTTCCATAGGAAGTTAAGCCTTGGCATTTTGGGAATTTTGCTTAAATTCATCAAAAAATGTTAGCTTATTACAGTGAACYTTTTTTGTGGGATACACAAGGCAATTCTAGGTCTTGTGGCATATTTTGGTTAAACTATCCCCAATTCAATGGAATTTCAACCCTCTGCATGCACAGTGCACTCTTCCATCACATGTACAGCTGATTCTCAAGATCTTGCACTCTAATGAGATGCTATTGAGCCCACACTACTACACTGTCTGAGCCAAGGACTACATGCTTTCTGGTAAGTTTTGAATATAATACTGGGTGGGGTGAATATATTTTATATGACATACATGATTTATTGTTAACTAGTAAATAGTAGCCTACAGCAAAGTGTGTTTAAATCATCTCTAACGTGTTAACAATTTCTGCTAGTTAGTTCTTGCTACCATGTGGGTTTTAGCTTGCTTGAGCCTGCTAACTGAGGAGTGTTAATTCACCTGTTTCCATACACGTTTAATTTTAAAACATTTATCTTACAAAGGAGTTGTTTAATCTAACTGCTTAACTATTTATCCTTATATTTGTTTTTTTTAAACAATTTTTTTCCTAATCTTTACAGGAAAATGCCATGGGCACTATCTGATGTGTGGAGACATTTCACTGCTGCTAACGTAGAAGGAAAAGCTGTGTACATTTGCAAATACTGTGCCAAATCATATGTGACGAATGCAACAAAGATGCAGAATCATCTGGCCAAGTGCATAAAGTTCCCTCTGCGCTCACAACAAGCAACCTCTGACAAAAGTCCCTCTACTTCTATTCGAGGTGAAAATGATGAATGAATCGGACACCGGTCTCTACATTGCACATGAGCTGAAGGCAGTCATCAATGACCTTGGACCACAGAAGGTATTTGCACTGGTGACAGACAATGCTGCRAACATGAAGGCTGTTTGGTCTAAAGTGGAGGAGTCCTACCCTCGCATCACACCCATTGGCTGTGCTGCTCATGCATTGAATCTGCTCCTCAAAAACATCATGGCACTGAAAACAATGGACACACTCTACAAGAGAGCCAAGGAAATGGTTAGGTATGTGAAGGGTCATCAAGTTAAAGCAGCAGTCTACCTCACCAAGCAAAGTGAGAAGAATAAGAGCACCACCCGTTGGGGTGGTGTTGTCATCATGTTTGACAGTCTCCTGGAGGGGAAGGAGTCTCCAATAAATGGCCATATCACAGTCTGCCGATATGGACAGCCCCATCAAGAGGATCCTATTGGATGATGTATTTTGGGAGAGAGTGGTAAGCAGCCTGAAACCTATAGCAGTAGCCATTGCACGGATTGCGGGAGACAATGCCATCCTGTCTGATGTTCAGAYTCCATACTGCCCTGCCCACTTCACCTTTGCTCCAAGCAGAGGAAACTGCAGTTCTGAAATACATCAAAAAGCATGAAGACTTCTGCCTGAAGCCCATACACGTTGCAGCGTACATGTTGGACCCCAAGTATGCTGGCAAGAGCATCCTGTCTGGTGCAGAGATCAACAAGGCCTATGGTGTCGTCACTACAATGTCTCATCACCTTGGCATAAACGAGGGCAAGGTTCTTGGCAGTCTGGCGATGTACACTTCCAAGCAAGTGCTTTGGGATGGAGATGCAATATGGCAGTCGTGCCAACACATCTCATCAGCCACCTGGTGGAAGGGACTTTGTGAAGCTGAGGCTCTTTCCCCTGTTGCCTCAATCATCCTCCAAATCCCACCATCATCAGCCACCTCAGTAGGCACCTGGCCCTTGTTTGGGAACACACAGACCAAAGCACGGAACAGGCTGACCAATACAAGGGTTGAAAAATTGGTGGCCATCCGGGCAAATTTGAGGCTTTTTGAGCCTAACAACGAGCCATCCTCAAGGTTGGAAAGTGACAGTGAAGATGAGGTCTCAGAGTTTGATGTTCAAGAGGTAGACATTGAGGAGGTCCAGGGAGAAGACATGGAAGCCTGAGAGGAAGACAACCAAAGCTTTAGTTTATAGAATATCGTATTACAGATGTATGTTAAATGTTTTTGGGAGATGCGATGGATCATTGGGGATCATTCAATATTCCCTTTTATTTTTCAGTGAAATCATCCCATGTGAAGAGTCGACTCATTTAATTAAGGTTCAATTCGTGACTAAACAGCTTTTTTTATTTCTATTGGAAGGATTTAATCATTAGCAATTATTTCTACTTATAAGGTAAAAGGTTTTCTTCTGTCTCCATTTGATATGGTAAATATATCCAATGCAAAAAAACATCTGCATTTAAATGGTATTTATATGAATTTGCATATATTCCTGTTAATTCCCACAAAAAGTTTCCACCTCTGAATATTCCCCAAAATGTGCAACCCTATAAATAACATTAGATTTGATTAATGATTTGAAGTGTTATCGTCTGATTTTGTTGATTTTTATTATAATCCCCATTAGCCGCCGCCAATGGCGACAGCTAGTCTTACTGGGGTTCAACATGCATCAAAAAATACATTACAGACAAAATAACAATTTACACACATTTAAAAACRTGTGTGTGAGTGATTAGATATCCCGCTCGTCGCTCACGGAGCAGTGCTTACACAACGTTCTGACGCTCCACATCTCTTTCCAACCTCTCATTGAAAGAGGTAATATGTCAGGCATATTGGGCCAAAATCAATGATAGCCTATTGTRTAGATAATAGAACGAACATTAAAGAGAAACTTTTAAGAGATCGGATTTTTTKTKTTTTTAATACTTTGCTACAATCCTCATCTTTGTAAGTCACTTTGATTTTGCACGTGCGTCGTTTCAGTTTCTTTAAACTCCATGACAGTAGCTATAGCAAGGGGCTATAGGAGCACACAAGTAGACTACAAATGCATGCTGGGCCTGGCATGTCCTGAGCTCGTGAAGTAAGTGCTACTGGAGCGAAATTGGAGCAGGTGAGAAGGCTGACACTCCAGCCTTTGGGAAACTCGCTCCGCGCTCCAGTCAAATTGGGCACGTTCCAGCTCCGCTCCACACACACACAGCCTGGTGTACATTGATCAGTTACACATACATGTTAATACATGCACACAAAAAGTAGGCCACATGGGGGAGAGACGTTGTTCTGTGAGGTGTTGCTTTGTTTTTTAACCAGGTTTCATGTTCACTTGTGCTATATGAGATGGAGGTTCCATTCAATCATGGCTCTGTATAATACTGTACATTTCCTTTAATTTGATTCTGACCTGGGGACTATGAAAAGACCCCCCCGGGGGGTGTGTAAGTTGACTATGGAAATGGATTTCCAACACATTAATGTTTCTTTACAAAAACCAGAAGCGATGCAGTCAGTCGTTCCTCAACTCTTAGCCAAGAGAGACTGGCATGCATAGTGTTGATTTTATCCCTCTGATTATAATGAAGAGCTAAGACTTGGCAAGGAGTTATCCATCATGATCAGTGTTCCAAACCCCCTGTGTGAAGTCCACTCTGTCCCTCTATCTCACCCCCTCTACCTCCCTTGCCTCCCCCAGGACGAGCTCAAGCCTGTGGAGGAGGCTGCTGGAGACCAGGCCCTGCAGCCCGCCAGGCCCCATAGTAGCAGCAGCCCGCCCCCACCCTCAGCAGCACCTCCAGCCATGGAGGCAGAGGAGAAGCCCCCTGCCCCAGAGGAAAATGGGGAGGCTGAGCTGGAGCCCATGAGGAACGGGGCTGGGCACACCTCGGAGACAGAGAGCAGTGACAGTGGGGCCACCCCTGGGGACAAGGAGGGCTCTACAGGAGCACCCCCAGACCTCTTCCAGGAAGGTAGGAGGGCAGTTATTAGCCTCAGTTTCATTTGTGTTTTTCACTTTGTTTTCACAATCAAGTCATACAACCTTTKCACAGTATGAGATGAGCAGGGCTGTTTTCTTCCTCTCGTTTCCTTAGATCTGCCGGAGACCAACGGGAAGCGCCAGTACAACCGGGACTTCCTGCTGGGCTTCCAGTTCATGGCTGCCTGTACACAGAAGCCAGACGGGCTACCTCAGATCAGTGACGTAGTTCTGGACAAGGTGTGTGTGAGTGGTCTGAGCATAGCTTCAGCCTAGTGGACAGAATGAGTTGTGAGCAAGCCCCTAAACCCCACAGTGGTTCAGTAAGTATTCAGGACTATAAATTGATAGTGTAAGATGTTAGCAAAGTAAGTTGCTTTTGAAAAGGGATTATTCTTTCAAGTACAGGGATTATTTATTTATATAGAACAAATAGTATGAGTAGCCGTATGTGATCCTTTTAGTAAGCACAAGACCAGATGTATAGGTTTTTTCAGCTATTGTCTAATAGTCATTCATGAAATGATAGGCTTCTGGTAAATGAATCTCCCTCGTCTCCACATAAGCTACATACTGTTGGAGCCTATAATGGCTAGCCCATAGACATCCTGTTTTGATTAAAATCACATTGCCATTATGTCACACTTGGCAGTGTTGATAATTCAGCCCCAGAAAAGGAGCATTAAGACTGGCAATGATTGATGTACAGTCCCAGGAGTCATATTTTTCTCCTTGAGAAAATGTTCGCTAGAGGAGTGTACTAAGGGAAGTCGAGGACAGCTGAGAGAGCTGTAGTTGTTCTCCCCCTTCCATTCCCCCACAATGTTCCCCTCAGTCTTCCTTCCACATCTGGTTCCGACTTCACTCACTGTGCCAGTCACAAAATGTGTTTAAACATAATTTATCGAAAGCATAGCTGAAACACAAAACAACATACGAAGTTGGTGGTGATCTAGGACTGTTATTGAGAATCCACCACCGCTCAGTAAAAACCAGTGGGATAGACCTAAGGGAGGGGGGTCTGGCCAGTCTTTCTCCCCAGTGGTAGGCCAGAAACAACTCCCAGCCCCTACCTCAGGCACTTCATGTAGATCTGAAAGAGTTGATGGGTATATGCAATATGGTAGTAACCCTACCTTTCCCTCTGATGGGCTTGGTAGTGGTTTCACCATATTGATCATTATATTATTATTGTTATATTATCATATTCATTATTGCACCTATCCGAGGTATGTGACAGTGAAACATTATTTGATTTGGATTATACAGCCACTGCTTTTCCTCTATGGCTAGGCCCACAGTGTTAGAGAATCACTACTCCCCCTGCTGGTCTGTCAGCTCACCATCTCGCTCCCTGTGTGTCTGCAGATAAACCAAAACAAGCTGCCATCACGGGCGGTGGAATCCAGGGTGATCTCTCGTGGCCCTGACTTCACACCTGCCTTCGCTGACTTTGGCAGGCAGATGAGTGGAGGACGCGGCGGCGCTGCAGTGAGTCACACACACGTAATTACTACTCCTCCACCTGACACCAACACAACACCCCTCTTTCTCTCAAATAATGTCTCTTGTCTTTGTGTTTCTCATCTTTCTCTCTCACACGCACTCACAGAATATTACCTTGTGCGTTTAATTTCCCCCATAGTCTTCTGGTATGGTAACAAACAAGATTGTTGGGCTGGTATCATAGTGAGATAACTGAATCATGGGGAATTATTTGCAGCTCTTGTTGGTTTGCTAAAGATGAGTCATTTCCCAAAGTCGTGCTCATTCAAGGAAAGTCGTAAATTGAACATCAGCGCACAACCCAATCCCTTATCTGAGGAGTCTTGGCGATATTGTGTTTTGTTGGTAGTGAACTGCAGAAGTGACGAGTTGTGCTGTCTCCTCTCTGTCCTCCAGCAGATGATGAACATGGGGGGGGGTGCCCGGCGGCCCCCGCCCAGGAAGATTATCCTGAACGTGTCGGCAAACGACGAGGTGCAGCTGAAGAAGGCCGAGAACGCCTGGAAACCTGGCATGAAGAAGGCGGGGCCATCAGACGACCCTGAGGTCATTACAACACAGGTAGGATGAGCCCAACCTTTCATCAGACACAACCACACAGTCAAAAACACACACCCTACTCAACTACAAGATATTATGAGTTTCTTCAGCAGTCGCTCCACACAGGAAAGAAATGTTGTGATCAAGGAGTTGTCAAGAGACCGAAGATGAAGTGTGAGTGAATGAATGTTCACCTCAATAAATGATGAGGATGTTGTTGCCGTGTCAGGAGCTCTTCCGGAAGGTGCGCAGCATCCTCAACAAACTGACGCCTCAGATGTTCAACCAGCTGATGAAGCAGGTGACGGACCTTACCATCGACACGGAGGAGCGCCTCAAAGGCGTCATCGACCTGGTCTTTGAGAAGGCCATCGATGAGCCCGGCTTCTCTGTGGCCTACGGGAACATGTGCCGCTGCCTCACCACGGTATGTTATGCTCAGTTCTTTATCGGTCAGACATGATTACTTGTTGGCTAGCAGCATTCAGAGGAACCACATCAAAATATAATCTGTATATGCATGGGTCCTCTAAAGCCTCATACACATTCAGCAAAATGTCCCTAAATGTATATTTCTGCCCCCCTTTTCACTCTTTCGACACCATCTCCCGTTCAATTCAAAGTGTTTCCCCCATATTTCTTCCCCTCTAACCAAATTGTTACTTATCTCGGTTGCTCTCCAGCTCAAAGTGCCCATGACGGACAAACCCAACACCACAGTGAACTTCCGTAAGCTTCTGCTCAACCGCTGTCAGAAGGAGTTTGAGCGGGACAAGGTGGACGACGTGGTGTTTGAGAGGAAACAGAAGGAGCTCGACTCTGCACAGGTACCCAGATCACCTGACACAAACACACACTACCCAGATCACCAACCGGTCTGTCACCTACTGTCCCTAGTAGGGGAATACAGAGCAGAGAACTCTATGGGATCCAGTCAGTTACTGATGTTAGTTGAATAGTTAATGTGGGGTTTGCTGTTAGGTCTGACAATCTACTCTCCATCTCCTTTCCAGTCCAGTGATCAAGAGAGACTACGGTTGGAGCTGGAGGAGGCCAAGGACAAGGCCCGCCGGCGCTCCATAGGAAATATCAGGTTCATCGGGGAGCTGTTCAAACTCAAGATGCTGACAGAGGCCATCATGCACGACTGTGTGGTCAAGCTGCTGAAGAACCATGACGAGGAATCGCTGGAGTGCCTGTGCAGGCTGCTCACCACCATTGGCAAAGACCTGGACTTTGAGAAGGCCAAGGTGAGCCATAGGGATGGGCAGGGGAGAGGAGGGAGCTTAAATGAATTCCAGCTGGTGGTATGGGGATGCCTCTGAGGGCTGCAGGGATGTGGGTGAAGAGACATGGTTGAAGACATCTCACTGTTCCCTCTTGTCTGCTGTTTTCTGGCCTGTTTTAACCTGCTGCTGGCCAAAGGAATGGCTCCTAGACATGTAAAAAAATGATTTCTTTGTGCACAAATTTGTTTACATCCATGTTAGTGAGCTTTTGCCAAGATAATCCATCCACCTGACAGGTGTGGCATATCAAGAAGCTGATTAAAGCATGATCATTACACAGGTGCACAAAAAAAGACCACTAACAAGTGCAGTTTTTTCACAAAACAATGCCACAGATGTCTCAAGTTGAGGGAGCTTGCAATTGACATGCTGACTGAAGGAATGTCCACCAGAGCTGTTGCCAAATAATTGAATGTTTATTTCTCTACCATAAGCCACCTCCAACATCATTTTAGAGAATTTGGCAGTACGTTCGAACGGCCTCACAACCGCAGACCCCGTGTAACCACGCCAGCCCAGGMCCGCCACATCCGGCTTCTTTACCTGCGGGATCGTCTGAGACCAGCAACCCGGACAGCTGATGAAACTGTGGGTTTGCACAACTGAAGAATTTCTGCACAAACCTTCAGAAACCGTCTCAGGGAAGCTCATTTGTGTGTTCGTCGACCTCACCAGGGTCTTGACCTGACTGCAGTTTGGCGTCGTAACCGACTTCAGTGGGCAAATGTTAACCTTCGATTGCCACTGGCACGCTGGAGAAGTGTGCACGTCACTGATGAATCCCGGTTTCAACTGTACTGGGCAGACAGCGTAATGTGGGCAAGCAGTTTGCTGATGTCAATGTTGTGAACGGGGTGCTCCATGGTGACGGTGGGGTTATGGTATGGGCAGGCAGGCATGAGCTACGAACAATGAACACAATTGAATTTTATCAATGGCAATTTGAATGCAATGAGATCCTGAGGCCCATTGTCTTGCCATTCATCCGCCACCATAACATATTTCAGCATGATAAACCATCTGTACACAATTCCTGGAAGCTGAAAATGTCCCAGTTCTTCCATGGTCTGCATACTCACCAGACATGTCAATTATTGAGCATGTTTGGGATGCTCTGGATCAACGTTTTCAAATTGTAACTCAGTAAAATCTTTGAAATTGCATGTGTTTTATATTTTTGTTCAGTGTATATCAAAATTATTGTTCCAAGAAATAAAGTGCACATTGAATTGCTTAATGGAGTGGAGTGAAATTAATTGAGAGCGTCTGGCTGTCCACTGGAGTGAATCGTGAAAATGTTGTATTAATACACCACTTTGCATTGACCCTTAATTTCTCTCTTTCTTGTCATAGCCTCGCATGGATCAGTATTTCAATCAAAATGTTGTATTAATACACCACTTTGCATTGACCCTTAATTTCTCTCTTTCTTGTCATAGCCTCGCATGGATCAGTATTTCAATCAGATGGAGAAAATTGTCAAGGAGCGGAAGACATCGTCTCGGATACGGTTTATGCTGCAAGACGTGATAGATCTCCGATTGGTAAGTTGTGCGTCTCCCTCTGTGTTGGTGGGGCGGGAGCGGTGGGGATATGTGCATGCATGCATTCTTGAGATTTGCGTGTGTGTTCTGCCCAGCTCGGTGAGGATGTATTTTCCATTACAGTGAATCAGAATGCTCATTTTCAGTACCTCCATTTCACGCAGGCTCCCTGAGCACACCAATAATTAGATCTGAGGAAGAAAACAATCGGTGAGATTCTAATCAGTGAGATTTGAGCATAGAATTAAACATTCTGCACAGCCCTCCACACAATACTACTGTGCCATTGGGGCTATGTGACTGTTGGCCAATTATGTTGTACACAGTTCACTAATTCAAAACACCAGATTGTTTCTCTGAGGAAACTCCTTGCGTAGGTCTAACACTGCTCTTTTTCTCCAGCACAACTGGGTGTCCAGGAGAGCCGACCAGGGACCCAAGACCATCGAGCAGATCCACAAAGAGGCCAAGATCGAAGAGCAGGAGGAGCAGAGGAAGGTGCACCAGCAGCTGCTCTCCAAAGACACCAAGAGAAGGCCAGGTCAGCCAGGCCCWTGGGCTAAATCCTCTTTAAGGCTTACAGCCACACTGGAATCCCCTCCCCATAACTTGCAGACTCAGAGATGCTACAGTGGCCCACAGTGGACAGAAGGCTCCCCCACTCTCTCCCACCTGTCAACTCACCCCATTGTATTCTCTCAAGCCTGGGGCATGAGGAGTTGATGTTGTCACTATTTGAGTTGTCTTTTAATAAACCCATTAACATCTCATCCCCCGTGTGTTCCCTCTGTCCTCCAGAGCAGCAGCAGAGAGAGCAGCAGAGAGAACAGCAGAGGGAGCAGCGTGTGCAGCAGAGAGAGGAGACCTGGAACACTGTGCCCATGACCAAGAACAGCAGGACCATCGACCCCACCAAGATCCCCAAGATCTCCAAGGTCAGCCCCAAAAACACCTGTAGACCTCAACTTTTTACTTCCTCTTTTGGATGGTTTACCATGGAGGTTCACTGGTGTTTAAGTGTATTCTATTTTACACTTGAGTAGGTACATGGTCTTCCCAACTGCCATACAATGCCAACTAGTAGATGAAACACTACTGTGCTGTACTGTAGACATTACACCGCATCAGCTATTTTCTCACGTATAGGAATCCTGTGGTTCTTCATTAATACTTATATGTGGCACACATCCCTGTCCTCATGATATTGTACTAGTGGTGAAATAATACATGTCCACGTGCTGGATAGTTGTGGTACAACCACACAAAGCCTTGCATACTGGAGCATGGCACCCCCTGTTGGAGGAAAGATGTTAGAAACCCAGACAGTCCTCTGTGTGTCAGTACCAATGATGTATGAGGCAGCTCTCCATTCTCAGAGATTGTTAGTCATTATTGCATTGTAGGCCCAGATCACATGATATGTGTATTGGAAGGTGAACTGTTTCTGTCTGTCATCATCCTGTCTAGCCTCAGATGGATGAGAAGATCCAACTAGGACCACGGGCCTCACTCAACTGGATGAAGGGCAGCAGTGGAGGGGCCAAAGCCAGTGACTCCGGTGAGGAGACATACTGTGTCTCACACACACATTGGTGATCCAGTTGAATTAGCTGTAACTGTGTTCTGGTTGAAATGTAATGTCTGCTGCTTCATCTTGTCTCCCATCAGAATTATCCCGGGCTGGTGGTGGTGGCGCCAGTTTAAACCGGTATTCTGCACTCCAGTCCACCCCATCTCAACCCACCACCCCACCTGCACAAAACCCAGAGTATGACACTAGAAGAACCTTGGGCAGGTAATGATCACATTTTGAAACTTGTAAAATGGATTTGGTCTCTGAACATCTTATTTTGAGGCAAAACATGTGTGTTGTGTGTGTTTTCTCCTCCCTCAGTCGAAGCAGTGCAGGGAGAGAGCGAAGCGAGAAGCCCTCGAGCTCCGCCCCGTTGCGGCCTGGTTCCTTCGTTCGAGGCGTCAGTGCCAAAGAGCTGCTGGCGAGCCCGGCCCTGAGTCCCGAGGAGCCCCGCAGAGAGCTGGAGAGCATCAGGAGGCTCAGCGTCAGCGAGGACAAGACTGAGCCAGAGTGCAGCAGAGCCAGGGAGCCTGGTAAGGCAACAAAACCCAGTTCTAGAGACATACAATGACTAAACACACAGAGTCAGTGGACACACACACTCTCTCTCTAGCAGGGGAGTGCTCTTGTAACAATGTTGTTTCCCCCTGCAGTGAAAGCAGAGCCTGTGGTTGCCCAGTCTCCAGACAGACCTGCCCTCTCTGAGGAGGAGATGGAGAGGAAGTCCAAAGCTATCATTGACGAGTTCTTGCACATCAACGACTATAAGGTACAGTCATTTAAAGTGGAACTGACACCATTTGAACTGCTTTAAACACAGTTAATCATAATATCGGTCTAAAATATCAAATTCGCAGTTAATGCTTCAAAACCAACTTTATAAGAGGTTTTATTTGACTCAAAATTCCATTACATAGAGGAAGGCATTGTTGGCAGAATTAAATGGATGCTTAATACAATTCACCAAAAAATCGCTAGATAGTCTATTAAATATTGCTATCAGGTTGTAAATCACAGCTAGTACATTTCTTTGYTGCCTCCATCCATTCAGGGGATGAACTGTTTCAGTTTCACTGACCCAATATTTTGAGAGAGAAAAAAAAAAGTAAATTGCTTGGGGAAACTCAACACAATCAATCTAGCTATGCAGTCTTGTTACATGGCTAAGACTATAGCTAGCTTATCTATTTATACTGAACAAAAATATAAATGCAACATGTAAAGTGTTGGTTTCATGAGCTGAATTAAAAGATCCCAGAAATGGTAATGGCTGCTAACGTTAGCCATCAAGCTAACGAAGTTAGTCCCAGATGAGTTTTCCAATGGAGTCCTCTTTGTCTGGAGAAGTAAATTACATTTTGGGAAAAAAGGCAAACTCGGCTCCATCATTCATTGAATCAGATGGCTCATTCATCACAAAACCCACTGATATTGCCAACTACTTTAATTCTTTTTTCATTGTCAAGATTAGCAAACTTAGGCAGGACATGCCAGCAAAACATGCTGACACTACACATGCCAGCAAAACATGCTGACACTACACATCCAAGTATATCTGACCAAATTATGAAAGACAAGAATTAGTGTGTGAGTGGAAGAGGTGAAAAAATTGTCTATCAACAATGACAAGCCACCAGGGTCTGACAACTTGGATGGATAATAGTGGATGATATTGCCACTCCTATTTGCCATATCTTCATTTGAAGCCTACTAGAAAGTGTGTGCCCTCTGGCCTGGAGTGAAGCAAAAGTCATTCCGCTACCTAAGAATAGTAAAGCCCTCTTTACTGGCTCAAGTCAACCAATCAGCCTGTTACCAACCCTTAGTAAAGTTTGGGGGAAAATGGTGTTTGACCAGATACAATGCTATTTTACAGTAAACAAATTGACAACAGCATTTCAGCATGCTTATAGGGAAGGACACTCAACAAGCACAGCACTTACACAAATTACTGATTGGCTGAGAGAAATTTATGATAAAAATTGGGGGGGGGTTTGTTTTGTTGAACTTCAGTGCGGCTTTTGGCATTATCGATCATAGTCTGCTGCTGTAAAGACTTGCTATGGCTTTACACCCTCTGCTATATTGTGGATTACAAGTTAACTGTCTAACAAAACACAGAGGGTGTTCTTTAATGGAAGCCTCCAACATAATACAGATAAAATCAGGAATTTCTCAGGGCAACTGTCTAGGCCCCTTACTTTTTTCAATCTTTACTAACAACATGACACTGGCTTTGCCAGTGTGTCTATGTATGCGGATGACTCAACACTATACACGTCAGCTACTACGGCGACTGAAATGACTGCAACACTTAAAAGAGCTGCAGTTAGTTTCAGAATGGGTGGCAAGGAATAAGTTAGTCCTAAGTATTTCAAAAACTAAAATAATTATATTTGAAAACACACACATGATAACATATGCACTATACACACGTACACATAGATTTTGTGTTGTAGATATGTGGCAGTGGAGTAGGGACCTGAAGGCACACACTTAGTGTGTTGTGAAAAGTGTTATGAATGTATTGTAAAGTTTTTAAAATTATATAACTGCCTTAATTTTGCTGGACATCAGGAATTGTAGATGCTGCCTTTGCAGCAGCTAATTGGCATCCATAAAAATAAAAAAMTGCACAAAAAGCTTATTTCACTCAAATTTTGTGCACAAATTTGTTTACATCCCTGGTAGTGAGCATTTCGCCTTTGCCAAGATAATCCAGCCACCTGACCAGTGTGGCATATCAAGAAGCTGATTAAACAGCATAATTATTACACAGATGCACCTTGTGCTGGGAACAATAAAAGGTCACTCTAACGTGCAGTTTTGTCACACAACACAATGCCACGGATGATTCAAGTTTTGAGGGAGCGTGCAATTGGCATGCTGACTGCAGGAATGTCCACCAAAGCTGTTGCCAGAGAATTTAATGTTAATTTCTCTACCATAAGCTACATCCAACGTCGTTTTAGAGAACTTGGCAGTATGTCTAACCAGTCTCACAACCGCAGACCACATGTAACCATGCCAGCCCAGGATYTCCATATCCGGCTTCTTCACTGCGGGATTGTCTGAGACCAGCCACCCGGACAGCGATGAAACTGTGGGTTTGCACAGACTCTCAGAAAGAGTGTGCAAAGCTGTCAAAGGCAAAGGGTGCCTACTTTGAAGAATCTCAAATATAAAATTGATTTTGATTTGCTTAACATTTTTTTGGTTACTACATGATTCCATATGTGATATTTCRTAGTTTTGATGTCTTCAATATTATTCTACAATGTAGAAAATAGTTTWAAAAAATAAAGAAACCCTGGAATGAGTAGGTGTGTACAAACTTTTGACTGTTACTGTATGTGCTCGCTTGTCACAATGATTTTCTTTTGTCATATTCTTTCCATTTGATGGTGCTTAATCTGTGCCCGGTCTTCTTTAATAATGCTGCATACTGTATGTGCATGCTTTTGTATTTTACTCTCTACAGGAAGTTTGTAACACCAAGATGTGTGTTTGTATTCTCTGTAGGAGGCTGTGCAGTGTGTGAACGAGCTGGACCTGTCCTCTCAGCTCCACGTGTTTGTTCGTGTGGGGGTGGAGTCCACCCTGGAGCGCAGTCAGATCACACGGGACCACATGGGCCAGCTCCTCTTCCAGTTAGTGCAGCAGGGCACCCTGCCCAAGCCCCAGTTCTTCAAAGGGTCAGCATGCCTACATATCCGTCTGCTCTCATTCAAGCTGTGTCATCGAACAACTGTCCTGTAACTAAAATGGCTGACTCATCAGAATWTCTGTGTTTCCTTCAGGTTTGCTGACACCCTTGAACTGGCGGACGACATGGCCATTGACATTCCCCATATCTGGCTGTATCTGGCTGAGCTGCTCAGCCCTGTGTTGAGAGATGGGGGCTTCTCTATGA
This sequence comes from Salvelinus sp. IW2-2015, assembly GCF_002910315.2. Lineage (NCBI taxonomy): Eukaryota > Metazoa > Chordata > Actinopteri > Salmoniformes > Salmonidae > Salvelinus > Salvelinus sp. IW2-2015. The sequence continues at coordinate 42,336,589 of NC_036838.1, forward strand.
GAGAGCTCTTTAGGTAACACTGCTACTCTACAGCACAACAATATTGTATTATCTCCCTGTAAAGCTATGGGGATAAAGAGGGTGTTACTATTGCATCAACAGATCTTATCTGATCAGATCAGTCCACATGCAACCCACATTTATTCAGATCTCACATAGTCTGCAAGATGAGTAAAATGTACCCCATTTTGTTCCCTCTGTCAAGGATTGCTGCTTGTTGCTATCGCAGTTCTTTCATTATGGAGTGTTGATGTTGGCTCTCACACCTCCATTCCGTGCTTTCTGTAAACTGTGATATGAAGGAAAACAGTTGGGTGGGATGGAACCGCTGGAGACATCTAATGCTTTTCTCTTTGTCCACAGTGAATTAAGCAAACCTTTACTTCCTGTTGGAAGAGCTGGGGTCTTATTTTCTGAAATACTGCACATACTATGCAAACAAATGGTAAGTTACATTGTGTGGGTTTTACTCCTCTAGTTGTTTTTTTCTCTAATATTTCTGAAAGAATGTTTTACCCCTTTAGCTCTTCTGACCTGAGAGAATTTCACACAGCATCTTGTTAATATAGCTGTCGGATATTTTAGCATGACTTTTGTCGGGGTGCAAGTGAGTTACCAAGTGCATATCAAGTCAGCAAACCCATTAACTATTGGATGCCAGGGTTCTGACATGTTGTCCTGTCTGTCTCCCACACAGAGCCATAGGAAAGTAGGCACCTTGTGGAGAAAGTCGGGCCTCAGCTGGAGTGACTTCCTGCCAGAGGAAGAGGACGACCAGGATTTCATCTCACAGCAGGTTAGTGAGAGAGACACATTGTATTACGGCATGGAGGCATCCCAACAAACGGTTTCACAGCAATCTAAACCTTCTCTCCTCTCCGTCTCCCCTCCTCCTGTCAGAAGCTCCAGTTCACTGTGGCGGAGTGCTCCAGCCCAGCCCTCTCTGCGACGGAATTGTCCCCCGAGGTGCTCAACCGGCAGCTGGAGAGACTCCTGCTGGAGGACATGGCCAGTGATGAGCAGATCTTTGACTGGGTAGAGGTATGAACTGTAACATTAAAAGCCCACCACACAGCCCAGCACAGCCACGTTTGGCTTTGTCATACACATATTGGATTATAAATACATAGAGTTACATATTTCAAGTGAAGTGTCAGAGATAAAGGCACTGATATCGTGCAGCTTTCCCTTGTCTAACCGGAGCTCCTTTGTGCTCCACTGTTGTCCACCACATCCCAGGCAAATCTAGATGAATCTCAGATGAGCTCGTCTCCGTTCCTGAGAGCTCTGATGACTGCTGTGTGTAAGGCAGCGGTGAAAGGTAAGCTGTCATTCTTTTAGCTAGGGACAGTCCATTGTTTTGTATATATTATATAGCTAGAGCAGTTCAATCATTTTCTCCATCTTTGTTTCTTGTGTAGATGAAAACACTTCCTGTCGAGTGGACGTAGCCATCATTCAGAGGAGATTGCCTGTATTACTCAAGTACCTTAACTCAGACACTGAGCGACAGCTACAAGCACTTTATGCACTTCAGGCGCTGATAGTCACACTGGATCAGCCTCCTAGTAAGTAACATCCCACTTAGAACGTTAAACCTGAAGATTCACTATAGAGATATAAGCACGGTTCTGTCTCCTGCCCTGCACAGAACCATTTTACATTTACTTTTTTATTCTTGACAAAACTAAAATGTTTTTTTGTCCCATACACCAGATCAGGGCTGTAAATTGTTTGGTTTTACGGCGCCCCTGGATCAAATTGGGCTTAAGTGCCTTTTCTCAAGGGCCCAACGACAGATTTTTCACCTTGTCGGCTCAGGTATCTGAACCAGCAACCTTTCTGTTATTGACCCTACGCTCTATATGCTAGGCTACCTGCGGCCCTGAAGACATCCTTTTATGGTTTTATTTCATGCAGCCATTGCTATTATATAAAAATGTCTTCATGAACTTACTATGAAAACAGACTCATTTAAAGCTAGAATCCTTAGTTGCTACATCCATTTTTTGACTTATAAATGAATGATATATATACCCATTTACCTAGTTAAATAAAAATGTATAAATAAAATGTTATTCTTTAATAATATATCTTATAAATCCCTCATGAGCTTAGTTTAATTATCGTACCCCATCAGAACCCGAAATAAGCTTGTTTTACTCCAATGTTTTGTAAACCATGCAAATCAAATTTTATTTGTCACATACACATGGTTAGCAGATGTTAATGAGAGTGTAGCAAAATGCTTGTGCTTCTAGTTCCGACTGCAGTAATAACCAACAAGTAATCTAACCTAACAATTCCACAACTACTACCTTGTACACACAAGTGTAAAGGGATAAAGAATATGTACATAAAGATATATGAATGAGTGATGGTACGGAACGGCATAGGCAAGATGCAGTAGATGGTATAGTGTACAGTCTATACATATGAGATGAGTAATGTAGGGTATGTAAACATAAAGTGGCATAGTTTAAAGTGGCTAGTGATACATGTGTTACATAAAGATGGCAAGATGCATTGGATGATATACAGTATATACATATGAGATGAGTAATGTAGGGTATGTAAACATTATATTAAGTGGCATTGTGATACATTTTTACATAATTTCCATCAATTCCCATTATTAAAGTGGCTGGAGTTGAGTTAGTATGTTGGCAGCGGCCACTAAATGTTAGTGGTGGCTGTTTAACAGTCTGAAGGCCTTGAGATAGAAGCTGTTTTTCAGTCTCTCGGTCCCTACTTTGATGCACCTGTACTGACCTCGCCTTCTGGATGATAGCGGGGTGAACAGGCAGTGGCTCGGGTGGTTGTTGTCCTTGATGATCTTTATGGCCTTCCTGTGACATCGGGTGGTGCGAATGTAACATGGTTAAATCTTTGAATTGAACCACTCAAATGTTGATATCATGGATGGTTAGTCCTTGCTCTGTCTATGAATTTGAGTGGTTACATTTCTCCAGGCCCATCCCTCAGCTTTTTACTAAAACATTCAATTAAGGATTCTAGCTTTAAGCCATGGGATTTGGTTATTATAGCCCTTTTGTCTCTGTCTCTGTCTCTCCAGACCTGCTCCGGATGTTCTTTGACTGTCTGTATGACGAGGACGTCATCTCKGAGGACGCTTTTTACAAGTGGGAGACCAGCAAGGACCCCGCAGAGCAGCTGGGCAAAGGTGTGGCTCTCAAGTCTGTAACCGCTTTCTTCACCTGGCTGAGGGAGGCCGAGGAAGAGTCGGAGGATAATTGACAAGGGAGCAGGTGACCGCTGCAAGCCTCCAGGACAGCTGTTGCTACATAGAATAACTGCATCCTCGTAGCAGAACAAACGGACAAACCTACAAAATGCGTGCGGGCAGAATGACATATATACGGCTGGAATTTTTTTCTGCGGTATGGTTCTGAGACATGCCGCCATTTTGAGTTTGAATTCTAATGGCGGAAGCACTAAATACCTGTATTATACATAGAAAATATTTTTGTTTTAAATTTTAACTTACTTTTCTTTTGTTACTTTTTAAGAAGAGACTAAAAGATACATAGGTTCCGGACTCTTTAATTTATTATTTTTTTAAGGACTGCAAATATGGACGTTTATTTAACATTTGCAGATGCTCACAATGAGGAGAACATTGATGATGAATAGAAATAACAATATTAATTATAATAACAATAATAATTGTGAAATAAATAGCCTCCCTGGATTCCATGTTGTTTGGTTGAAAACAGGGTAAAAAGTTATTTTGGAATGTAGGGGTTAGGCAGAGAGTGAATGCACAGGGACAACTAACGTCATAAGACGTCACTGGTTATCAGTGATTAATCACAGGAAGTGTCTCCTCTGCTTTGGCTTGCTCTATGTGATATGTACATAAACTTCCCAAGAGGCAGCGGTATGCATTCAAGAAGCAATGCAAATCAGTCCACAAAAGAACATCACATGAACATAAATAAACAACAATGAACAATAGATGCATTCAAATGAAATAAGCAAAACGCAAGTTTAAAAAGCAAATGCAAGGGTTGCTGAACATGAAGCGCTTGTAATACTTCAGACCTACAGAGCAAATTAAAAGCTTGTAAATACATTAAAGACAAAAAAAGGTATTTAAAAAAACATAGCAAATGCAATCAATGGTGGTTATTTTGTTGAGTGGTGAAGTTTGCACTACAAGAAGATGTTTTAACATTGCAGTCTGAAGTGGAAAGTGAATTTTGTGTTAAGTGTGCCAGTGTTAAGTGTCATCTCTAAAATGAGACTACAGTATAGGAATTGTAAAAGATACATTACCAAAAGTATGTGAACACCTGCTCGTCGAGCATCTCATTCTAAAATCATGGGCATTAATATGGAGTTGGGCCCCCCTTTGTTGCTATAACAGCCTCCACTCTTCTAAGAGGGAAGGCTTTCCACTAGATGTTGAGACATTGCTGTAGGGACTTGCTTCCATTCAGCAACAAGAGCATTAGTGAGGTCAATCACTGATGTTGGGTGATTAGACCTGGCTTGCAGTCGACGTTCCAATTCATCCCAAAGGTGTTCGATGGGGTTGAGGTCAGGGCTCCGTGCAGGCCAGTCAWGTTCTTCCACACCGATCTCACACCGAAACCATTTCTGTATGGACCTCGCTTTGTGCACGTGGGCATTGTCATGCAGAAACAGGAAATGGCCTTCCCCAAACTGTATGTCACAAAGTTGGAAGCACAGAATCGTCTAGAATGTCATGGTATGCTGTAGTGTTAAGATTYCCCTTCACTGGAACTAATGAGCCTGAACCATGAAAAACAGCCCCAGACCATTATTCCTCCTCCACCAAACTTTACAGTTGGCATTCGGCAGGCAGCTTGTGTGGCCTACCACTTTGCGGCTGAGCCGTTGTTTCTCCTAGACGTTTCCACTTCACAATAACAGCACTTACAGTTGATGAGCAGCTCTAGCAGGGCAGAAATTTGACGAACTGACTTGTTGGAAAGGTGGCGTCCTATGACAGTGCCACGTTGAATGTCACTAAGCTCTTCAGGAAGGGTGTTCTACTGCCAATGTTTGTCTATGGAGATTACATGGCTGTGTACTCTTTTATACACCTGTCAGAAAATGGTGTGGCTGAAAAAACAATCCATTCATTTGAAGGGGTGTCCACATACTTTTTGTGTATATAAGCAACTCTTGGAGGACCAATGAAGTTAACTAGAACAATTAGCATCTATTATTGAACCTTTTCTAATAAGAGTTGCCAGTTTTCTCCATTCATGCAACTTGGTTGAAAAGCGAATTAACRACAAACTTTTCCTCGGCGGGGATTGACCGTATCTTATACCCTGTATTAGAGTGAGGAAATATTGTAATGAACTAGCTGAGCACGATGTAAGATGGGGCATGATTGTGGCAGGACAAGTCATATCTTGCATGTCTTAAATAGCCTTATGACATTTGCCAGCATTCCTATGTAATGCTCATGTGATCTCTGATTCAGATGTAGTTACTGAAGTTACACTCCACTGTAGTGGATGAGAGGAAACCTCTGCAGAGGGCATTCACATACAGTCTGCAGAAATGCAAGTCTGTGTCTACCATTGCCTTTGATCACATTTCAGATGATTTCTAATTTTGACAGACTGCAAACCAGTAATGGTATTTGAAATCTAGAATGGAGCTGACAAAGACCAGCTTTATCAAAACAGCTTTGATAACAAATACTTAATGGATAGGATTTCATTGGTAGCTGCAGGTATGGGATGACCTAATCTTGGAGAGACTAGGGTTAACCCATAGAGATGGACTAGTGCCCAGAAGTCTGTTTTAGCATTGGAAATGCCATTGAGGACTTTCACCATTTTGAAGGGGTCCAACTGGGTGCTGATTTCCTATGGGTTAAGGAAGGATCACATAATTCCATCCTGGTCATCAGGTGCGATCAGCCAATGAAATATATTTATGAGCAAACATTGGCAGTAAATCGCCAACCTTGGATTTATACCTGTTCAAACAACACATTCTAGGTGGCAGTATGCACCCTTTCAATTTGTTTACCAACTCATAGAAGTAGTAAATTAAAATTGACTACTTCAAAATGGAGAAGGCCTCAATGGCGCTGCCCATGCTCTCAGAAGCCATAATGGGACAGATATAATGTTGCGTCCTTTAACTATCTCTTAGTTAACTTTATCCAGCTACAATCAAGTAGGCCTACACTAGTCCACAGTGACTTCTGCAGGACAACGGTTGGCGCCTGGTTAGCGAGAACTGTTTGACCTGGTATTCAGGCAGAAAATATATCTGAACCAAAGAGATGTATAAGTAACCCAATATAGTTCATCTGCGTCGTTTACAGTGAAAGCAAATTAAGCATAGTGGGCAGAACAAGCAAGAAGGTAGGCAAAGTCGAGCACAAGCTAGCGAAATAGTATTGGCGCGTTKTAGCATGTATTTGCATATTTCCGTTAGGGAATGCCTCTGAAGTGCACAAACTAATTCCATCCTCTCCCACCACCCGCCGCTGGACTTCCTCTCACTACCACATTTGGTGCTGAGAACGTTCTAAAAGATGCTTCAGCTTTATAGTCCCGGTGACGTGTCTGTGTTACCTATTTCTGTCTGTCTGGATCTCAGTTCGGAATGCCGTAGCCATTTTGGAATGGCACGTCGCGTTGAACAACAAAGGATAGTCAGCCAATCAGTCTCCTTTGTTGTTCAACGCGATATTCTGCAATCCATTCCAAAATGTCTGTGGCTTCTGTTGTAGGCATAAGAACGAAAATGGCAGTTTAATTAAAAACGAGCAGTATTTCGATATTTAATTTATCATTTTAGATAATGGGATAATTAGGAGTACAGCAACATCTTCCATCCCTGGATGAGGTACGTTTCCCAGCCAAAGCCCGCCCCTTCTACGTGCTGTCCACGTTCTGGCAGCTGTGCGTTTCGACCTGAAAGGTTCAGATGTATTTACTGGGTCGGAACAGTTCTGGCTAGTGCCTGGTAAGCAAATCTGGGAGAAGAGATCCCAGATAATATACTGCAGCATTTCTATTAGAATTGCTACCTTTCAGATGTTCCAAATAATTTTACAACATTGGCATTCAATGGGATTGGGTACAGCACTGCAAAATCACAGTTTTATGAATCGCCTAACATCCCAAATAAGTACTCATTGGGTGCGTTCCAGCAGGTAGTCTTACGATCCATGTCGTCGCATTTAGTCATACTAACCAGAATATTTGAGATCACACCTGGAGAAGTGTTTGTCTCAGGAAGCACCTGGTGCTTTGGTAAAGTTACACATTCTAGCAGGTACTGAAACGTATATAAATTGCTGCCTCGTTCAGTGAGTTACGAAGTCATCAAGTGGTTACATAGTATGGAATATCCAGACTTTACACAGGATGGAACGCAAGTAATGCAGTTTGAGGGGATCGACCAGAGCGAGATGCTGCAGAGATTTTCTGACCTTGACCACATTCAGATATGAGTACGGTAGTTATTTGGGATGAATACAAGGTGATTTGTAGATTGTAATTCAACTACCTTGCTGGAACACACCAGCRCCTTCAGAATTTGTCTATGCTTTCCAGATCCACAAGTGTTGTTCCAGGTTTCGCAGTTTGAACAACTCCAGGAAGTGACGTTGCAGGCTAGCTTAGTGCTGCCCCCTCTCCTTGAGTATTTCAAGTTGAAGGCTGACCGGGGTACTGCAGGCTGCCATTTGCTACTAAATTATTTCATTTAACCTTTATTTAACTAGGCAATTCAGTTAAAAACAAATTCTTCTTTACATTGATGTTCTAGGAACAGTGGGTTAACTGCCTTGTTCCGGGGCAGAATGACCTTGTCAGCTCGGGGATTCGATCTAGCAACCTTTCGGTTACTAGGCTACCTGCCGCCCCAGTACCTCTTCTGTGTGTGATTTAAAATAAAAATTGGTTCAAGGACATGCATCTGGTGTAATAGAAGCAATAATTGTTACCATGATTTAACACAAATATTGCCATTTTCCCACTCACTATAGTGGGAGATCCTGTTTTCTGCAAAAAAATGCCTGCAGTCGGCCTTTCGTGGCTTCAATGAGAGGGGGCAGTCGTTCTCCGCTGATTTAAATAACTATTTTAGTGCTATTCGGGATCCTTGGGACAAAAGGGGTTAGTTATAATTATAAACTGGGTGTTTTGAGCCCTGAATGCTGATTGGCTGACAGCCGTGGTGTATCAGACCGTATACCACGGTATGACAAAACACTTGTTTTTACTGCTCGAATTCCATTGGTAAACAGTTTATAATGGCAATAAGGCACCTCTGGGGTTTGTGATATATGGCCAATATACCACAGTTAAGGGCTGTGTCCAGGCACTCGACGTTGATCATGCTGAGGAACAGCCCTTAGCTGTGGTATATTGGCCATGTACCACACCCCCYCGGTCCTTATTGCTTAAATATCTTTGCCTTAACCACAGTTTCAAAACCCAGAGGCGCAACATCCGGGAACGCTTGCGAAACAAGCCGACTAGGCCAGGGTGTTGGGTTTGAGAAGTCTGAGTGAAATCTAAAGGCACAACCTAGATTCGAGTCAATGTCTAATGTAGTTGAACATGTTTTTACTGCAACCTCGTGAAACTGACAAACTGACACGCTTTCATTTATACTGTGCCACTAGCACAGTCAGTGTAGTCAGCTCAGCTATCCCCATTGAGACCGTGTCTGTGCCTCGACCTAGGTTGGGCAAAACTAAACATGGCGGTGTTCGCCTTAGCAATCTCACTAGAATAAAGACCTCCTCCATTCCTGACATTATTGAAAGTGATCGTGATACCTCAAATCTCAAAATAGGGCTACTTAATGTTAGATCCCTCACTTCCAAGGCAGCTATAGTCAATTAACTAATCACTGATCATAATCTTGATGTGATTGGCCTGACTGAAACATGGCTTAAGCCTGATGAATTTACTGTGTTAAATGAGGCCTCACCTCCTGGTTACACTCGTGACCATATCCCCCCCCCCGTGCATCCCGCAAAGGCGGAGGTGTTGCTAACATTTACGATAGCAAATTTCAATTTACACAAAAAAAACTACGTTTTCGTCTTTTGAGCTTCTAGTCATGAAATCTATGCAGGCTACTCAATCACTTTTTATAGCTACTGTTTACAGGCCTCCTGGGCCATATACAGCGTTCCTCACTGAGTTCCCTGAATTCCTATCGGACCTTGTAGTCATAGCAGATAATATTCTAATTTTTGGTGATTTTAATATTCACATGGAAAAGTCCACAGACCCACTCCAAAAGGCTTTCGGAGCCATCATCGACTCTGGGTTTTGTCCAACATGTCTCCAGACCTACTCACTGTCACAGTCATACTCTGGACCTAGTTTTGTCCCATGGAATAAATGTTGTGGATCTTAATGTTTTTCCTCATAATCCTGGACTATCGGACCACCATTTTATTACGTTTGCAATCGCAACAAATAATCTTCTCAGACCCCAACCAAGGAGCATCAAAAGTTGTGCTATAAATTCTCAGACGATCCAAAGATTCCTTGATGCCCTTCCAGACTCCCTCTGCCTACCCAAGGACGTCAGAGGACAAAAATCAGTTAACCACCTAACTGAGGAACTAAATTTAACCTTACCAATACCTTAGATGCATTTGCACCCCTAAAAACTAAAAACATTTGTCATAAGAAACTAGCTCCCTGGTATACAGAAAATACCCGAGCTCTGAAGCAAGTGCTCCAGAAAATTGGAATGGAAATGGCGCCACACCAAACTGGAAGTCTTCCGACTAGCTTGGAAAGACAGTACGTGCGGTATCGAAGAGCCTCACTACTGCTCGATCATCCTATTTTCCAACTTAATGAGAGAAAATAAGAACAATCCGAAATGTCTTTTGATACTGTCGCAAAGCTAACTAAAAAGCAGCATTCCCCAAGTGAGGATGGCTTTCACTTCAGCAGTAATAAATTCATAACTTCTTTGAGGAAAAGATCATGATCATTAGAAACAAATTACGGACTCCTCTTTAAATCTGCGTATTCCTCCAAAGCTCAGCTGTCCTGAGTCTGTACAACTCTGCCAGGACCTAGGATCAAGAGAGACACTCAAGTGTTTTAGTACTATATCTCTTGACACAAGGATGAAAATAATCATGTGCCTCTAAACCTTCAAGCTGCATACTGGACCCTATTCCAACTAAACTACTGAAAGAAGCTGCTCCTGTGCTTGGCCCTCCTATTGTTAAACATAATAAACGGCTCTCTATCCACCGGATGTGTACCAAACTCATTAAAAGTGGCAGTAATAAGCCTCCTTTAAAAAGCCAAACCTTGACCCAGAAAATATAAAAAAACTATCGCCTATATCGAATCTTCCATTCCTCTCAAAAAAATTGAAAAAGCTGTTGCGCAGCAACTCACTGCCTTCCTGAAGACAAACAATGTATACGAAATGCTTCAGTCTGGTTTTAGACCCCATCATAGCACTGAGACTGCACTTGTGAAGGTGGTAAATTACCTTTAATGGCGTCAGACCGAGCTCTGCATCTGTCCTTGTGCTCCTAGACCTTAGTGCTGCTTTTGATACCATCGATCACCACATTCTTTTGGAGAGGTTGAAAACCCAAATTGGTCTACACGTACAAGTTCGCCTAGTTTAGATCTTATCTGTCGGAAAGATATCAGTTTGTCTCTGTGAATGGTTTGTCCCTCGACAAATCAACTGTACATTCGGTGTTCCTCAAGGTTCCGTTTTAGGACCACTATTGTTTTCACTATATATTTTACTTCTTGGGGATGTCATTCGAAAACATAATGTTAAATTTCACTGCTATGCGGATGACACACAGCTGTACATTTCAATGAAACATGGTGAAGCCCCAAAACTGCCCTCGCTAGAAGCCTGTGTTTCAGACAAACTTTCTACTTTTAAACTTGGACAAAACAGAGATGCTTGTTCTAGGTCCCAAGAAACAAAGAGATCTTCTGTTGAATCTGACAATTAATCTTGATGGTTGTACAGTCCTCTCAAATAAAACTGAAGGACCCCGGCGTTACTCTGGACCCTGATTTCTCTTTTGACGAACATATCAAGACTGTTTCAAGGACAGCTTTTTTCCATCTACGTAACATTGCAATAATCAGAAACTTTCTGTCCAAAAATGATGCAGAAAAATGAATCCATGCTTTTGTTACTTCTAGGTTAGACTACTGCAATGCTCTACTTTCCGGCTACCCGGATAAAGCACTAAATAAACTTCAGTTAGTGCTAAATACGGCTGCTAGAATCCTGACTAGAACCAACATTTTTTATTATATTACTCCAGTGCCAATCTCCCTACACTGGCTTCCTGTTAAGGCAAGGGCTGATTTCAAGGTTTTACTGCTAACCTACAAAGCATTACATGGGCTTGCTCCTACCTATCTTTCCGATTTGGTCCTGCCGTACATACCTACACGTACGCTATGGTCACAAGACGCAGGCCTCCTAATTGTCCCTAGAATTTCTAAGCAAACAGCTGGAGGCAGGGCTTTCTCCTATAGAGCTCCATTTTTATGGAATGGTCTGCCTACCCATGTGAGAGACGCAGACTCGGTCTCAACCTTTAAGTCTTTACTGAAGACCCATCTCTTCAKTAAGTCATGTGATTGAGTGTAGTCTGACCCAGGAGTCTGAAGGTGAACTGTAAGGCTCTGGAGCAACGAACCGCCCTTGCTGTCTCTGCCTGGCCGGTTCCMCTCTCTCCACTGGGATTCTCTGCCTCTAACCCTATTACAGKGGCTGAGTCACTGGCTTACTGGTGCTCTTCCATGCCGTCCCTAGGAGGGGTGCGTCACTTGACTGGGTTGAGTCACTGACGTGATCTTCCTGTCTGGGTTGGTGCCCCCCCTTGGGYTGTGCCGTGGCGGAGATCTTTGTGGGCTATACTCAGCCTTGTCTCAGGATGGTAAGTTGGTGGTTGAAGWTATCCCTCAAATGGTGTGGGGGCTGTGCTTTGGCAAAGTGGGCAGGGTTATATCCTGCCTGTTTGGCTCTGTCCGGGGGTATCATCGGATGGGGCCACAGTGTCTCCTGACCACTCCTGTCTCAGCCTCCAGTATTTATGCTGCAGTAGTTTGTGTCGTGGGGCTAGGGTCAGTCTGTTATATCTGGAGTACTTCTCCTGTCTTATCCGGTGTCCTGTGTGAATTTAAGTATGCTCTCTCTAGTTCTCTTCTTTCTTTCTCTCTCTCGGAGGACCTGAGCCCTAGTAACATGCCTCAGGACTACCTGGCATGATGACTCCTTGCTGTCCCCAGTTCACCTGGCCGTGCTGCTGCTCCAGTTTCAACTGTTCTGCCTGCGGCTATGGAACCCTGACCTGTTCACCGGACGTGCTACCTGTCCCAGACCTGCTGTTTTCAACTCTCTAGAGACAGCAGGAGCGGTAGAGATACACTTAATGATCGGCTATGAAAAGCCAACTGACATTTACTCCTGAGGTGCTGACTTGTTACACCCTCGACAACTACTGTGATTATTATTATTTGACCATGCTGGTCATTAATGAACATTTGAACATCTTGGTCATGTTCTGTTATAATCTCCACCCGGCACAGCCAGAAGAGGACTGGCCATCCCTCATAGCCTGGTTCCTCTCTAGGTTTCTTCCTAGGTTCTGGCCTTTCTRGGGAGTTTTTCCTAGCCACCGTGCTTCTACACCTGCATTGCTTGATGTTTGTGGTTTTAGGCTGGGTTTCTGTACAGCACTTTGAGATATCAGCTGATGTAAGAAGGGCTATATAAATACATTTGATTTGATAGTGAAGGAGTAACTTTGACGGTGTGCACATGCACAGTTCGGCACGAGATGACCCGTTGATGTGTTTCTACCCTTGAGTTTAGCTAACCAACGTCGCCATGACATTGACTAATAATAAAGCGTCAGCATGCGTCATTCATTTCTAACCAACAAGTTTGATTACATACTCCCTTAAATGAMCTTCACTTGAAATACAAGATAAAAGCTGCAATAGTATTGTTTGTCAATTTCGAGACGCCGTAGCTCGTATGCGCTTCCTCAAAATAGTCAGAATTAACGCAAAATAACTCAAGAAATCTATCATGGATTTTTACATTTTTGCCAAGGAGATCTAATAGTCTAAATTTACATGAGGACGAGTCCTTTCGTTAAATGACAATGGGCACTTCATGGAARAATCCCTCTAGTGTTGACCAATCGCAGACGTGGGGACGTAGACTTCGGCTACCGACGTCGGCTTTTCTCAAACATTTTGTGTGCCCCAACAGCCGAAAAAACACTTTCTGTAGTCCAAAACGAACAAAAACGTCATAATGTTGTCATTATATATGCACGAACTGTTTCGTCTGGGAAGCATGCAGATCTTCATACTGTACTCCGTGGTGAAATAAGTACCCAATTGTCATACAAGAGTAGAAGTAAAGATACCTTAATAGAATATGACTCAAGTGAAAGTCACCCAGTAAAATAATACTTATTTTGAGTTAAAGTCAAAGTATTTGGTTTTAAATATACCTAAGTATCAAAAGTAATTGTAATTGATCAAATGTACTTTTTTTAAATATCAAAAGTATAAATCATTTCAAATTCCTTATTATGCAAACCAGATGGCACAATTTATTTGTATTGCTCCTGAGTGGTGCAGCGGTCTAAGGCACTGCATCTCAGTGCAAGTGGCGTCACTATAGTACCTAGTTCGAATCTAGGCTGTGTCACATTCGGCCGTGATTGGGAGTCCCATAGGGCRGCGCACAATTGGCCCAGCGTCGGTGGGGTAGGCCGTCATTGTAAATAAGATTTGGTTCTTAACTGACTTGCCTAGTTAAATAAAGGTTAAAGAAAAAAATTGATAGCCAGGGGCACACTCCAAACACAATTTACAAAGGAAGCATTTGTGTTTAGGTTGTCCACCAGATCAGAGGCAGCACAGATGACCAGTGATGTTCTCTTGATAAGTGTGTGAGTTGGTCCATTTTCTGTCCTGCTAAGCATTCAAAATGTAGTACTTTTGGGTGTCAGGGGAAAAATGTGTGGAGTATTTTCTTTCGGAATGTAGTGGAGTAAAAGTTGTCAAAAATATAAATGGTAAAATACAGATACCCCCCCAAAAACTACTTAAGTAGTACTTTAAGGTATTTTTACTTAGGTACTTTACAGTACTGACTGTACTGGCTTGCCCTTACCAAGGAAGAATGACTGCCCCCTCCCATTGAAGCCACTGAAGTTCAAGGGTGGTACTGTAGGCATTGTTAGAAGAAAACATGATTCCCCATTTTATAGTGAATAGAAAAATGGAAATCTTCGTGGTCAATATTTGTGTAAATAAAACATTTTTCGATGACAATCATGGACCAATAATACCCTCTAATCGCACACAGAAGAAGTAATAAGGATAATTTAGTTGCTAATGGAATCCTGCAGTACTCCGGTCGGGCTTCAACTTGAGTTACTCAATGAGAGGGAGCAGCACTGAGCTAGCCTGCAAAGTCACTTCCTGGGGTAKCTCAAACTAGGCATGATATATGCTGCGTTCAAAACAACTGGGAACTMTGAAATTTCAGACTAAAGTGCGTTCAAAACAACTCGGAAATTTCTGACTTCAGTACTTTCAAGACAAACAAAAATGAGTTCCGACTGAGGAAATCGTTTTCAACGGTCATCCAACTCGGGAACTCGAGCCTCTTTCCGACTTGAAGACCATTGACGTCATGATTTGACCTCGTATATTTCAGAGTTCCTAGTTGTCTTGAACGCACCATGTCATCTCTGAGACAATCTTCACAGATTCATGTGTTAATTGTCCTAACCTGCTACACTAATTCTCTTAACTAATGTAGCAGGTTATCTTAACCTGCTATGTAAACATTAAGCTGAMTCACAGTGCACCTGGCAATGGCCGGTCTAACCAATAATGGAGCGCTGATGTCACTACAGACACCTGTCGCTGTTGATCCACCAACTGATGTTRGGGCTCACGAGTGGTGCAGCRGTCTAAGGCATTGTATCGCCGTGATAGAGGCGTCACTACCGACCCTGGTTCAATTCCGGGCTGTATCACAACCGGCCGTGATCGGGAGTCCTAGAGGGCGGCGCACAAATGGCCCAGCGTCTTCCGGGTTAGGGGAGAGGTTTGGTAGGCCGTCATTGTAAATAAGAATTTGTTTCTTAACTGACCTGCCTGGTTAAATACATTTTAAAAAATGTACACCCATAGCTGTTGATCCCGATTCACCCACTTATTTTGCAAGCCCACTTTCAGACAAACTCCCAAGTATGCAGTTACCCATACTTGTTTTAACCGACTTAATTTGGCTTCAATGCCTATTGAGTCTTCACATAGGAATGAACGGTGTCACGAGGTCGATGGCTTTGTCCAGTCATTTACCCGAACCTTAACCCCTAACCATAACCCTTACCTTAACAGTTTTGTAAATGTTATGTTCAATGGGGTGACGTCATAGTTGGACGTCCCAAGGATTCTACATAGCAAGAACCAACAAAGAACACACCCAACGTGACACCACACCCACGAGGTTGCTACGTGTACGTTCAAGGGGGAGGGGCACGTAAGTAAAAAAAAAAAAAAAAAAAAACGAAGGAAAGAAGAGCGAAGCAATTTTTATTTCAACATCTTTATAGAAAGTCTAAAGGTAAGAATATAAACAATTGTTCATGGTTAGTCCCTGCAAAAAGCGTTCTACAGTAGACCTCTTGCAAAAATGCATGCGCCGTTTTCTTATTTACCAATGCAACTTCGGTGCATTTACCATCAGCTCTATGCAGCGCCATTACGGTGTGGGGTGGCCTAAATCAATGGACAAAATGGCCATATTTGAATTTTTACTGGAAGACGTGCATCTTCACCGATATTAATTTTTGATAACTATTTACACGCCCCCACCATTCCAAAACATTATAGAAAAGTGCACACTCCTTGTGGTTTTATCGATGTTTGACGATAATGTACTTTGCAAAGAGCAGTATCTTGCATTTGATGTATGAGGCCATGATTGACGTTTCTTCGCACATACAGAAGCAGTGGGTGACTGCATGACGTTACCATTGGGTGATGCTAAGTTGCTTTAGATCCAATAACTTTATTGTGATCGGTAATGCATAATTTATCTGTCAGTACTGAGGAAATGTTTATATTTATAATTTTGCATCTCTATGGTCAACAGTTTGGAGTCATGCCTATACGTCGTGCAGCTGGGACTCCACCCCAGGAGACACCCCCCTCGGCAGCACCAGATGGAGGTGAGTTCAAGACCCTCGTCATGAACAGGAACTATGCTTTGGGATTCAGATTGSTACCCAGCATTGACAGGCTATGAGTGAATAGTCACCACTTCACAGGACCTGATTGGAATTCTGTTGAATCTAGGTCTTGCCCCCTATTAGTGGTTATTTTAGGAAAGCGTGGAATCAGACATTGTTCAGAGTTCTTGTTGTTGAGTGGCATGTAAATAAAGTTTTACATCTACTTGCTGAATTTACATATTCACTCTTGCTTCCTCCTTCCACATTTCTCTTCAGAGCCTGATGCCAGCTCTGAGGAATCTGCCTCTGTTGAGGAGGAGCAGGAGGTAGCACCCGCAGCCCCAGTAGCCAAGAAGGGGGAGGGTCAAGGAGAAGGTGAGGGCACAGGTGAACGAGACCCAAAAGAGAATGGTGAGAAACCTGATGAATCGMCTGGAAAGAAGACTGAGGAGAAGAAGGCTGAGGGGGAAGAGGCTGAGAAGGAGTGAGTTGCTTGTGCTCAAACCCTGCAAATGTTGCATTCATATCTATTTCGCTAAATGTTTAATTGAAMATTTTTGTGCTTGCTGTCTCTGCAGAGAGAAAGATGGAGTGAAAGAGAAAGTCAAGAAGCCCATTAAAAGGACCATTCCTGCCTGGGCCACCATGTCTGCCAGCAAACGTGCAACGCTCACTAATAAGAGCACCTCCACCATGCAACCGCCTAGGATGGACGACATACTCATTGAGGCTATTGAGGTCTGTACACAACACACTTATTACTAGGGATGCACAATATATCTGTGAACATATCGGAATAGGCCCATATTAGCTAAAAATGCCAACATCGGTATCGGCCCGATGTCTAGTTTAACGCCGATGTTAAAAAGCGGTGTCAAAGCTACCGTGCATACCTATATTACGTAGGTGCATGACGTAATGACGCCACGTAAAATGTTGCGCTACACGTGCAACACAGCATTCCTAACCTAGCCCACAATGTCTGCTGTGTGGATCGAGCAGGCAACAAGCCAAGCAGTCATTTGAAAGAGTAAGAACATTTCAGCGAGACAACTCAAAGGCGAAATCCATTAAAGCCAAGATAATGGAATTCATAGCCCTTGACAATCAATCGTTCTCTGTCATGGGTGATGTTGGCTTTCGCCAACTGGTCGAGGTACACACTACCAAGTGCGCTATTTTTCAGATGTTGGCCTTCCGGAGTTACACAGTAATAGCATCACTGCTATCAACTTCACGAAATACATACTATGGAACGCCATTTGRGTCTTTGTCTGTCAAAAACGATACAGTAGCACTGTCAAAGCTGTACAAAAAAGTCTGCAAACACCGGCCACAAACAATGTGTTGACAATACCGCGTTGGTAATAAAGCATCATTTGTTCGACCGCAACTTCTGGGGTAGCTAGCTTTAGCTTGGTACCTAGCTAGCACCAATACAACCAGTCTGAAAACAATGACCAGTGGAAACTGCAGTCATATTCATTATTCTTAGCAATGATTTAGGAATCCTTGTGAGTAGTGTATTAGCTAGGTTGCCACTTGTTGTTCGCCTATTGAAATTGAACTTCAATTCATGAAACTAAAGAGCTAGCCAGCTACTTAACCCTGTTGCCCAAAGCTAATGTTATAAGCAGCCAGCTAGCTTCATCTGGCTAGTGAGGCTCGACCTCACCGGGTTATGTTTTGTGAAGCTAGCCACAATAAGGATTAGGCACAATGGTGGAATTTGCAGTTTGCCTTCAAAATAAAAGTATGTCATTGACAGTGATGCAAATTAATACAAATAGTAGAATTATGCTATACCTTTATTTTGAAGGCTAACCGCAAAGTCCACTTGTGGCTAGCTTCACATAGATGGGTCGGACCACCATTAACTTCTAGTTCCTCCAAAGCTGGGACGGGTTTCACCCAGCAGTTAAAAGTGGCTAGCATGCTGCTAGGCGTCCTCAGTAAGATACTAGCATGCTAAATATCGTTAAATCACAAGTCCAAGACACAGATGAAAGATACAGATCTTGTGAATCCAGCATCATTTCTGATTTTTTAAATGTTTTACAGGGAAGACACAATTATGTAAATTATTACTAACCACGATAGCAAAAGACAACTTTTTTTTCTCCACCATTTTTTCCCTGCATGGGCCAGTATCACAATTTCGACTAAATAAAGATGATATATAGCCGACTAACAAGAAACAACTTCATAGAATGACAGTTCTGATAAATATTTATGGGTATAGCATATGTTTTTTTAGAAAAATGTGCATATTTCGAGGTATAAATCAAGTTCTACATTGGCAGCTGCAATCTGAAATAGGGTTGGAAGCAGCGGCGGAATATTACCAGGAGACCAAGTATATGCTCTAGAATACTCATCTAGAAAATTTTGAAATAACCAGGATACAGCAAATGATAGACCAACTCTGTGACTCCAGCCATCATTTTGATTTTTTAATGTTTTACAGGGACACAATAGTGTAATCTATTAGCTAACCACGTTAGGCAAAAGACACCACTTTTTTACCTCACGTTTTTACTCCATAGTAGGCTATCCTTAATTCGACTAAATAAGATATATATAGCCACTAACCAAGAAACAACTTCATAGATGAAGTCTGATAACATATTTATGGTAGCAGATATGTTTTTTTTAGAGAAAATGTTGCTTTTTCAGGTATAATCATAGTTTACCATTGCAGCCACTATCACAAAACTCACCAAGGGCGACTAGAATAACTACAGAGAGCAACGTGTATTACTTAATTACTCATCATAAAATTTCTTAAAAATACCACGCGTACAGCAATTGAAAGACATAGATCTTGTGAATCCAGACAATATTTAGATTTTTAAGTGTTTTACCAGCGAAACACAAATATAAGTTATATTAGCATACCAATGAGCTAACATCACCCAGCATTGATTCAGGCAAAAAGCGCGATACGTTATCACCACCAAAATATTATTTTTTCACTAACTTCTCAGAATTTTCAGATGACAGTCCTGTAACATCATATTAAATGCATATAGAGTTTTGTTGCGAAAATGTGCATATTTAGCATCAAAATCGGTTGTTATGCAATGTATCTGTTCAAAACTGGCATGCATTCTGGCCGGCCCGATCTCTTGGAAGGGCACCTAAGTTTACGATTATTTATCGATTAGATTGACTAAAAAATACAGGTTGGCGAGTAATGAAAGATGCATTAGTTATTAATGCAACGCTGAGTTAGATTTTTAAATTAACGTTACTAGACATACAGTGTGCGTTACAGCCAGACTAGTGCCGCACAATGGCCGACAACTGCGTTTAAATTTTTCCACATAAATACGGATAAATCATAATAGCTCTTACTTTTGGACGAGCTTCCATCAGTATCTTGGGCAAGGTGTCCTTTGTCAAAATAATCGTTGCTTTGTTGGTAAACGTCCTCTTCAACTTCGGAACTAGCAGCTAACATAGCTACGTGGCACACACATGTCCAATCCTCAAAGCGCAATACTACGAAATTCCGAAAATAGCAATATACTGCATAAACTGTATAAATCGGTTTAAAATAACTTCGTTATGATGTTTCTAACACCTATATCGAATTAATACAGACGGATTATCTTAGCCCGATAACGGAGCTTTTGAGCATGCCATTCTGATGTCCTCTTTTGCGCCTTGACGAGCGTCCAAAAGAACGTACATGTCACTCCATGGCGTTTTATAAACTCTGAGAAATACGTAGAGACTCCATTCCTTTCTCATTGGTACGAACATTCGCAGGGGGAAAATAGGCGGGTGCAGTTCATTTCGATCCATAGGGCACACACAGAGCTTTAAACTGATCTGAGAACAGAGACTATTTTTCTGACCTTCGCATGTCCTGTCATGATTTTCGCTGTAGAAAGAGTTCTGGTTCACCCACAGACATAATTCAAACGGTTTTAGAAACTAGAGATTGTTTTCTATCCAATAGTAATAATAATATGCATATTGTACGAGCAAGAATTGAGTATGAGGCAGTTTAATTTGGAGACGATATTTTCCAAAGTGGAAACAGCACCCCCTGTATTGAGAAAAGGTTAATCAAATAAGAACTGTCTTATAAATGTAGGGTTATTTTAGAAAATATCAGTATCGGCCAAAAATGTMATATCGGTGCATCACTACTTATTATGTTGTTATCCCTTACTCCCCACGAATGCTGCACCTGCAACTTATCATATTTCCTCTCTGCAGTCCTGCAAGGAGAAGACTGGGGCCTCAGCCCATTCTGTCATGAAGTACATTGTGAAGAAATACCCTAACCTGGAGTTGGACAAGAGGAAATTTCTTCTCAAGAAGGCTCTCAAGAGGCAGCTGGAGAAGGGCACCATCAAACAGGTGAGAAGTCCTTATCCCTGACCACAGCTGACAGTGAATGAACATGAATTGCAAATGTTAGGTGGCAGCCTATCCTAGTGTTTGACCTGTGTTKTGGTGCCCTATACCCTGTGCGTCTGGTGCTTTATTGGCCTGCATACTCATGTTCCTTTACCTCCTATTCACTYTCACAGCTGAAGGGTAAAGGCCTTTCTGGAAGCTTTACCATTGGGAAGCAGCCCCCTAATAAATCCACTGCTAAAGGGGTAGGTATTTTCAGTCACCTATCTACGAACTTAAACAATAGCAATGTACCATTATGTGATTGTCCCATTTGGCTTTTAGCAGACATAATATTAATAAAATATACGGTGCATACCTATATAATGTAGGTACATATGCCATTTAGCAGACACTTTTATCCAAAGCGACTCAGTCATGCTTGCATACATTTTTTGTATGGGTGGTCCCGGAAACCGAACCAACTATCCTGGCGTTGCAAGTGCCATGCTCTACCAACTGAGTTTGACTGTGATTCTGATGGTTTGGTGCTAGAAGCCGATGGCAGTAGCTCCTGGGTTGAAGGCAGAGACCCTTGGGGATGCTCTGCCCCTGATCATCACACGGCTATGTGAGCCCAAAGAGGCGTCTTACATTCTGATCAAGAAATATGTGGAGCAGCACTTCCCTCAACTCAACGTGGAGCATCGGTAAATACCTTTTTATTGTCATATTTGATTGGGAATGGGTTCAGTGATCGGGTCCTGTTATTCTCTGAGTACGTAAACACATGCTAACTTGACGTTGTGCCTGACATGGTAATGCAAACTTCTGCGCAACCCAAATCTACAGTATGTTTAATGCAGTCTGAAAATAAGGAACCCACTACCTTTTGAACTGTGGGATGTCCATCAAAGTTTTGTAGATTGGTGTGGGTTAAAATAGGGTTCTCAATGCAGTCACCGATTCATTCCTAGGCCGGATATCCTAAAGAGTGGCCTGGTGAGAGCTGTGGACAAGGGTCAACTGGAGCAGATCACTGGAAAAGGTGCCTCTGGAACATTCCAGGTTAGTCTTGTACTAAAGGAATGCACAATTCAGTCTACTCCATAAAGGCCTTTGGCATCTATAATGTTAGATCTTTGCTCTGAGGTGTTTCTCTCAGACTCTCTCTTACCCTCTCACAGCTGAAGCGGGAAGGGGGCAAGTTCCTGCTTAAAGGTGGGCCCCTGGAGGACGCTATCATGACAGCCATCGTGGCCATGAACGAACCCAAGACTTGCAGCACCACCACACTCCGCAAATTCCTTTTAGAGACAAACAAGGACAGCATGGAGTACCGTGTGGGTAAGACCCGTTCCCTTACTCTCCTAACTGAAACACTGCTTTGACAATGTGTGAATACCTACCTGAAACTGCAGGAGCTCTCTCATTAGCTGGGTTGAATCAGAGATGTTAAGATTCTTTATTGACACTGGGCACTTCTCTTCCCTCAGTGAACAGCCTGAAGAGGACACTGCAGAAGTGTAAAATGATGGGCTGGATGGAGCAGATCACTGGGAATGGGCTAAATGGGACCTACCAGCTCTGCTACCCTTACCACCCCAGGTAGAACTCCACTCTAGGAAGATTACACTGAAGTTCATTGCTGCCCTCTGTACATAATTGCACAAATGTGTGCTATACCAGGAGCAGTATTCTCTGTTTAGAAAGATGCTGACTACACTACTAATCATGTCACWTTTCATTCATGTTTACTGAACCTCTGATGTACTGAATATTTCAACAGTCTGGTAGTAATAACAGAAATGCCCGCACTCTTGCAATACCTTTTATTTATTTTTTGGGGCTCAGATTAGACATCAGATTTTCTTTTCTTATTCCACAGCCCAGCCATTCTGTTCCCAGAAAAACAGAAAGTGAAAGAGGAGAAAACGGCAGAGAAGGCTAAACGCAGAAAGATGGTTGACTCGTCTGATGAGGAGGACTCTGATGAGGAGGAAGAGGAGTCGTCTGARGAGGATGAGGAGTCAGATGATGAACCCCCTCCTAAGAGGTGAGTCCAAGGTCAAATTGCTGAAATTCAATGAAAATAGTGGGGTTTCAAATGGTTCACTGCTAACAGTGTATTTGTTCAATACGATCCTTAGGAAAGCTGTGAAGCGGCCACCACCTAAAGCACGTCGCCCTCCCCCCAGCAAGAAGTCACAGCCGGCAAGTCAGTCAAGGGCTAAGGGCAAGAAAAGAGCTGCCCCTGCTAAGAGATCTGCACCCCCAGTCAAGAAACCAGCACCCCAAGCTAAGAAAGCAGCACCACCAGCCAAGAAGTCTGTTCCCCCAGCGAGGAAACCAGTGCCACCAACAAACAAACCAGTGCCCYCGGTTAAGAAACCTGCAGCTGCCAGTAAAGCTGTAGCCTCAAAGAAGACACCCCCACCAGCTAAGGCGGCACCCACACCAGTCAAGAAAGCTGCTCCAGCGAGCAAGCCCAAAACGCCCATTGTCAAAAAGCTGACAAGCAGAGCATCAAAGCGCCCAGCGCCCAAAAAGTCACCACCTGCGAAGAAGGAAGCAGCCAAATCTGCAGTGAAGGCCAAGCCAGCAGCCCGCAAGTCCCTGAGGGAGAGGAAGTGAGCTCACTATTGCCCAGCAGTGGAAGTTTAACTGTAGCTCTGAAGGCTGCAGTGCTCTGCCTCTAGCCATGCTCTCTTTCGCATCATTGTTTTCCCTCTGTTTGGGGCTCTAGAATTCTTCTCTGTAGGATAGGGAGGTGACAGTTATCAGTTCATGTCAATTTACTGTACTTTGAACTGTTACATTTCTGTGAACCCAACTTCTAAACACTATTGTGTAGAAAGTCCTCTTCAAAAACTGTAAAATTGCATAGGTATTGAATTGTGAAATTTCACAATTTCCCTCACACACTTGTGTATATGCAGAGATCTAACATAAAATCAAAGTGACTTGTCTTTTCATTTTAACATTTCATCCCAATCCACTTTCCCATGTTTTAGCTTGACACATTCCTTGTATAAAAATATAGAATTCTCTACATTTAATCTGGAGTAAATTTTCAAATCTTAAAGAATATTGAGATTTATGTAAGTGAATTTGAGAGCATGAGAGCCAACTTTTCATGTAATGAATTATGTTATTTAAATTAACGTTCCTTGATCAGTTGCAGGGCCCATGGTTAAAATACTTAATTTGATTGGAGACTGACATCAGGAAGCAATTTGTCATTGTCGTATTCAGTACTACTGCATAGTATTAGGGAAATATTTTTTTAAAGTTCGTAACTAATCAAAGTTCATTTTATCATATAAAGCTAAAAAAAAAAATACAAAATCGTCTACATTCTGTGTAATAGTGCAAGATTTGAAGAAACTTCATTTTGAAGGTGTGGCTCATGCATACCCTGCATGCGTGAACTCTTTATGTTATGCTTTTTTCCAAGTCGTTATTAAAATGGCTATTTGTACTAAATTCCTTGTTATTCATTCTGTCATGATCTTAAGGAAGGGTACAAACACCAAATACAGCGTCTACTGGTGGATCATAMATTGGAGCAAATGTATACATTGTAGGGTAGTGGCTACAAACTACAAATCAGTAGATGTCAATTTGATTCACTCAAAGTGCTGGATGTTTCAGTTGTGGGTTATTGAAATAGATACACCTAATTTTGCAATTTCAGTTTGCAAATTWGGCCATATCCATATATCCAGACCGCTTATGAATCATTTTGGTGAATGAAGATATTCAAAACATTGTTTACTTATCATGCAAATTGAAACATGTTGATGAACGAGGGGGAAATGAGATGAGAATAACAATTCAGGAACGATGGGTTACCACAGGCCAGGGATACTACCTAGCCGACTAAACGCAACTCCACGATTTGTGTGTATAATCGGCTAGGGTACTACTGAACCAGTAGCTGCAGGTACCCTTGGGTTTGAGGAGTACTACTTAAAATATACTAATTCTCAATGAGTGTACTTTGGGGGGGAATAGTYGACATTGTCATGGAAAGGCTAGAGAAAAGGTTTTCTCCCAAGGGAAATAAACAAAGTTTTTCATGTGTGTCAAAAATGGTCCTCCAGCCAATTTGACACAGCTGTGGGAAGCATCCCTATGGACACTTTCGACTCCTTGTAGAGTCCATGCCCTGACGAATTGAGGCTGTTCTCGGGGCAAGGGGGGGTGCAACTCCATATTAGGAAGGTGTCCTTAATGTTTTGTACATTCAGTGTACACTGTCTCGAAAGAGCCATGTTTCTAGTCACGCCCAAACACACCGGTGAATGGCCAACCCTTTTCTGAATTGAGTTGGGAAATATGCTGCCCTGTGGGCTTCAGGGACCGTGTACGTTTTGTTATCAAAACTGAGAATGGGAAAACTGAATTTGAAAATCAGAAATCAACTTGTTTTCTCATTTATTGTTTAAGAATTTGGCATGGAATAACGGAAAACAAATCAATCAAATATATTACATTTTTTGTTTCTCGTTTTGTTCTTACCCAGAAGTACAGCCCTGCATAGAATATTCAGGATCTTAGTGGGGCGTTTACAGCCTATCTTGGCAGTGTAACGGATGTGAAATGGCTAGCTAGTTAGCGGTGGTCTGCGCTAATAGCGTTTCAATCGGTTACGTCACTCGCTTTGAGACCCTGAAGTAGTGGTTCCCCTTGCTCTGCATGGGCCGCCGCTTTTGTGGAGCGATGGGTAACGATGCTTCGTGGGTGTCAGTTGTTGATGTGTGCAGAGGGTCCCTGGTTCGCACCCGTGCCGGGGCGAGGGGACGGTCTAAAGTTATACTGTTACAGCAGCACAAAGAAAGGATTAGACAGTGTGACAGGAAGATTTTTTTTTTAAATACTCATGGTAGCTAAGATGATTAACTTATTAAGTTAGCATGCAAATAGAACAAACTCAACTGAATAAAGTTGGCTTGCAGTAGCTAGCACTAGCTGACGAGCACTAGCTGCTAGCACGACAAAGTAATATGACATCTATTTTTGTCTTAGCTTGGAACTTGTAAAATATTCATTTTTAATTTATTTTTGGATCATGTATATAATGCAGCAATTACATTCACTTGTATTACTTATCAAGAGATGGTAGGGGAGAGTTTTTTTCTCTCAATCAAACCCATCTCCCACCACAACAACCACATCCCTCCATACAAGTGCCATCTGTCAACTTTCAGTAAAAACCACACTTGAAGCAAATGTAAACATTGAATTAAACCAATGTAGTCAAAGGGCAGTTGAACAAGAGTGAGCAAAGTTTAGTATAAGGGGGATAATGTAGTTGATTTGGCAGACTGACAGCATGGGATTGGTGCCAACAGCAAAACAACTTCTAATGTATCTGGGAGAGAGAGTGAGAGATTTATTACAAATGTGTAAAACAAAAAAAACTGATACCTTATTTACATAAGTATTCAGAACATTTGCTATGAGACTCGAAATTGAGCTCATTTGCATCCTGTTTCCATTGATCATCCTTGAGATGTTTCTACAACTTGACTGGAGTCCACCTGTAGTAAATTCAATTGATTGGACATGATTTGGAAAGGCAAACACCTGTCTATATAAGGTCCCACAGTTGACAGTGCATGTCAGAGCAAAAACCAAGCCATGAGGTCAAAGGAATTGGCCGTAGAGCCCTGAGACAGGATTGTGCAGAGGCACAGACCTGGGGAAGGGTACAAAAAAATGTCTGCAGCATTGAAGGTCTCCAAGAACACGGTGGCCTCCATCATTCTTAAATGAAAGAAGTTTGGAACCACCAAGACTCTTCCTAGAGCTGGCCGCCTGGCCAAACTGTGCGATCGGGGGAGAAGGGCCTTGGTCAGGGAGGTGACTAATTAACCGATAGTCACACTGACAGAACTCCAGAGTTCCTCTGTGGAGATGGGAGAACCTTCCAGAACAACAACTAACTCTGCAGCACTCCACCAATCAGGCCTTTATGGTAGAGTGGCTAGACGGAAGCCACTCCTCAGTAAAAGGCACATGACAGCCCGCTTGGAGTTTGCCAAAAGGCACCTAAAGGACTCTCAGATCATGAGAAACACGATTCTCTGGTCTTATGAAACCAAGATTGAACTCTGGCCTGAATGTATTTTTTATTTTTACCTTCATTTAACTAGGCAAGTCAGTTAAGAACAAATTCTTATTTTCAATGACGGCCTACGAACAGTGGGTAAACTGCCTTGTTCAGGGGCAGAACAACAGATTTGTACCTTGTCAGCCCGGGGATTCGAATTTGCAACCTTTTGGTTACTAGCCCAACGCTCCAACCCCTAGGCTGCTGCCAAGCGTCACGTCTGGAGGAAACCTGGCACCATCCCTATGGTGAAGCATGGTGGTGGCAGCATCATGCTGTGGTGATGTTGTTTAGCGGCAGGGACTGGGAGACTAATCAGGATCGAGGGAAAGATGAACGGAGAAAAGCACAAAGAGAAGCTTGAYGAAAACCTGCTCCAACGCACTAAGGACCTCAGACTGGGGCGAAGGTTCACCTTCCAACAGGAAAGCGACCCTAAGCACACAGCAAAGACAAAGCAGGAGTGACTTTGGACAAGTCTCTGAATGTCCTTGAGTGGCTCAGCCAGAGCCCGGATTTGAACCCAATCAAACATCTCTGGAGAGACCTGAAAATAGCTGTGCAGTGACACTCCCCATCCAACCTGACAGAGCTTGAGAGGATCTTCAGAGAAGAATGGGAGAAACTCCCCAAATACAGGTGTGCCAGGCTTGTAGCGTCATACGCAAGAAGCCTAGAGGCTGTAATTGCTGCCAAAGGTGCTTCAACCAAGTACTGAGTAAAGGGTCTGAATGCTTAAGTGAATGTGTTATTTCAGTTTTTTTTATTTTATATTATTGGCAAAAATGTCTAAACCTGTTTTTGCTTTGTCATTATGGGGTATTGTGTGTAGATTGATGAGGGGGGAAAAAACGACTTAAACCATTTCAGAATAAGGCTGTACCGTAACATTTTGAAAAAGTCAAGGAGTCTGAATACTTTCTGAATGCACTGTAAGTAGACTTACAGTCATGGGGCCAGGATTATTGCTTCTCATCAGGGTGTTGTAGGAGACGGTAGTGCAGGACCTTGAGCGTATCATGTCCACTGGATAGGGCAGAGTGACCAAACTTTGTGTGTGWGAGAGAGAGAGGAGATGGAGAGAGTTTGTGTGGAGGGTGGGGGGGATCAGTAACCARGTTATATTACACTGGTTCAATATCACTGATCACCGGGCAGCTTAATCTTGTAGCACGTTGAACGACTAACTTACTTCCACTAGCTAGCATGACAATAGCCAGTAACCAGAAAGGCCTAGCTATCCAGCCTGCTAGCTAGTCAGTAGCCAGCTAGTAGTGCAAGCCAACTTTGTTCAGTTGTTGTTGAGTTTGTTCTATTGGAATGTTAAGTTGTGCATGAGTATTTTTCTCTTCCTGTCACACACAGTTTAATCCTTTCTTTGTGATTCCAACCTAGGCTGTAAACACACACACCCTACAGGACATCCATATTCGTTGAGGGGGTATTTTTATTTATTTAATCTTTACTTAACTAGGCAAGTCAGTTAAGAACAAATTATTATTTACAATGACGGCCTACCCCAGCCAACCCCAAACSCAGACGACGGGACAATTGTGCGCTGCCCTATGGGACTCCCAATCCCAGTTGTGATACAACCTGGAATCGAACCAGGTCCTGTAGTGACGCCTCTAGCAAGGAGATGTAGTACCTTA
Organism: Salvelinus sp. IW2-2015; assembly: GCF_002910315.2. Taxonomy (NCBI): domain Eukaryota; kingdom Metazoa; phylum Chordata; class Actinopteri; order Salmoniformes; family Salmonidae; genus Salvelinus; species Salvelinus sp. IW2-2015. Next base: position 42,364,985 of record NC_036838.1, read on the forward strand.
GACAACTGCACCACTCGGGACCCCAAACTTCCGGTATGAACAAAACTAAAAACAAACATTTCATATATTGTGTTATTTGTTTTCCATTATTCCATGTCCAATTTTGACACAATAATTTAGAAAACAATTGACAAACGGAATCGTTTAGCGTTTTTATTCGGAAATCAAAATAACGAAATGTACACGGACCCGTCAGCTTGATAAGGTGAAGCAACCTTGAGTAGGAGGGGAAATCAGAGTTTGGAATTGGAACTGTGGCACAGGATCCGGAGTGCGGAGGTGAAAAGAGCGTTGGTTTGAAACTAAATTAAGGTATTTTATTATAATTAATTTATTGACATGTTTACCAAACTTGCGCCTGCAGGTTAGAAATACTTCATCAGTGCGTAAATGTTTGCTCTGGCGGTTCAGACAACAGAATAATGGGTGTCACCCGCGTGCTCTGACTGCTGTAATAGTAGTCTGAAGGCTATGGAATTAATTTTGAAATGTGACGAAATCCATACCAGTAGGGCTAAGAGTATGCTACTGACAATGTTTGGCTTGTAATTCGACGATTCAAACGAAACAGTCGCCACAATCTATTCGATTGCAGGTGCGCATATCATTTTCAGAATTCACGAGGACAAGGTTTAGATCCAGTGCTTGACTTGGGCAGGAGCTCAGAGGAGCTGAATATCGGCACCTGAAAAGGTGTACTRCTTGAGCTCCTGTTCCTCTTATAGAATATTAGCTCAAAAGTATTGTGTCGATCTGACAGTTTCGAGTTTTTTAAATTACTATCGAGTTTTTGAAATTACTATAGACTTACTATCTACCACAACACATACCTGTRTCTAGCTTAAATTGAACGTTTTGCGTTCACAGCTCTTTTTATCACTACCTCCTGGTTACAAAAGCATTTTTCCCATGGGGAAAATAACACTACCAGACGCAACGTTGTTGACATGTCCAATGTTTATAATGCTGGGTGCTACAATGCTATCTGCTCCCGCAGCACTCAGGATAAGTCCTCCAGAAACAGCAGGACAAAAATCTAACTCAGGAGTGATAAGGATGGGTGAGACACCAGTCAGGGATGATGGCACAGTTACAAGGTCAGCTGAGGTAAGCCATATTTTTCCTCCCCATATGGAAGTACTATTTGTTTGAAATAAAAGTACTTCCCAAGTGGAAGAAATCTTACTTACCTTTACTCTTCCCTTGTATTCTGCACCTGGTTACATTACATGATGTCTATCTAAAATTCATAGTCTGTGTAACATGTAGTCTTTCTTCTTTATGAAGTATGTTGGCTCCTTTCCTGTGGATGACTGTTGTTTGGATGATCAGATGCAGCAGTTGCACACACAGCTCAAGTCTCTCAAAGTAGGTGCTGGTAATAACAAGTTAGAAAGCAGCAGTACTTTAAGGCATGTCTTGACTGTTCACAAATATTTATGGTGGAGATGGGGTCGTGCACAGACCTTTTCGTGGTCAGGTGCTCAAACCACAAAAAGGGCATGAAAGCAATAGGTGGACATATCTTAATGGCCAAGTTAAAGTCACGTTAAATGTGTCATTTAAAAACGGCTTGCAAGCAGTGGGTTCAGAACAACAATGATAAACTGTAATACAAAGAATATATTGTTTTGGCCCCCCAAAAAACTTGAGACTGGAAGGATGTGCCTGCCTGAGGTGTTAAACTTTTTCACAGACATGCAAGAAAAGGAGGTCTGTGTCCCTGAAATTTTCCATCAAAGGTGTGAAGATGTATGATGAAGATGAGACGGTAAGTTGACCTTCTCAGAGCAAAGCACGTGTATCATTGCTGTTAGAGCTGTGTACACTACATCAACATTTAAAAAAAAAAAAAAATCCTTGTCTGTAGACCATCCTCATGGCCCATGCTCTACGAAGGGTCTCCCTTTCCACCGCCCACCCCTTGGACGCCCAGTTCGCATTTGTTTCCCACAACCCAGGCAACCCTGATGCCCAACTATACTGCCACCTCTTCAAGGCTAGTCATGCCAGAGCAGTAAGAACCAGAGTTAGATCTTTGTCTCCCAAGATGGTTGTCAACTAAATTCCTCTGTGATGGCTTTAAGCTGCAGTTTATTGTATAATTTGTCTCTGGTGTGTTCCCTCCAAGGCCCAGTTCCTGAACCTGTTGCTGTGCCGCTGTTTCCAGCTGTCCTACCTGGAGAAGCACCCAGAGGAGGCTCAAGTTGAGTCTGCAGGCCCACTGCCCAACTGTACCCCCTCCCTCCTCAACCAGGGTTTCCCTCTCAGTGTCAGCGCCCTTGTGTCTTTCAGAAGGGCCCCCACTCAGGGCTTACTCCCAGGGGAAAAAGTCAGTCAAACATGTTTGTTTTAACTGAATTGTGAAAGCACAGTGAAATAATGCTATTTTTTATTTGTGTAGCTGAAACCTGTACATTGTGCTGGCCTAGCTGTTGACCTGTTAACACTTTCTATGGGTCTTTATTGTAGGTCTTCCCATTGAAGAACAACAGCGCAACAACTGAGGAACAACCAAGCATCCAAGAAAACGTCATCACCTCTCCTTCCCTGGTCCGCAAGAAAGTTATCCGCAACAAAGTACTGCGCTCAGGGGCCTATCGCTCCTTCACTTACACCCCTCACAAACAACGCCACCTCCAGGATTGGTTTAACTCTCCACAAGGTGGGCTAAGTGTGCAGAGAGCTCTTTCAAGAGTGAAACAGTTCATTAGGTAATGCAAACCCTTAGTGCTTTGTGATGGGCACTCACTCAACGTCTGTGGTGTAGGCTACATTTTTCATGGTATTGATTTGTCATTACATACACCATCTAAGGTTGTAGGCACTTTTTTTTCACAGGGTTCTGATTACTGTAACATTAAAATCTTTTTACCACGCATTTTTGAAGTGAACATGTTATGACGTTTTATGAACTAATTTATCACAGTTTCCCTTGAAACAGTAGTTGTACTCACATCAGTAAGTTTTTCCACAGTGACTCCACTTGAGGTGGAATGKAAATAGATTTGAGGTTATCCAAAGCAAACAACATTTCCCTTGAGGGACATCTTGAAATGTGATCATCCCAAGATGCTAAGGAATCTCTTATCTTGTATGTGAAACAGGAAAGGGGCAGGACAAAATGCCAGTGAGGAGAGCCCGGGCCCCGAGCCTAGCCGAAACAGAAGAAGCTCTGGCTCAAGCAGTGTGGTGTTGGGCCGGCATCACCACGTGAGTCCCCCTCTCTTTTATTATAATAATATATGCTATTTAGCATACACTTTCATCCAAAGTGGCTTAGTCATGTGTGCATAGATTTTTTGCATAGGGTTGTCCCAGCAGGAATCGAACCTACAATCCTTGCATTCCTAGCACCGGGCTCTAACAACTGAGCCACATTTACCTGACTCGCACTTATCCCAGACCAGTTCCTTGTGTGCTTTATGGTGTGTTTGCTTGATGAAAGTCATGTGAGTCATCTCAGGGCTACCATTGGTCTTTCCCCCCCCCCATGTGTTAGTGACAGCAGCTCTTCCCTGCTTGAGGAGGACGTCCTGGGCTCGTACCTCCTGTGCCCGCATCCTAAGAGACCTGGCTGTGGCTCTCTCATCATTCGTTTCTCTTCTGGCCTCATCACCCACCTCATAGACAACACACATAAAGGGACATACCTGCTTGAGGTAAGCTGTSATGGTCAATCATTCCATTTTCATCAACTTTCTTTAACTTCCAATTTAAGCTCTTTGTTAATGCATGTTCAATGTGTAGCTATGAAGTAATTTATGTTTTTCTACTAGAACTGCCAACAAGAATTCTGCACCATTGCTGCTTTGATAGAGCACTACACAGAGTTCAAGGAGGAGCTGGACTTTCCTCTGAGTTGTGCCCGTGTAAACCACTGCTACGAGTGGGAGGAGAATGTTGGCAAGGCACACCAAAGCCTCAAAAGAAAGAATGCAGAATATAACCAGAGGAAGCAATGGGTTTAAAAGTAATTTCTGAACATTGGATTGATTGATGTATCCCATTCTTTAAGAGACACTGACACCTTTCATTTCTTTGCACTTAAATACAATACAATTCATTCACTTCTTTGCTTCATTTAGGTTACTTTTATTGTTTTGAGATTTCTGATAAGTAATGCTTATCACAATTCACTTGCTAAAGGGAAGTTTGATCGCAAGGGTGGAGCAGAGCCATATATTGATATAAATGTAAGGCTCTGGTGTGGAGTAAGATGTTGGCACTTCGCCTGTGATGTAGTTATTTTTTTATGTCAGTGTGTTTGAGATTTATATTCTATTTTAGCTGCACCTACTTTTTAAATTGTATACATTTTTTTTAAAGTAGGAATTTAGTGTGTGTGTATATATGAATGAGAGGGATTTTCTTTTTTTTACGTGTTAAGCTGTATGCCTCGTGTTATGCTGTCTGTTTTTCACGGCATGTTTTAAGATGTTCTGTGAGAACATGGTACATGACTCACTTTACACCACAAAGTCTAGGCTATTTTTATTTTGGGGTTATGCATAATGCATTGCTGGATTTTATACATATGCATAAGTGCACACATCTATTAACTTGATCTAAGTCTGTTTTTTAGGGGGAACAAGAAGTGATTTCAAATTTGGCTCTTTGGAAAGACAATAGGCAGCAAAAACATTTTCTTGGCAATTTTCACACATGACGTGGTTTTATCAAGTGTATGGTTGCCTTGGAACGCGGTGGGAAGGGGACAGACAGAGCGAGATGATATTGKTTTTTTTACGTATACTTTTGTTTTTGAGCACGGATTGTATTCATTGGACGACATGATGCCATCTGCCAATATTACGTTTTTATAGCACGCGGAAAATGTATTTGACAAGAAATTATTCCAACAAATTAACGGTCTGACATGTCTTGCAGGTTAGCTAGTACATGTTGTGAACTTGTTTGCTTTGAGGCTTGGCCAATGTGGCAAGCTAGCTACCGTCCGTAGCTTAGTTAGCTAGCGTTCTGATTTGCTGTCATGCTTCTGTGACCAGATCAACAGGTTAGATTTTTGTTATTCTGATCACTTCAGTTGTAGCATGTCAGCTGGAAAGATCTGTCATGGCTGCTAGTTAGATGAATTGTTTAGCTTCAAAATAACAGTAGGTTAGCTATTTATTTTTCTAGCTTGCACAATGCTGAAATCAATGGATTCAACAACTGACGATTGACTATAATTTTGATATTGGCTACTAGTATCAAACGGTGTTAATCAGGCGTTGCCTTGCGTGTCTGATATCAGACACCCCAAGAAGACTGAGGCAAAAATGGCTGCAGAGTCAGTGAAGGTAGTGGTCAGTTGTCCGCCGATGAATGATAGGGCGCAAATGTTGAATTGTAAGACGGTAGTATCCGTAGAGATGAGTCGCTGTCAGTGTTTCATCAAGAAGCCAGGGGCGAAGGAGGAGCCACCAAAACAATTCACTTTTGATGGAAGCCTCTTCATTGACCAAAACACTGAGCAGATGTACAACGAGATAATTTACCCCTTGGTTGAGGTAGGCCTGCAATAAATCCTACTACATTTTCACAACTTGATTATGGTGAATTACATGCAGTAGCTCGTGGGCTATTGGACATCTCCAGTATATATCTGAAACTAAATAACATGTCAGTTAGGAAAACACGTGTGCTGCTCGACTTGGCGGGCAGCGAGCGCCAGTTTAAGACGGGTACCACCGGGGAACGGCTCTGTGAGGCCACCAAGATCAACCTGTCCCAGTCGGCTCTAGGCAACGTCATCTCAACACATACCCTACCGAGACTACAAGCTGACCCGTTGTTGCAGGACTCCCTGGGAGGGAACACTAGCACCCTGATGGTGGCCTGCAGACAACAACTATGAGGAGAGCCTGAGCACCCTGCGCTATGCCAACAGGGCCAAGAGCATCCAGAACAGGCCGCGCATCAACGAAGCAGCTATGTGCCTTAATCTCTGGCCAGCTGGGCAATGCCAACCTGTCATGTGGGCACCATGCTTTTCTCCACACTTTGTCTAACCACTGAGAGTAAGAGTTTGCACATAGAAGATCAAAGTGCTTGATTAAAATTGGATTATTCTCCATGGTCCTATTTKAATCAGCGTTTCTGGATGGTCCATCGAGGCCACAGTTCAGCACTACAGAGAAGAAGATTAAAGAGGTGGGTAAACTTCCACAAGAAGTTGACTGAGGCTGCTTAGCAGAAGGAGCTCGACTGACCTATTTGTGACCTTCAGGAGTACAAGGAGGAGCTGGCCAGGCTTCAGGCTGAGTATAATGCAGAGCAGGAGTCCAAGGCCAAGCTTCAGGAGGACATTGCTGTCCTGCGCTCTTCATATGAGACCAAGCTGTCCAATCTGGAAAAGTCCCAGACCAGCAGAGGGCACTCTGTTACCACTGGTACCATTACAACATCCCTGTCTACATTCAAAACTCCAACCAATTCAAATTTCACTCAGACGACCATAGCTAAGGATTTTAAYGAGACAGATTTTCTGAAGATAAATAACTTTAACAGTCAGGTGTATAGATAGTGCTCTAGTACATTACAGGATATTAAGCCTTGTTTTCTCATTGCCTAGTGTCAGAGCTCTCCATCCTTATGAAACAAGCTCTTGAGGAGGAATTATGTTGTGTCACTGCACATGAGGTTAGTGATTTGGAACCAGTCCTGGCCAAGGTACCCATGCATCAAGTTCCCAGTACTTGTGGGTAACCGGTTATGCATGCATTTTGTAGTAGTACACATCTGAGTAGAGCGGTCCCTTTAATTATGTAACTTCTCTTCTTGTAGGTGAGCCAGACACAGGCATCTTGCCAGGTGACCAGTGTCCAGACAGGGTCTGAGGGGGAGGAGAATGCAGACTCTCCTCCAATCGGTACACCAGGCCCTCTGGACCAGAAGCATGTCCTCAAGAGGTGAGTTACCACACTCGCACACACTCCCTTTTATATAACATAATGTCCAGTGGTGTGGCTTGGTGCCTTGTCCTGTCTCCAGGCTACAGCACACCGGCAGAGGAATACCCTGGCARATCAGAGGAAGAAGCAGCTGATTGAGGCCCTGGCAGAGAATGGCGAGGAGAGTGACAATGTGATGCTCAATATCTACGACTCCATTCAGGAGGAAGTCCATGCTAAGAGTCGACTCCTAGAGAACATCCAGGGCAAGGTGGGACACATCTTCATGGAAAAGAAATGCCAGATCAATGATTTATCTACTAACATGCTTGTTCCTGTACCAYATTTTTGTCACGCATTTGTATTGTTTGCCTATTCTGTTAATACATTATGTACTATGACAGACTTAAGTCTGTATGGTCATTTTAAGTGGTGTTCTCCTGATGTGATGCTGAAGGTGGCCAAGCTGGAGATCCAGGACCTGCAGGTGGAGTTTGAGCTAGAGAGGAATGACTACCTGGCAACAATCCGCAGGCTGGAGGGCGAGGGCCAGCTGCTACAGAGCCTGCTAGAGCGCATGGCCCCTCTGGTCCGCTGTGACTGCAACTACAGCAACTTGGATCGCCTGTCGTCATCCCAAGAAGGAGGCCACTTGGGATGACGACAGCGTCGCCTGGAGGCTGCCTGACATGTTGGTGCAGAAAACAGCCCTGCTATCAGGTGAGCGTAGGACCGGKGAATAAATTATGTTGTGAAGATGTCTTTGAATTTAGAACTAATGTTAATCTTTCAGTGGATGGACTATTTTTATTTAGATTTTCAATGATGTGATTACATGGATGGTTGGTCCTGTTTAGGTTTCTCATCCTCTGTGTCCCTTCTCTCTTTCAGCAGTAGCTCCTTCAGCTCAGAGGATCTCTGTATGCATGAGCTCAGCGGCTGACACAGGAGAATCCTTTCAAGTWTGTACTTTTATTTTTTGTATTATTAAACACATTTAGATTTTTTACCTCCCCTATGGGATATGAGGAACAAAACTAAATGTTTATGATCCTTCATCGTTGCCTATGTTTTGTGCAGGATGATGAGGACTGATATAAAGAGATGATGAACCACAGTGAGAACTTCGTCAGCAACTACTTCAAGCCTAAGAGAGTCAACCAGTTGCTGGGCGTTGAGCCCCTTAAGGGACTGGGTAAGACCAGGAGATGCAGGCCCTTCCCCTGAACCAATAGCCCAATGCCTTTTCACTGCTCTCAATATTATGATAGGGGTAGGGCTTGTTTCTTACTGGAAACTTCAGAGTGCAGTCTTCTCACTTGAATTCAACTGTGACTGGAGTCACAACTGTGACTGAGGTGCAGTTAATGTTAACACAAAAACAGTCAAACTATTCATTGGTATTTAATGAAGTGTGCAGACCAAAGGGAAAGTGCCTGAATAGACAATAAAATAATACAATTCAGATACTTTTGGAATCAACATTCAAATAAAATGTGACAATCATAACACCACATCATACCAATGTACTGCTTGCTAWTACAAAATAGTTTTAGAAGGGTCCAAGTCAGTTACTGGAAACATTCAAAGATCTAGCCTGCTATCTGCTTAACTTCAACAGATAATTTGCCCTACATGTGTGGTTATTCCACTGATGACCTCTTCCCATGCAGCAGTTCACTCAGCACCCCAGGGGAATGGTACGCCTTACCTGACCTCCAGTGGCTCCAACATCGGCCCCAACATCGGTCCCTCACTCAGCCCTGAATCTCTCCTCCCTTGCCCCTACTGCCTCGAGTCACTGGGGATCACCCCAGCCAATGGCAAGGTGAAGAGGAAGAAGAGCAAAACATAGAGAGCTGGGCTACAGAGGTACTCTGTCACCACCTCCCCCAGTCTATCCACCATTTCTACCTGCCACCCTTTTTGACCACTAGAGACCTCACAATTCGTTGGCTTGTTTAGGTAGAGTATTTAATTCATCCACTGTGATTGACCCTAGGTTGTTAGTAGTTCACTWTTGAACTTTCAGTAACCAGCAATATAATGGCACATTTAAATGGACACTTGGTCTGGCAATGTGATACTTCTGGTGTTTATTATTATTTTTTGCACCTTTTTAAATGTTAGTGAAGATAATGCCACACCATAGTGCTTGCAGTGACTCTTAATTCTGTGATACAATGGTTTATCCAACCTTGAATATACTATTTATCACTGTTGTGGTTTTTGCTGCTCATATACTGTAATTGTTAATAAATTAAAAAAATCTTGTTCATTTCATGTCTCGTACTACTTCACTTCCCAGAATACATGTCTGGTTGTGCAAAATATTTGTCTTTGAGCATCACTCACAGGAAGGTCATCTTCAGTCTTTCAGCATCAGGGCTAAGAAATAAGATCTGAGAGCCAAACATGTCAGACCAGTTTCAGTGTCACACAATCTGGATGACTCCACAAATGCACTGGGGCCAGGGTGGTGTTGTCATAGCAGCAGAGTGTTAACAGGCCATGTATGACGGTGGAGGGTAGCCTCCGGTTTCCTGTCCTCTAAAAAGACGTGTCAATGACGTGTTGTCTGGAAACAAGACGAGTGTGGAGCAACCTTGTGACCTCCAGGGAGCTGAGTGACACAGACGACCTGAATTGATTGTTCCCTGTTTTGTAATAATCTGAGCCGGGCATATTTGCCAGCAAAATTTAATTTACMTTTCCTGAAAATGACAAATTTCAATAGCATTGACAATTTAAGTTGAAAGGGTTAGTTAACCCCAAATGACATTGTTTTCATTACCCTGTAAGCAGTCTATGGACAAGGTATGACATCAATCCATGCTTTGGTTGTTTAAATTGTCCACTGTTTCAAATGTTAACGTTTGAGCAAGTATGGTGCGAATCCAATGTGAGTCAATGGCACCTACAGTGCCTTCGGAATTATTCATCTCGACTTACTCCATATTTTGTTACAGATAGGCTGCAAAATGTATTAAATATTCATTTTTCTCTTACTCATCTACCCACAATACACTATAATGACAGTGAAAACATATTTTTAGACATTTTTGCTAATTTATTGAAAATAAATACAGAAATATCTCATTTACATAAGTATTCACACCTCTGGGTATGAATGTTAGAATCACCTTTGGCAACAATTTACAGCTGTGACTCTTTCTGGGTAATTCTCTAAGCACTTTGCACACCTGGATTGTACAATATTTATTTGCACATTATTCTTTAAAAATTCTTCAAGCTCTGTCAAGTTGGTTGTTGATCACTGCTAGACATCCATTTTCAAGTCTTGTCATAGATTTTCAAGCCGATTTACACAACCGTTCAAAAATTTGGGGTCACTTAGAAATGTCCTTGTTTTTTAAAGAAAATCACYTTTTTATCCATTAAAATAACATCAAATTGATCAGAACTACAGTGTAGACGATAATGTTGTAAATGACTATTGTAGCTGGAAACAGTGGATTTTTTAAATGGAATATCTACATAGGCGTACAGAGGCCCATTATCAGCAACCATCACTCCTGTGTTCCAATGGCACGTTGTGTTAGCTAATCCAGGTTTATCATTTTAAAAGGCTAATTGATCATTAGAAAACCCTTTTGCAATTATGTTAGCACAGCTGAAAACTGTTGTACTGATAAAAGAAGCAATAAAACTGGCCTTCTTTAGACTGGTTGAGTATCTGGAGCATCAGCATTTGTGGGTTCGATTACAGGCTCAAAATGTCCAGAAACAAAACTTTCTACTGAAACTCGTCAGTCTATTCTTGTTCTGAGAAATGAAGGTAATCCATGCGAGAAATTGCTAAGAAACTGAAGATCTCRTACAACGCTGTGTACTACTCCCTTCACAGAACAGCACAAACTGGCTTTAACCAGAATAGAAAGAGTGGGAGGCCCCGGTGCACAACTGAGCAAGAGGACAGTACATTAGAGTGTCTAGTTTGAGAAACATACGCCTCAAGTCCTCAACTGGCAGCTTCATTAAATAGTACCCGCAAAACACCAGTCTCAATGTCAACAGTGAAGAGGCGACTCCGGGATGCTGGCCTTCTAGCCATTTCTCAGACTGGCCAATAAAAAGAAAAGATTAAGATGGGCAAAAGAACAGACACAGGACAGAGGAACTCTTCCTAGAAGGCCAGCATCCCAGAGTCGGATCTTCACTGTTGACGTTGAGACGTTTTTGCAGTTTTACTTTAGTGCCTTATTGCAAACAGGATGCATGTTCTGGAATATTTTTATTCTGTACAGGCTTCATCTTTTCACTCTGTCATTTAGGTTAGTATTGTGGAGTAAGTACAATGTTGTTGATCCATCCTCTGTTTTCTCCTATCACAGCCATTAAACTCTGTAACTGTTTTAAAGTCCCTGCTGCTCCTGAGTGGCGCAGCGGTCTAAGGCACTGCATCTCAGCGCTAGAGGCATCACTGCAGACCCTGGTTTGATTCCAGRCTCTATCACAACCGGCCGTGATTGGGAGTCCCATAGGGCGGCCCATTGTTGTCTGGGTTTGGCCGGGGTAGGCCATCGTTGTAAATATGAATTTGTTCTTGACTGACTTGCCTAGTTTTAAATAAAGGTTAATACAATTCTGGCCTCATCGTTAAGTCCCTGACCGGTTTCTTTCCTCTCGGGCAACTGAGTTAGGAAGGACACCTGTTTCTTTGTAGTGACTGGGTGTATGATACTCCACCCAAAGTGTAATTAATAACTTCACCATGCCCAAAGGGATATTCAATGTCTGCCTTTAATATATATATATATTTTTACCCATCTACAAATAGGTGCCCTTATTTCCTAGACTTTAAAGATAATTGTATGCGTGGGGTACAGAGATGAGGTAGTCATTCAAACATCATGTTAAATACTATTATTGCACAGAGTGAGTCCATGCAACTTATGTAACTTAAGCAAATGTTTACTCCTGAACTTATTTATGCTTGCCATAACAAAGGGGATGAATACATATTGAAGACATTTCAGCTTTTTCTTTTTTATAAATTTGTAAAAATATCTAAAAACAATTCCACTTCAAAAAATTACAGTGTATTGTATAAAGGCCAGAGACCCAAAATCGAAATTGTATCATTATAAATTCAGGCTGTAGCACAACAATATGTGGAAAGTCAAGGGGTGTGAGTACTTTCTGAAGACACTGTACATTAGCCTTTCCACGCTTCATGTCGACATCTTTAACTAACTTAATTGAGTTACACAATACATTTGTAGATACTTTAAGATGATTTGGATATGAAACATGAAAATACTAATATAGGTACCATTGACTTGCATTGGATTTGTGCCATAAATGCGAGCAGTTAGCATTTGAAACCAGGTAAACACAACCAAAGCATGGATTGCTGTCATACCTTGTCCATAGACTGTTTACAGGGTTTTGTAATTTGGGTGAACTATCCCTTTAATATCCCTACCCACATACTGTAAATTGCCATCACAATGGAACATCACTTGGGGGGTGTCCATTTAGTCTGAAGATCGATTAATCAAATCATTTATTTTTTATTTCTCTGTATTGTGTTTCCCACTTGGTTAATGGATCGATTTTTCCATCAATTGTTCAATATGACTTGACCGGTGGCAGGTGTTTCAGTTGAGAGAGGTGACACCATAATATGCAAAGTACTCYACTCAGACATGGATACAGCTCCACTACAATAATACCTCACAGAGATAACACTGAAGTGGAACCATAGCAACAGTGATGTTGTGACCATGAAATGAAAGAGCTGTTTGGACATTAGGAATGAGCACCACAGAAAAGAAAGCACTGGTTTGTTCAGTAGGACAGGTTCACATAGAGGTGCAGTCCAAGATAATCCGATAACACACAGACAGCTGAGTAGGCTTTCTCATTGCGAAAGTGGCATGTGTAAAATGAGTAGTATGACTAGTCTGTAAGAGGAGAGGAGGGTGCACTGAGGCAGAGAAAGGTAAAGCTGGTGGAAAGTACCTGTATAAATAATTATTTGTCTTTTTGTACAAAACCTATTCTATGATTGGGTTGTGAGGGTTGGAGGAAAAACAAATGGCTGTAATTTAACAACGGGAAGCTCAGTCAGGAAAAAAATGGAAAGGAAATGGTCATCTGACACRAAATAGTCCAACATGTTTAAGTGTATGATCAAATACGTTCACATCTCAACCACGAATGAAGTCTGTTACACAGCAATTATGACACAAATATGATACGCCTGTTAAAGTGCCTATCATAAGTATCCCCCCCCTTGGATTTCCTCACATTTTATTGTGTTACAAAGTGGGATTACAATGTATTTAATTGTAATTTTTTTCTTCAACGATTCACCCCCCTGAGACAATACATCCCACTGGGCACAGACGTCAGTTTTGATTTACATTTGGTTGAGTTGTCAACTTCGTGACTTCGTGAATATATATATCACCACGTCATTGGATTTATGTTAAAAGTTGGGTGAAAGAATACAAAATGTCCTTGCGTTGATTACTTTTTGCAAATTCAATTAGTTTTCCACGTTGATTCAATGTTATCACATAGATTTTTGGGGGGTTCAAACTGTTTTGCCCAGTGGGATCTTAGAAACACCTTTGGCAGTGATTACTGCTGTGAGTCTTCTTTATAGAACACCGTTTGGGTATACTTCTTGGGTAAGTCTCATAGGGGCCGATTCAGACTTAGGAATTTGACGTTCCCACATATTTGGTGTTCAGACTTACCTTATTCAGTCGCTTAATGCGCTCTGCAGGTATGGCTGCCTTGTGCGCTCTGAATAAAATGTCATTCAACCCCTGAAAATCCTCCCACTTGCTGGCCAACAGATTTTCCCGTGGAGTTTTCATTCAATAGGGTTTTCAGTACATTTATCTTAAGCCATCCCTTTAAAGAAGGTGTACCTTTTAGTTTGAATTTTGTTGACAGACTCACTAGAATATATCGAGAGAACGGCTTCAGAATATTAGGTATCAATGAAAGAAAGCCATCTAAATATATGCATATTCTTCTCGGCTGCAACACAGTCTCACATTCAATTCGCGCATATATGTACAAAATGTATTTCAGCAGATTTCGTGCGTTTTTGTGCATTTTTGGGGTGTTTTGGGGTGGTTCAATTCGTTTGACAATACACAAATTTCTGTGCTACTTAATTCGTGCGAAAAGACACAAATTTAACCAGTAGGTGACACACAAGCCGTTGCAACAACCATGTAGACGCGATAATTTGTATTTCATTTTTGTTCTTCTTAATGGCTAATTCAACGTCATGAATATACAGAAATGTTGTCTTTGTTTAACCATGTTTTAAAATGTGTCGTTGTATGCCTATATGTACTGTTTTAGACTTGCTGAACAGAATTTTTGAGAAAAGACGCACATTTACCTGCGACTTAATTCGTGGGAAATATTGTTTTATTAATGCCAATGCTGTTTTCTGTGCTTGATTTCGCTTAATACTTTGGATACTGGTGCACTTGTAATCAGAACGCCTTTTTGTCATGTAGGCAACCATACACGATTTTCTTCATAACCCATTTCATGGAGCCTAAATTACACCATTTTCTTCATAATGCATGTATTACATGTTAATGTAAAATAATGAATTATGTTGGCTTACACTAATGGCCTTTCCAAGGCCTTTCCATACCTTAAGGGAACATTTTAGCACTCGCCATATGGTTAGTGAGAAACGSCACATTGCAAATGTAAGGTCCCTTACTAGACGTCCTGCAACGTTTCTAAAATTCGCGGACGGCGTCGGGCCGTGCGCGGGGGAGAGATCTTTCAGGAAGTCATCAAACTAAATCTCTCGGACGTTCGGTTTCCGTTTTATAAAAATAACACATTTTGGTMATTTTTCCGCAGTCTAGGAAATTCCCACCAGAGGGAAAATAAATAATATTGCAAATGCACAAGCACATTGCAAATGCATGTGGCCTTTTCTCCTAAACGGAAAATATTTCGAAGACGTAATGGACAGTTGGCCCCGAACAAGATGGCGTCGAGGCCTCAACGCTTTTTGAGTTATGGCCATTTTTCTKGGATTAAAGGTCAAAAACGTAAAGTAGGGTGCTAATTTGACCGCTTCACGTCAAAGTACATAAGCATACGGTGTCAGGAAAAAAAGAACCAGCCATTTATCTATCGTAATTTAAGAGAAATCATACATTGACAAATTGGTCATGTCCACAAATAGGAGTTAGAAAAAAAAAAAGTTACAGATCCAGTTGCAGTGTGTTCAGACGATTTTTTTTTAAGTGGGTCTCGAAGCTCTGCCACTGCATCRCAGTGCTAGCTGCGCCACCAGAGTCTCTGGGTTCGCGCCCAGGCTCTGCCGCAGCCGGCCGCGACCGGGAGGTCCGTTGGCCTAGCGTCGTCCGGGTTAGGGAGGGTTTGGCCGGTAGGGATATCCTTGTCTCATCGCGCTCCTTCCAGCGACTCCTGTGGCGGGCCGGGGGCAGTGCGTGCTAGCCAAGGGGGCCATGTGCACGGTGTTTCCTCCGACACATTGGTGCGGCTGGCTTCCGGGTTGGAGGCGCGCTGTGTTAAGAAGCAGTGCGGCTTGGTTGGGTTGTGCTTCGGAGGACGCGTGGCTTTCGACCTTCGTCTCTCCTGAGCCCATACGGGAGTTGTAGCGATGAGACAAGATAGTAATTACTAGCGATTGGATACCACGAAGAAAAGGGGATAAAAGGATGGAGTGAAAAAGTACGGTGCTTAAGACACACAAAGCCTGCAATGGCATTGCCATTATCTCCAGGCCGTGCCGAGTTCAACGAGATGCCCCGCTTGACCGTAGCTAGCTCGGTCTGAGTGCAGCGACAGGGACAAGAAGAAGAGCCCCAAATGACCCTTTGACCTCAATTTCATATTTTTTGCTTTTGGGAGACAGAGAGAGAACCGTTAAGGTTAGAAGCACAATTTGACCTCAGGAACGTTCCTAAGGTCCTCCCGATCTGTGCAAGCCTAACATTGACCGTGTGGCATTAACCCTTAATAGTTAAAAGAAGGTGTTTACATCAAACAGTTTACAATGACATGTCTCCCCATAGGTACATTGCCTGCTCCCCTAAATTCAACCTGAAGCCTATGTGGGTAAATAATGCCTTATGAACCTGTCTTCGATGACAATCCATCAGGCCACTATGAGGTCTACCTGTGTCGATTCTAAGCTTCCTGGAGCAACCGGAAGTGGTTAAATCACCCTAAAAGTGTTTGCCTTACCCAACCTGCAGTTTGAGAGAAATAGTGCATTCAACCCTATGTAATCAGTGAGTTCTTAACGTATAGACTTAAAACTCAGGATTCTGTAAAAGCCCACTCCAATGAGGATATGTGTTTACTTTCAGCTTCCTGTGCCAACCGGAAGTGCCATAATTGGTGTCAAAAGGGCTGTTTCGAAGGGTTAAAAAAGTCAAATCTTTCCAATTAATATATGTGAATAGGCAACCCTCATGAACTGTAAATCAGTCATTCATCCCATCAGATTTCAAGGAAATTTACACACCCACACAGAAAGGATGGAGTGACACACTGAGGGGCTTGAGGCAGACAGTGCCTGCAGTGTACTTTTGTTTGAACTTTTAAAGAACCGTCAGACCTAGAGTTCTGAAACTTTACAACCTGTTCTAGAGCTCAGGTCGATTAAGCACGGTGAGTTTTGTGGCTCTAGAAGGTTCTCGGACCGATAAAAAGCCTCGGTGCATTTGCATTGACTTCAATTCATTTTGAGCATTACAAAATGGTGACATTTAGAAAAGTCCCAGAGTTGCAAGACTAGGTGCATTGAAACCGGCTCGGCCCATAGAGACGGACCCCGACATTTCTGTCCGATAGCTCATTCAAGGACCCCGTAGCAAGGCATGGAAAAAAGTGGAATTTCACCACCAATTAAGGTTTTGCTCGGGCACCGAATGATCTTCGAGCCGAAACTTGGGATTCGAGGTCGCCTCACATAGGGCTAAACATAATGTGAAAACTGGACCCGCAGCTAGAACATAACTACGTATTATTTGTTTTTATGGTTTAATGGAAGGCGCTGTGATTTTGGGCCTGCTCTGAAATATGTGATAGTTGGCTTCTAAACGAGTTGGAAAAGTGAGTTTGGAGTCAGATGGTATCAAGTTGGTGTCTGAAAATATCTAATTGGCTGATGGACACTGACTTGCTAGTTGACTTTTGTGCATTTGCAATATGTTTCAACAGTGAAAAACCACCAAAATAGCATTCTGAAATCACCACTAAAAATGACATCACCATAGCCGTGCCGAGTTCAACGAGATGCCCCGCTTGACCGTAGCTTGCTCGGTCTGAGCGCAGCGACAGTGACAAGAAGATGACCCTTGACCTACATTTCAAGTCTTTTGCTTTTGGGAGACAGAGAGAGAACTGTTAAGGTTTAGAAGCACAATTGGACCTCAGGGACGTTCCTAAGGTCTCTGTGCAAGCCTAACATTGACCGTGTGGCATTACCCTTAACAGTTAAAAGAAGGTGTTTACATCAAACAGTTTACAATGACATCTCACCCCATAGGAACACATTGCCTGCACCCCTAAATTCAACCTGAAGCCTATGTGGGTTATGAATGTCTTATGAACCTGTCTTCAATGACAATCCATCAAGCCACTATGAGGTCTACCTGTGTTGTTCTAAGCTTCCTGGAGCAACCGGAAGTGGTTAAATCACCCTAAAAGTGTTTTGTCATACCCAACCAGCAGTTTGTGATATATAGTGATTCAACCCTGTGTAAATCAGTCAGTTCTTAACGTATAGACTTAAAACTCAGGATTCTGTAAAAGCATACCCCGATCAGGATATGTATTTACTTATAGCTTCCTGTGCCAACCGGAAGTGCCTTAAAATGGGGTCATAGGTGCTGTTTCGAAGGTTTAAAAAAGTCAGATCTTTCCAAAACTTAAAAATGTGTGAATCGGTCAACCCTCATGAACTGTAAATCAGTAATTTCGCTAAACAGATGTCAAAGAAAAGCTCTCTCTCTCCACCACACACACACACACACACACACACACACACACACACACACACACACACACACACACACACACAACCACCACACACACACACACACACACACACACACACACACACACACACACACACACACACACACACACACAGCAGAGGATGGAGTGAAAAAGTATGGTGCTTAAAGACACACAGAGCCTTAAATGCTTTTAGGGGGGATCCAGACTTCCATACCCGCTCTGGGAGCGCTATACTACCGCCCACAAATCAATGGGTGCTGGCCTGAGTGATTTATGGAGGTTTTCAAAAAATATTCAGTTTTTCTTCTGAAATATATGTTTCCGAGTCAATGCTATATTATGGCAAAAATATTCTAAGTCCAAACTTTCATGCACCTGGTATTTTTTTGGGGTTACCAGGCGTCATTTTTCAAAACGGTTGAAATTGCTTTTAGGGGGCATCCAGAGTGTCACATGACCGGATGAGGTAACTATTTTTGTTTTCTTGTAACTTTCCGTAGGCTAGAAGCTTTCCGGTGTTTTGCTGCTCGACACAGGTCGACGCAGGTATTGCACTTGATTTATCGTTATCGAAACCGTAGGTGCAGCCAAGTGGAAATACGAAAGCTTTCTAGCTATTTCGCACTGACGGTAATTTGAACACAAGAACGTTTCTAGTGAAAAGGTGCTTACACTCAGAGCCATGTATTTACACTCAGCCACCCTAGCCTTATTACGGGTTAACGCTTTGGTAATTTTGGTTGGCCTACAAAATGTAAGACTACAATGACTGCATACGTTCCCCAAATGTTATACGAAAAAAAAATGTTTTGTTATTGTGGACAATGGCAAGGCTGCCATTGTATTTTCAGTTACATTCTGTTCAATAAAAATGGTTTACACGTTTATTTTTTAAGAAATACATGGAACTAACCGAATAAAACACCATTAACCATCATGCATTGCTTACATTCATTCTATCCTGAAAAGTCTGTTCAGAAAATCGAAAACAGTACATATAGGCAATAAAACCACAATGTTTTAATAGGGATTAAATAAAGACAATATATATTAACCTCTTATGGTTAAATGGTTAAAAAAAGACAAAATATCTATATATTCATAACGTAAAATAAATAAATACAGCGATCGCGTCTATGGTTGTTGCAACGGCTTGTGTGTCGCCTACTGGTTAAATTCGTGTCTTTTCGCACGAATTAAGTAGAACAGAAATTCGTGTATTTTCGCACGAATTAAGTAGCACAGAAATTCGTGTATTTTCAAACGAATTGAACCACCCCCAAAAATGCACAAAAACGCACGAAATCTGCTGAAATACATTTTGTACATATATGCGCGAATTGAATGTGAGGCTGGGCTGGTTTCAGCACCAATTGGTAGATAAAAAAATACTCTGATCTTGTAGATTATTTAGGTTAAGGAAAATACTTTAGAATCATAAAAAACAGGTTTGGAGAGCCTTTACGCACAAAAKAAAGAAAATGGTGGTTTGATTCATTCTGAAAATTGTCACATTCAGTTCCTCAATCCATGGTAATGTTGAAAGATTACTGTATATACAGTAGAATTATAATAGGGGGAATAGTGTACAATAGTAGGCTATACCCTCGTCTATTGCCTGCACAAACCATGGAACACAAACCATGGAACACAAACCATGGAACACAAACCATGGAACTGTGTGACGACACGGCCAAGTATTGCGCCATGCGTCAGGTTCAAACTGTTACGGCTTGGTCTGCGCGCTGTGCCATAATTTTTTAATTAGCTTACATTTATTTTTATATATCATCAATTGTCACTAATGATCTTCAGCAACAACCACACGATCATGACGCCGTTTACAGAGGAAGCAAATGAAGGTAAACGAAACAATGTAATTAAATGGAATGATAACTAGGCTTTACCATCTGAAGGGAACTAACAGGAAATTGRCAGTTGAATATGTATGGTTATTAGGCCTACTGACAATCAATACTGATAGTGGCTATTAAAATGCTAGAAATAGGAAACAGAGAAAGTCTGGGTAGCCTATAATTAAGACATTCGAGAGTGCCCATCCCTGCAAGTTAAAAGCCCTTACAATTTACAGTTTGCATAATGACACAACAATTCATAAACTTTACCGTGGGTATGTTGATATGCTCCTGTTTGCTGCCATATGACTGGTTTCACATTTGTCTCCAGCGATTATAAAGTAAAAGAGATCTAAAACAAGTGTGATTTATATTTACAATTCCCTTAGCCAAACAGATTACTCATTTACCTAGATCTTATCAATAGCTCTTAACAAGTTGTAAATTACATTGCATGGAAAATAGCATTATTTMTATCGKAAAAAATTAAGTAGATGCTTTTTCCACTTGGAATTGGTGGGTTCGCTAGACCTTATTTATGGTTTCCTCACGTGTAAAGGTGGTGGAATTATTAGGGAATTAAGTCAAGATCAGAATACGCTATATCTGTAGACACACCTCCGCCACACCTTCATTTATTAGATCTCCACCCCAAAGGAATAGCGGGTTCCATTTACGCGGCTTAACTAGGGTCCGAATCGGCCACTTAGTGCTGTGCACACTTGGATTATGCCATATTATGCCATTATTCTTTTCAAAATTCTTCAAGCTCTGTCAAGTTTGTTGTTGATCATTGCTAGACAGCTATTTTCAAGTCTTGCCATAGATTTTCAAGACGATTTAAGTCAAAACTGTACTCAGGAACATTCAATGTGGTCTTGGTAAGCAACTCCAGTGTATATTTGGCCTTGGGTTTTAGGTTATTGTCCTGCTGAAAGGGGAAATTGTCTCCCAGTGTCTGGTGGAAAGGAGACTAAACCAGGTTTTCCTCTATGATTTTACCAGTGCTTAGCTCCACTCCGTTTCTTTTTATCCTGAAAAACTCCCATCCCTGCCAATTAYGAGCATACCCATATCATGATGCAGCCACCACCATGTTTGAAAATATGGAGAGTGGCACTCAGAGATGTGTTGGATTTGCCCCACACATAGCGGTTTGTATTCAAAACAAAAAGTTAATTCCTTTGACATATTTTTCTRTACAGGCTTTCTTCTTTTCACTCTGTCATTTAGGTTAGTRTTGTGGAGTAACTACAATAATGTTAATCCATCCTCAGTTTTCTTCTATCACAGCC
The DNA here is from genome assembly GCF_002910315.2 of Salvelinus sp. IW2-2015. Classification (NCBI taxonomy): domain Eukaryota; kingdom Metazoa; phylum Chordata; class Actinopteri; order Salmoniformes; family Salmonidae; genus Salvelinus; species Salvelinus sp. IW2-2015. The sequence continues at coordinate 42,386,048 of NC_036838.1, forward strand.
ATTATCCTCTGTAACTATTTTAAAATCCCCATTGGCATGGTGAAATCCCTGAGCAGTTTCCTTCCTCTCTGGCAACTCAGTTAGGAAGGCGCCTGTATCTTTGTAGTGACTTAATGTATTGATACACCATCCAAAGCCTAATTAATAACCTCACCATGCTTAAAAGGATATTCAGTGTCTGCTTTTTTTTTTACCCATCTACCAATTGGTGCCCTTCTTTGCAAGGCATTGGAAAACCTCTCTGGTCTTTGTGGTTGAATTATTACTTAGGCTTTCCATAACATATGGGTTGAATACTTATATAACCAATACATTTTAGTTATGTATTTTTGTTTATTTGTAAACATTTATATAATTTTCTTTTCACTTTGATGTTATAGAGTATTTTCTGTAGATCAATGAGAAAAAAATCACAATAAATCCCTTTAAATCCCACTTTGTAAAGCAACTACATGTAAGGGGGTGAATAATTATGATAGACACTTCTCTGATCTGCTTTAAAAGAGTGTTCAGTGACTGATTCTGCGACAACAAAATCATAGAAAAACAATGTAAAAATATAATGTTGTTAAACAACTGACATGAAAATTAAATTGCGGTAACAGTAAATTAGTGCTTTTTGAGGTCGGTTCGGTTTATATATAGCTGCTGCCTATGCTGTCTGACTTAATCACTATTTTAGTAGTTCTTCAAAGTAAATAAGGCATACTTAGATCAAATATTTTTAGGTAGATATAACTCCTGAAGCAACTACTCTCTATCCCTTCTGATCGAGCATTCTTCTGTCTCTTCTCTTGCCCTCTGTGTCTGCCACACACTAACGCAACGTAACAGGCGTAAAACAAACACACAGACGGACAAGTAGGCGCAATGGATTATCATCATTGTAGTTAATTACCATGTTTTCTATGTAGAATATTGGCCGTAACTATGTAGAATATTGGCCTGTTGGAAACTACAACTCTCCACAGTTCAGTTCAGGCTTCACACAGTTCAGGCTTGATCTGCTTTATCGCTAGAGAAACTGTGCAATGTTTATATTGAGCTTACAGAAGAAGAAAAAAACTGAACAAAATGGAATTCAAATTATTGAAACTAAATGACAGTTAATTGCCCGGCACTACTGAGTAAATTAAACTGCAGTACTCTCTTAAAGAGAGAAATGGAAGAAAGAGGCCAGTCTTTCCTGAAAAGCCAGCATGTTCAATGCTCAAAATATTTACAGAAATCGGTTCAATCGCCACTTTTGTCTGCTTCCCTCCCTAAGGTGGTGGAAGTGTGTTTCATTTGATACCCTCTGTATATCTGTTTATCCACTGGGCAGATATTTTGGCTGCCTTCTCTCCGGGCCTAGTCTTTCAGCAGCCCCAGCTTCCTAAGTGCCTCTCGTCTGTCTTCTCCCATGCTGGGCATCATCACCACACTGAAGCCTGGGCAGTGCAGGGTCTTGTGGGGGAACACTGGCTGAGCAGCGGGGGTTGTTTCCACCTGTTCTGAGGCTTTGTTGGGAGCAGATGGGGTGCAACGTCCACCCTCCCTCTGGCTGCCCAGGGTGGCGGAGCGGGGATCGGAATGTATCCCATGGTCGGCCATGTAGCTCCCAAGCCCCACCCCTGAGCGCTCCAGGGTGGCAGCTTTGACCCCACTGGGTTTGGACGGGTGTGAGAGGGGGGCGGTGGGCTGCTCCTCACTAGAGCGATGGAGGAAGCTGCTGCTGCTTTTTACTGGCCTGCTGTTAGATTCTCTGGGTCCCTGGGAGGTAGTTGAGGGCTGGCTTCTTGTTGGGTTACCATGAGGTGGAGCTTTGACTCCCACACGGGCTGAAGTTAGTTCCAAGGAGGAGTGAGATTTGGAGGTGCACAGGGGCGTAACAGGCTCAGGTTGGGACTCATTATTGTCTCTCAGGAGCCCCAGCTTTTGTAAGGCATCATTTCTCACCTTCTGTGGGTCCGACAAACGCCTGTCCCTGGGCAATGAGCCCAAGGAAGGGGCACTGGAGTCTGTAGTGGGGTTAGCAGTATCCCTTTGGGTATTCACAGCAATGTGGGAAGGGATTTTGTTTTTTTTGGGGAACACGTCTGGAGGACTGGCCTTGTGCTTGCTGGGCTCCCGGGGGAGTATCCCTTGGGCTGGGGTGACTGAGCGGCCTCTGGGTGTGCTTCCATGATGCGGGTGAATGGGTATGTCTGATGCAGAGGGCTGCCTGTTCCAGTCTCTGGTCTCAGCTGTGGGACTTTGAGGGGTTCTCTTCATGGAGGCACTCTTCCTCAGATGCACTAGGGCTTCATAGGACAGAGGGCCTCTTGGTGAAGGAGGTGGTCTCTGACCAGGGTAGTCTTTGGGCTTTGACGGAGGGGGAATCACAACAACATTGACCTCAGGGGGTAAACAAGGGTGGTTGCCCTGACATGGCATGTTGTCCAAGGCAGTGACCTGGGGCTTTGAGAGAGAGTTCTCCTTATCTTGGGGTATGCCTGGCCTAGCCTTTGGCAGGATGCAGGAGGTGCTGTTGGCCAGGATGAACGGAGTAGGAACCAGGTAACCGTTCTGCTCTCTGGGATATTTTGATACATCTGAAAGAGAAACAGAATTCTCATTAGATGCTTTCGATATTCAAGAGGATCTAATTCCCTCCTGGGCAGGTCACTCACTGTTGAGTTTGTTTTGGCCCATGGAGGCAGAGAGGTGGGCCATCTTGGTGGCCACATTGCCAGGGGTGGGCAGGCGGTCAGGCTCATCATTGGATAGTCCACTGTCCTCCTCAGTCTCTAGGGACTCTATGGTCTCTTCCAAGAACATGAGACATGCCCTCTCCTCAGCAGACAGGTGCTCAAAGCTATCGTCACTCTGCAAGACACACAAGACCAATTTAAAAACACTTAAAACCCCACAACACGCTTACGGTATTGTCAATTCAGTTCATTCTGAGCTGTTTAGTTCTATGTGAGACGCAGTCATTTGTCATAAAATGTATTTAGCAAAACTTATTTTGCAGGTTCAGGAATATACCTTGAGAAATGTGAGGATAACAAATGTACTTACAAATCCAGAGTTCATGCTGACAACACTGTCACAGCTGCCTGCACTGTCCATGCCATTCATTGTCTCTATGGCGACACCACCCGGCCATGTGTCACTCTTTGGCATTGTAAGGATGAAGGAGTCCAAGGTAGTAATAGAAGTTGGTAGTAGAAAACCTTTCTCTCTCTCTGTTAAAAATAAATACAAAACAACTTCATTAATTACACTTGGGTACTTTGATAATTCCACACATTCCTATTTCACATGTTCTTATCTAATTATCCACAAATAAAACTTAGCTAATCAATTATTATAATCCGTTTCACATAATCTATTGTCTCCCTATCAAACTCTCTCTCACACACACACCTTTCTAAACCTTTTTATATCACAGTCAGGGTATCGTGGCTAAGTCTATTTCTGTGAGATATTTTAGCTAACTACTCTTCCTGGTCACATGTGACTCAGATTACAGCACACACTACTCTAATCTCCTTCAGAAGGATCAATTTCAGCAAGAATGAAAGGCAATACAAATGATATCTCTCCTTAACTCTACATCCTACTTAACCATATACCTGTTGGGATAGATAAAGTAGCCTTGCTTGTTTGTTAAATTATGCCTTTGAAAATGTAGAATGATGTAGGTAATTGTTGAACAATGTCTTTCACACCATTTTCCATATTATGTGTGAATACACAACAAACAAACAGATGTGAGATATGAACCTCTAATTAAATAGTCTGAGAGTCTGATATCATAATAAAGTACTCCCTGATTGAGGGGTGTTTTAGAAGAAATGGAGTGGTTTCAACACCTGAGTGGGTCAGTAGAGAGACAATAGCAGTTCTGTTCTGTTCACTGCTCAGGATTTGTCATGTTACTCCATACCAGGCAATTTCCCTGTGGAAGTTAAGTCCTCTATCCACATGCATTTATGTAARATCTCTATCCAAATCTCTATCTGCTCTTGAAATGTGATTTTGAATGTAACAATGTTCGTGATAATGTTTATTGTCTTTTAATCTGTGCCAATCGGGACTGATCTAATGCAAATAGCAGGGCAGTGGCACCTCAAGCAGACAATGTAGAGCACACAGCCTCATCTATTCTGATTCACAACAAAAGAGTGTGACAAAAATGAATAATACAGTCGATACTGGATAGAAAAGTAATAAAATGTCTTATCTGTGGTTATTAGTCTCCTACTGTATAACACATTCCAATGTTCCCTACAGATGTTTCACTAGATATGAGATATGCAAAAGATATGAAATGAATAACCTCCATTGTGTTTTGTGTTATATATTTCAGAGGTTTAACCAAGACACACAAAAGACTTGAACCCTTATGCCCCTATCATGCCAATGTGTATGATCAGCCTGCCCTATGGGTGAAAGAAGGGAAAATAKATGCAGGTTATCACCACACAGTATTATCAGTTGTTGTACAGTATTTACAGAGATTAGCTATGTCCCGCAGGTGCTGTGACAACATGCTAATTTCCTCAGAATGACAGATCTCAGATCATCTAGTTAATCATTACTTCAACTCACCACTTCTGACATAGAAGTACATATACTTATTAGCGAGAACAGCGTTCCTGTCAACTGCTCAAAGGGCTTACTGAATACATATTGAATACAACCCATTTGTGTCTGTGATGGTGAGTCACCTGACACACAATGGAAAAACAAATGTGTCATTCTCCATCAATTCAGGACTATATTGTAAACATTGTTGCATGATTTGCTCAAACATACACATGCACTGGGGGCAATAACATAAGGGGATTAACACTTTGTTGTCATAAAGCAGGTTAAAAGTTGCGAGCAGATATTCAACACCATGGTCAATGTCTTTTTCTGATCTTGACACTCCCATTGGACTCAGTATGTTTGTACAGAGGCAATTGTATAACTAGTGAGTAAATGTATGCCGTGCTGGTCTTGTGTCTTATTCAAGAAGGTCAATTGATCTGTATTATCAATAGTTGCCATACAATCTAGGCAATATACAGTAGCCATGCAGATAGTTTACAGCTAAATCTATGTAGGCTATACATTTGTTTTAATTTCAAGAACCATTCAGAATCATTATTTTATCATATAAAAATATACAAGTAGCTATTCTSTATTGTATTATAATTAAGCTTACCAGTAATTTGTTGCAATTTTACAGGATTTGTGCTAATAACCCCACATTCCATCAATTGCGCAGGGCTTGTCCGTCCACCTGTTGCCTGCCTGTACCGTCTGCGCTTCTGTTCAGCACCTTGCTACTACAGGTGATAATAAACCATGTGCTACACATTCTTAACCAATCATAGTACAGTACACCTAAGCTGTTGAGGCTTCATTCAAGCTACACATCTATGTAGTAGTAGGTTAACTATATGTTTTAGTGGTGTTAACCTTGATCCTTGAATCGGTAAGCAATTTTGTTATAGTATCTACAAAAAATGCCTACCACTAGTGTTTTATATTCTCAGAATACCTGTGTAGGAATGGCCCTGAATGTAGCGGTGTGTCACTGTTGTCATGCACAGGTTCCCAATCATATTGTTGGAGATTGAAGGTTCCTTAAAATAACATGTCTAATCCAGTTGGCAATGATTACATTGATTTAATCATGTTTGTAGGATTGGGATTCATTATAACAGCCTTTGGTCAGTGAATAATTATGGACTGTTTAGGCTATACAGCAAACTATCAACCAAGATAAAATATTACCCATGACAAAATATTAAAGTGAATCTACAAAGTAAATTGTGCAAGATAAAAAAATATATACAGTATATATATACTGCAATAGCATTGCCATGTCATAGCCTTTTTGCTGACATCCTAAAATACTTCCAATTAAATATTCACTGGCTCATCAACGTGAGTTTGAAATCAATCCCATCTGCATTGTACAGGGTTTATCATAAGGAAAACAAATCTAAGCAGCATTACTGTATTCAGTTAGGGGGGAATTTTGTCCTGAGTTAAGTGTGCGGAAATGGAACATAATTCCCTTTTTTCCACTTGTCTCTCTATGCATATTCTGACCTTGAACTTAAGCATGAAAAAAGCATGCTATTTACACGCTATTAGTTTGGGACGGAAATCGAATAAATGAAGGTGTGGCGGAGGTTTGTCTACAGGTAAGCTATATTCTGACCTTGACTTAATTCCATAATAATTCCACCACCTTTATGAACGAGGAAACCATGAATAAGGTATAGCAAACAAACCTGTTTCAAGTGGGAAAAGCATCTACCTTATTTWTCCCGATAGAAATAACATTATTCTCCATGCACTGTAATTTAGAACTTGATGAGAGATAAGAGCTACGTAAATGAGTAATCCGTTTTGGAAAAGGGAATTGTAAATATAAATTACACTTATTTTAGATCTATTTTACCTCTATTTTACAAATGTGAAACCAGTCATATGGCAGCAAACTGGAGCATATCAACATATCAATTTTCCCACTGTAAAGTTTATGAAATACTGTGCCATTATGCAGAATTTAAATTGTACAGCTTTTTAACTTGCAGGGATGGGCATTCAAATGTCTTAATTATAGGCTACCGCGGATTTCTGTTTCTATCATATTAAATGTTAACCACTATCCGTATCGACCATCCGTAGGCTTGATAAATCTTGTTAGGGATAGCCCCTTTTTYTTCAATTTTCGCCTAAAATGACATACACAAATCTAACTGCCTGTAGATCAGGCCCTGAAGCAAGCATATGCATATTCGTGGTACCATTTGAAAGGAAACACTTTGAAGTTTGTGGAAATGTGAATTGAATGTAGGAGAATATAACACAATAGATCTGGTAGAAGAAAATACAAAGAAAAAAACAACAGTTTTTTTGTATTTTTTTCTATCACCATCTTTGAAATGCACCAGAAAGGTCCCAAATCTATCCATCACTCTGGTTGTGAATTCCAATGGTGTCCACAAGAGGGCAGTAGTGTATGGGCAAGGTAAGTTTCAGACTGATAACTTGAAATATGAGCAAGCTACATGACATTTAGTGTGAAGTTACCAGGTGTCCTTCACGATTTGCCCAAATGTATATTTACATTACATTTTTCTGCAAGAATATGGTCAAATCTGTGTACTTGGACTTTGATTTAGCTTTTCCAGTATTAGTAGCCATATTATAAGTTCAACATTTGCAAAACACCCAGTTTTCATAACTTCATAACTCTCTAAAGTCTTGCAATTTTTGTCCAAAAGGAAAAGGCTTGCTGTCGCAYAAGGTTAGCAGCAAAATTGTGCGACAGATACGGGGTATACTTCCGCATACTCCCGTAAAGCCCAGCTCATTGGCTATCTAGTTAGCTTTGTTTGACCCCGATTGGTGCTTATTTGACAAAGTCAATCAAGTGAAGACCGCCCGTGTCATCGGCGCACCATGAAGGCGTCGCTCTCTGACCAAATTTGGTGTCCTATAGGATATACTACACTCCTAATGATAGAGTGAAGTCTGGTTATGTTCTAGGATCTCTGAGGAATAAATATGAACGTCATTTGACTGGTTGAAACAACGTTTAGGGTTAGATTTTCACAGATTCCTTTCTTTGCAAATTGAACGAGTGGAAATACAAAATCGATTGTGCATGCTATATATATGGACATTTTTAGGATATRAAAAAGGATTTTATCTAACAAAACGACACTTCATGTTATCTCTGGGACGATAAATCAGAGCAATATTTCAGAATGTAAGTACACATTTCACCTTCAGAGGTGAATTTATCAAACCTGTCGCGGTGAAAAGTGTTTTGTTGTTTTGAGCTCTCCTCAAACAATAGCATGGCATTTTTTCGCAGTAATAGCTACTGTAAATTGGACAGTGCAGTTATATTAACAAGAATTTAAGCTTTCAGCCGATATAAGACACTTATATGTACCGACATTTGTTGTTTCTCTCAAATCTGCGATCATGACACGACACTACATGATTTACAACTGTCCCATTGACAGGATGCCTATCCCTAACAAGCTGAAGCTTATAACCACACATGTTCAACTGCCAATTTACTGTTAGTTCCCTTCACTTGGTATAGCTTACATTATCATTCCATTTAATACATTTYTTTCCGTTTACCTTCATTTGCTTCCTCTGTAAACGCCATCAGGCCGTGTGGTTGTTGCTGAGGATCATTAGTAACAGTTGATCATAAAGAAAAAACATGTAGGCTACTTTAATCATCAGACCAAGCCGTAACAGTTTGAACCTGATGCACGGCGCAATACTTGCCYGTGTCATCACACAGTGCCATAGTTAGTGCAGGCAATAGACGAGGGTATAGCCTACTATTGTACACTATTCTCCCTATTATAATTATATGTACAGTTGAAGTCGGAAGTTAACCTACACTTAGGTTGGAGTTATTAAAACTAGTTTTTCAACCACTCCACAAATGTCTTGCTAACAAACTATAGTTTTGGCAAGTCGGTTAGGACATCTACTTTGTGCATGACACAAGTCCTTTTTCCAACAGTTGTTTACAGACAGATTATTTCACTTGTAATTCACTGTATCACAATTCCAGTGGGTCAGAARTTTACATACACTAAATTGACTGTGCCTTTATACAGCTTGAAAATTCCAGAAATTCCAGAAAATGATGTCATGGTTTTAGAAGCTTCTGATAGGCTAATTGACATAATTTGAGTCAATCGGAGGTGTACCTGTGGATGTATTTCAAGGCCTACCTTCAAACTCAGTGCCTCTGCTTGACATCATGGGAAAATCAAAAGAAATCAGCCCCAAAAATTCTAGACCTCCACAAGTCTGGTTCATCCTTGGGAGCAATTTTCAAACACCTGAAGGTACCACGTTCATCTGTACAAACAATAGTATGCAAGTATAAACACCATGGGACCACGCAGTAATCATACCGCTCAGGAAGAAGACACGTTCTGTCTCCTAGAGATGAACGTACTTTGGTGCGGAAAGTGCAAATCAATCCCAGAACAACAGCAAGACCTTGTGAAGATGCTGGAGGAAACGGGTACAAAAGTATCCAAATCCACAGTAAAACTAGTCCTATATCGACATAACCTGAAAGGCCGCTCAGCAAGGAAGAAGCCACTGCTCCAGGTCGACCGATTAATTAGGGCCGATATCAAGTTTTCATAACAATCGGTAATCGGTATTTTTGGAAGCCGATTAGATTGCACTCCGCGAGGAGACTGCGTGGCAGGCTGACCACCTGTTACGCAAGTGCAGCAAGGAGCCAAGGTAAGTTGCTAGCTAGCATTAAACTTATCTTATAAAAAACAATCAATCTTAACATAATCACTAGTTAACTACACATGGTTGATGATATTACTAGTTTAACTAGCTTGTCCTGCGTGGCAAATAATCAATGCGGTGCCTGTTAATTTATCATCGAATCACAGCCTACTTCGCTTAACGGGTGGTGATTTAACAAGCGCATTTGCGAAAAAAGCACTGTTGTTACACCAATGTACCTAACCATAAACGTCAATGCCTTTCTTAAAATCAATACACAGAAGTATATATTTTTTTTAACCTGCATATTTAGTTAAAAGAAATTCATGTTAGCAGTCAATATTAACTAGGGAAATTGTCACCTCTCTTGCGTTSTGTGCAAGCAGAGTCAGGGTATATGCAGCAGTTTGGGCCGCCTGGCTCATTGCGAACTGTGTGAAGACCATTTCTTCCTAACAAAGACGTAATTAATTTGCCAGAATTTTACATAATTATGACATAACATTGAAGGTTGTGCAATGTAACAGCAATATTTAGACTTATGGATGCCACCGGTTCGATAAAATATGGAAATGTTCCGTATGTCACTGAAATAATAAACGTTTTGTTTTCTAAATGATAGTTTCCAGATTTGACCATATTAATGACCTAAGGCTTGTATTTCTGTGTGTTTATTATAATTAATTATATGATTTGATAGAGCAGTCTGACAACAATGTCAAGGTATTGGAGTGGCCATCACAAAGCCTTGACCTCAATCTCATAGAAAATTTGTGGGCAGAACTGAAAAAGTGTGTGYGAGCAAGGAGGCCTACAAACCTGACTCAGTTACACCAGCTCTGTCAGGAGGAATAGGCCAAAATTCACCCAACTTATTGTGGGAAACTTGTGGAAGGCTACCAGAAACATTTGACCCAAGTTAAACAATTTAAAGGCAATGCTACCAAATACTAATTGAGTGTACGTAAACTTCTGACCCACTGGGAATGTGATGAAAAGAAACAAAAGCTGAAATAAATAATTCTCTCTACTATTATTCTGACTTTTCACATTCTTAAAATAAAGTGGTGATCCTAACTGACCTAAGGCAGGGAATGTTTACTAGGAATAAATGTCAAGAATTGTGAAACTGAGTTTAAATGTATTTGGCTAAGGTGTAGTAAACTTCCGACTTCAACTGTAACACTAACCTTCCAACATTACCATTGGTTGAAAGAACTGAATGTGGCAATTTTCAGAATGTGTGTAAAGGCTCTCCAAACCATGTTTTTTAATGATTCATAAATACTTTCCTAAACCTAATAATGTACAAGAGCAGAGTATTTTTTAATCTACCAATTGGTGCTGAAAACGGAGAAGAATATGGCTTTCTTTCATTGATCCCTAATATTCTGAAGCCGTTCTCTCGATATATTCTAGTCAGTCTGTCAACAAATATTCAAACTAAAAACCGTCTTTAAAGGGATGGCTTAAGATAAATGTACTGGAAAACCCTATTGAATGAAAACTCCACGAGAAAATCTGTTGGCCAGCAAGTGGAGGATTTTCAGGGTTGAATGAAATTTAATTCTGAGCGTGAAAATACTTAGAAGTGCATAGGATAGGCGTACATTTCCTATGTCTGAATCGGCCTTACTGATGGTGTCTAAGGTTACTAGAGCTCCACATTTTCATGCCCTCATCAAGAGAGATGCTTCACAACATAGAACTAAAGTGTAATCCAACAGAGAGACCCTTGTACCACTGTTTAGAACAGAGTAGCCTACATTTCAGTAGGGTAACAGTGAATGGCAGCCATACTATTGCTAAGAGATCTTTCATTAAAAAAGGAGGACCAAGGCACTCTTCATAATAATTATATTAATTAAATGCCTTTATTAGTATGGCATGTTCAATAGAAACAAAGTTTTTAAAATCTATTTTAAAACTTTGTTTTCTATTGAACATGCCATACTAATGAAGGCATTTTAATTAATTATATGAAGAGTGCCTTGGTCCTCTTTCTTTTTGAATGACCAATTTACCCCTTTTACCAAAGAGCACCTTCTATCTACCAAAATGTACTATTGTGTACCTTAGTAGCGCTTCCCTTCCTCCTCTTTCTACTAGAGATCTTTCATTGGTTGACAATAGTATCAATATGTAGGGCTTAAAGCACATTAGAATCTAAAACCGAATACAAAAACACATTCACTCAAATAATATCCTAAATGATTTATTTTATTGTGACACAACATTGGAAAAATCAAGTAAACCCAGTTTCTCTGTAGTGCTTTGAGTGCAACATTCATTGAACGTTTCCTTGAACATCCATGTAATGGGTTGTGGGAGAAGTCTTATTTGAGTCAAATCAACACCCACTAGAACCTTGCCCCAGACCTCTTACACACAAGTCTTTGAAAAGTCCAAGCAAGAACAGGGAAACATATTCCACACAAAGCCGGCCCTGACCCAGATTATTTCATTGTAARACAAGCATTCATAATGCTCATACATCCTGTCCATTTTCTATAAATAACAAGTCAAAGGAGTTTTCTGAATTGTATAGGGGACACTTTGGAGTCTGTTTACGACCAGCTGACAAAAGCTAAAATAAATATTTTGTTTTGAGAAATKATGTGCGAGAGCTTTTAGACTGCATTAATAGTTAGATGGGGGGAAAAAACAAATCCCCAGCCGTTCATCTCTGCCAACAACCCAAAATTATATGATTATTTATGCCAGTAACAACAGTATCAACCTCTTGAAGAAAACCGTCAGAATTCATGTATTTTTTTAATTTTTTTTAATTTTTTTTATATATATATATTTTTTTAATCCCATTTTCTCCCCAATTTTCGTGGTATCCAATCGCTAGTAATTACTATCTTGTCTCATCGCTACAACTCCCATACGGGCTCGGGAGAGACGAASGTCGAAAGCCATGYGTCCTCCGAARCACAACCCAACCAAGCCRCACTGCTTCTTAACACAGCGYGCCTCCAACCCKGAAGCCAGCCGCACCAATGTGTCGGAGGAAACACCGTGTACCTGGCCCCCTTGGTTAGCGCGCACTGCGCCCGGCCCGCCACAGGAGTCGCTGGAGCGCGATGAGACAAGGATATCCCTACCGGCCAAACCCTCCCTAACCCGGACGACGCTATGCCACGGACCTCCCGGTCGCGGCCGGCTGCGACAGCCTGGGCGCGAACCCAGAGACTCTGGTGGCGCAGCTAGCACTGCGATGCAGTGCCCTAGACCACTGCGCCACCCGGGAGGCCGAATTCATGTATTTTCATGTGTGAGAATTATAGGGTTCAACCATCTCAATGGCTCCGCTTCAAGAGCAAGGCATGAGATCATGGTGGCTGTCATCTGTGAAAGTMGAACAGTGGCAGTCTTCCTCTCATGCATTTAGATTGAACACACAGTTGCTAGGTTTCCATCCAATTGGAGACAGATTTTATTGCATATTCTAACATACGCATAAAGAAAATATGCGCTTTTTCCACCAAACTGACTTGTTGCGGATCAAAATCAGTGCATGATGACGTAGAGCACACAATGTATTATTTCACTAAAGTTTTCATGTTCCAAATAAAATCTAAAGTTCAATGTGTTTACATCACATTTTCAACTCCACTGATAGTTTTGACACAAACTGTTGAGTTAAATAGCAAGATGTGCCTACTCTAGTCTTGGCAAGTGCGCTCTAGCCAACAGCTTGCAGATATAGTGCGAATAGGCTAGTCTATATGATGAGATTATTACGGATAAGGGCGAAAATATTTGTTGGTCAAACTGCAGTCATGTCACCAGAATATTTATTGGAAAGGAGCATCAAGTTCAACATTGTGCACTTTTACCAGCCTGTGAAGTTCAGAACTCATTTCATCTGCAGCCTAATAAACTATATGGTTTCCAGTAGTAGTGGAAGAACCACACACACCATATAATTGCGTGACTCCAAGTTTAAGTCAATATGATGGTTATTATATCAATATTTGCGCATAAAGGTGTTTCCACCATTTCTCGCATAATTAATTTTAAAGACAAAAAGAACCCACCATGTCGAACGAACAAATAATCTGTCTGCATTTATAAAACTGTACCGAAGATTCCTGTTTCCATCACAGCTGKKTTTTTTTTTAATATGGTATGACTTATCTTGCATAAAAACTGGATGGAAACATGGTTATAGATCAACATTACAACTATGACATCATTTGGTGGTCCTCACATTAGTCTAACAAGACCTCCAGGGTGTGAGTGAGAGGCTAATGGGAAATGAAAAAGAAAAACACTATCATGAAGAGAATGTTGAAAAGCAAAGCACATGGTGTGCAGTACCYGAACTACAAATATATAATGATTCATCACATAGACTGAATGATATAGATTGTAAGTCTGTCTAATCATTTTAAGATTAAAATGTAAATAAAATAAGCATGTAGCATTCTTATCGATTCTCTGTAATACAAAATACCATAATTCAAATTACAACATAAAATAGACACAAATAAATATAATAAAAAACCAATCCCACTGTGGGTAATGCCATGGCCTTTTGATGCTAGAGTGCCATGGCATGATAATAATTGCATGAAATGTTAATGTTCCACATCAAGATGAATGCAGAGCTATATTTCAATCCAAACACCTGACAACCCACAATGCAGAAAATATCAAAATAAATTCAGTAATAGCTTACACAATAGCTTATACAGTTGTCAGAGCACCATTGTTGGATAATTTAGGGTTGTATTGACCTATAAAGAATCTAGCTAAACTCTGCTATTACAAATATTAAATGCATTGCCAATATAAAATAACAGCTTCTCTACCAAGTGACTGACTGGGTTTATATTTKATATTTTGCAACAGTTATCACTGTTTTTCCAAGTACTAGTGAGGCACAAACAAAATCATTTTTTCATTGATGTGTGAAATCAAACATGTATCTTGTCACAATGGCCCTGGAAAAAGATTCCTGTTGTAGTACTATCGATCCATGCCGGTTGTGCCACAAGTCAGAACTGAAAAAGCAAGGCATTTCCAGGCATCTACAATTTTGGTATTAAGAAAGTTTTCTGCTCCATTAGTGTCCACAAACGCTACATTACTGAGCAACAAGACTTCAACAAACAATCACCCACTGTGTTTTGAGTTTAGTGTGAAGACTCAAAACTGAGTTTAAAAATKTACCTAAAACAATTGTAGAGGATATTTTGTATGAGATCAGAACCTTACAGTAGATTAGCCTGTGAGCTAACAGCTGTAGTAGTAATACTGAACGGGTAAGGGTCTGCAGAATCTCGCTGGACCAAGTGAGGTAGAGGATCGTACAGACACAGATGTGACGGCATGGGGGTGGTGGTTGTGAGGTAAGGGGGGGGTGTGAGAGGAGGAGGAGTGCTCTGACTTACACCTCTCCAAAGTTGGTGTGGCCCGTCTCCTTGGCATGTTCCCGGGCCTCCTTCTGTCCTACCAGGCCTGTCTGACACACCATGCAGCGCAAGGCAAAGCGGTTGATGTCCGTAAACTGCCGCTTCCTTCGCGCCTCGTCCGCTAGCTCCAGGGCCTGGGCCAGGATGATGTCATCTGTGGTGGAGAAGATGGTCTGGGGCGGAGTGTCGGAACCAGGCGTTTCTTTCTGCAGTGGGTCGTAGTGGATGCCGTCGTAGATGAGCAGCACACGTTTGTGGTAGCCAGCGTCCTCACCAAATCTATCCACACGCACTGTCTGCGTGTCAACTACACAGATCTCACACTGGTAGAATTTGGACAGGATGGACACCTCTATAGCTCCGCCCCAGGTGTCGTCACGTCGGATCCAGGTGCAGTACTCCTCGTTGGTCTTTCCCAAAACTGCCTCAGAGTAAGCCGTTGGGTCACTCGACACGATCTGGGCGATGAGGCCTCGCATCTCGGGGGCACACGCTAGGTCGTATACCCCGCCCTCCACCACATAGGAGACACTGGTGAACAGGCAGGAGTTGTCTGCTGGAACGACCCTTCTGGCCAGCACAGGGGGAGACTCCAGGCGGGGTCCCTTGGTTACAGCTGAATTGGTTGTCTGGGTCTTCATCTTGTTCTTCTCTTCCTCCTCAACAATGAGAGTGTCTCCTGCAACACAGTCATTTTCTTAATCAAATACAGCCATGACACTGCATGGTGAAGTGTATCCAGCTGTGTAAAAGTCACAAGTGATTGATTCAAGTGAGAAGAGAGAGACAACATAGCCTACCTGATTTGATGGGGTAGTCCTTGAGGTGAGCATCTCCGTTTCGGAGGTCCAAGCTAGAGGGAGGGTAACCAACCATGATCTTCTGTACATCACAGGGGATACCAGTCAGCTCCTCTACCTTGCTCTTCAGCTCCTGCACACAGGACTGATGCGTCAGGCCCTGCATTATGTGGCTCCCATTTTTGGTTTTGCAACGCAGACGCAACATCCTGGGGTCCTTAACCTGTGGGAATAAAACACCATTCAACAAAGGAACATCACAGGCGTGTAGGCTACATACAACTGAAGAAGTGAATGCTAGTTTATTCAGGCCAAGGAACCTTGTAGCAAGACATTACTTTCATTTCTAATGGAAAAGTAATTTGTTTGAAGTCACAGCATGCTGATGACACTTCGATGGGGCTAAACTGCCGATCACAGCAGTGCAAGCAAAACAACTGACTGCAACTATTTATTTGTTCTGCAACTCCAAGATCTTTTTCACCTCCCGAGAGGCGCTGAATTGCAGTGCTAGGAGGTCACTACAGACCCGGGTTCGATCCCGGGCTGGATCACAACCGGGAGTCCCATAGGACAGCGCACAACTGGCCCAGCGTCGTCCGGTGTTGTGCCGGAAAGCTTCTCCCTGCCAGAACCCCCCCCCCCCCCCCACCCCCCGCGTGAACGTGCACACACGCAATTATTCATTGCTGCGACTTGCTTGCTAGTTGAGATTTCTGATCACGTTAGGCTGCGTTTCCCTTTATTTTTCATGGTGGTTTGATCGCAGGGGAGGCACTAGAAATGTCTGCAGTTTTCGGGTTTGGCTATTTGTTTCAAGTGTATTAGTCTAGAAATATTTTTTTTGCCAAAATTCGTCATCTCTCCCATGTCTTATTCGACTAGTAGTTGTTCTGAAATGTTTATTGCTTGCCTACATTTTACTCCCTCTGTTTAAAATAACACATACATTAATTATTAATTTGCCTATCCTGACGTGAAGTTTTTTTCTATAGAAAGTATTTGACTCTAGCCACAAAGTTAAGGAAATTAGAAGGAGGGGGGTCGGCAAGGCCATTTTCGTGTCTGTTGAAATCCCCCCCAATCTATTTTGGGACTGCAAGGCCTGGCACTTCAGAATAATTTTGATGACCTATCATGCCCTCTGATGTGTGCCACAGGAAGTATTTGACTCTAGTCACAAAAAKAAGTGGTTATTTCAGCAATAATAGTTTTCAGAGCCCTCTACTGTTCTCTATATCCATCCCTCCATCCCCATCCCATTGTGCTTTTCCACATTTTTTCTTTACACTTTTTCTGTTTTAGTAGTAGGTACAGTAGTAATAAAATTAAAGTGTACTCTAGGCAAAAAGAAAGTTCAAATATACAAGTCAACATAAGTGCATATCCATAATCACAGTAAACTGTTATAATAATAGAAAARAATATGTATAATATAATAAACAAAACTATGACTGAATGTGCCTCCATGAAGAATCCCCTCCCCAATAGGTCTCTTCGCCCTCAATAGGACAGCCCCAGCACCTCCATCGTCCCCATCAACCTCCCCCACCCCTCAACCACAAAACACAATAATGATCATTGAAAATAGATATATATCTCACTCACTACATAAACATATTCACAGGATACTCAACTTATCTCTTTTCCTACATCAGATATGCAGGTGACATTTCCACTTGGATGACAGCACATWATCAGCAAGACAGAGATGCTCTTCATCCGAGGGATGCCCATTCTCAGATGTCAGATAATCTGAGATGATCACGTCATTTACATTCCAGCCCTAACCTGAACGTTCTGCTTCTTCCTCCACACCATCCAGCGATGACCCCAAGATGCTAAGTCAGAGCCTTTGTCAGCTCCAGATTTGACTACTTSAACTCACATCCTGCTGGAATCCCTGCATTCTCAGATTCTCCTCTGTTATTAATCTCTATATTGTAATCAATAAAGTGTTTCAAAATGCTGTACTTTTATTAACATATATGTTCAGATCGCACCTGAGAAGGGGTGTAATATCTCCAGATGGGCGTGTGGTACCCTTCCTCACCCATGCCAACAAGATGTTACTTCTTGTGGGGTCTTTACTTATACTCTCATACTTACTTTCAAGGCAATGTACAATGAACCTACTGATAAAATACTGACTAAAAGGCAAAACAGAACTGTCAAATTATATTATAGCTGTGTTGTATACTTCAAATCTTAAATGTYAGAATCTTAAGTGTAACAATTTTTTTGGGGGAAACAACTGTTTTTCCCAATTTGCTGAATGTGTTCTGAAGGAGGAGTCGATTTGTCTTTTCAAATACGGACAAAGATGTTAACATCATGAGAGAAGAAATAGCAGTCACTCTCCTCAAATGCTGTTATGTTCAATTTCTAATTTAATAAAAAAACATGTTTCAAGGTTTCATCTTTCAAGGTTAACTTTGATCCAACTTCTGACTAGATGGCCACTAAAACACATGTATTTAAATAATTCTGTAACTATTCCCTTGTTCCCTGTTTGCTCAGAAAAATGCATGTAAAGATTTATAGACTACTTGACATTATGTTTTGCTAGATAACCTGAGCCAACTGTGCCACTTCTGTGGGGAGGTGGACAATAATGAGGAAGACACTAACTGGGTAATTGCTTATTACTACTTATACAAATTCATACTCCTAAAAATGTGCCTTTAGAATTGAAAAGTTCTAGAGGTAGTATCATCTGCTTTGTCTGATAATAAATGAAATAATTGTATTTCAAGAAAATGTTTATTTTATTTTATATATATTAACATTTTTCATCATAAATGTCAGATTGGTTGTGCCCACGATGGTTCCACCAGTCCTGTATGAAAACCATCTCATCATTGGAGGATTATGTCTGCGCTGCCTGTCAGGACTAGGTTAGGCTTGAGTTCCAGGCGACGGTATCACCTGGAAAACGTTCCATAAAAGTGGACTAAATKTTCAGTCGAGCGGTTGCAGCTTTCCAATATTTGTTTGTTATTTGTCTTTTTATGTTTTATTTTATTTTTTATTTTATCGTATTATGCAAAGATCTAAATTTGTATTTCTTATTTAATGTTTGTTAACAAACTTAACTTTGTGATGTTATTGTGTATTATCATTATTTTCTTAAACATTACAAAATGTTTCTAAAATAAATGTTTGTTTATTTATACTCTAATTTTGCTTTGTGGCACACACTACTAGTCAACATGAGTTACCAAAATGATTCTGAAGTTTACAGGCCTCGTTTACAGTCCCAAGATTTCCTTAATTTTGTGGCTAGAGTCAAATACTTTCTATAGAATTAACTTAATGTCAGGATAGGCAACCGAAATTAATAATTAATGTATGTGTGTTATATTAAACAGAGTCAAATGTAGGCAAGCAATAAACATTTCAGAACAACTACTAGTCGAATAAGACATTGTAGAGATGACGAATTTTGGAAAGGAGATTTATTTATAGACTAATAGACTTGAAACAAATAGCCAAACCGAAAACTGCAGATATTACTAGTGCCCCACGATCAAACCGACATAAAATATATAATGAAACGCAGCCTAACCTGATCAGAAATCTCAACTAGCAAGCAAGTCGCAGCAATGAASAATTGMGTGYGTGCACGTTCACGCGAGGGAGGGGGAGCATTTCGGCACAACACCTGTTTAGGGCAGGGTTTGGCCGGGGGAGAGGACTTTACAAGTAGGCCGTAATTGTAAATGATAATTTGTTCTTAAATGACTTGCCTAGTTAAATAATGTTTAAAAACAAATTACATAGCATTTCTGTGCTAGCGTTACCTACGCTAGCATGTTGTCACTTTCCTCTTCTGCTATCTACAATACGAGACGAACTGGTTTCAGTGAAACTGTCTAGCAAAACACAAGCAAATGAGCAATGTGATTGATTAACGTTAATTGATGTTGAGTGTTAGCTAGTTTGACAACTAGGCTASCTAGCCAAGTGTTCTGCTAGCAAAGGGCTAACGTTAGCTGGCTAAACTGTTATGGTACTTTACTCTAACGAGATTGCAGCCTCACTTTACATAACTACGTCATTTACCTCTTTAATTAATAATTGAACCATTATTTATTTGCTTACCTGATGAAAATTGTACCCCTGCCTCGGACAATAAATATCAACCGACAGTCTCTGATGTAGAACGTCACAAATGTGAGTGTGTTATTATTCGTAACGTCGTTGCCACACACATGACGTATACACAAGCTTTGTTTCCTTTTRGCTAGAAGAGGGGATAGATCCACTCAATTGATGGATCCAGTCTCTTTTCAAATTAAATGTTAACTTTTGTGACATATTAAAGCCTCATATAGTTTACATCCTAATAATGCAATTGAAGTGAAATTACATGAGCTAACTTTATATTTTAGCAGACACTTATGCAAAGCAATTTATAGGAGCGATTAGGGTTAAGTGCCTTGCTCAAGGCAGATTTTTCACCTAATCAGTTCAGGGATAAGAAACAGCGAGCTTTCGGTTACTGGCTCAAAGCTCTTATCTGCTAGGCTACCTGCCGCTTGTGTGCATAGTGCTTAATAGTTCTCGAGCGGTACAGAGAGTAGGCAAATTAACTTGAAACATGTCACCTCCTCCTTCCCCCAAACTCACACAGAAAAAGGAGACATAAATTACACCGGTTTTACATATTTAATGACTCTTTAATACAGTTACTGGAGCAACATCTTAAATACAATTCAACTATGCTAAACCAGCTAATTGAGGCAATGAAGTCCATATCAACAGGCAACATTTTACATGACAAAATTCACGAGAATAATACTGTAACGACCCGGTATTGTGTTCTGTGKTTGTGGGTGTGTTATGGTTCTCATGGCTACTAGCAGGGGTTAAATATGTCAGGACAGATGGAAAGGTTGGGGGGGTATGATGGGTAATACCGCGGGATTTGGAAATGCATAAATAGGGATTACTGTCTCATTGTTCTCTCTCTTCTGTTCGGGCCTTGATCTGTTCATATGAGAGTGACCCTTAACTCAACATGTATAATTGTGTACGTTCGGCATTTAGCGGCGTGGGCTGTGGCCTGAACAATAGCCCAGTTTAGGAATAAACCTGTGTTCTAACCTGTACACCTAGAGTCCGTCTCTTTCCTCTTTAATGACCCAGTCGGGTCATTACAATACTGCAGCCGGGTATTGAGTACAGTACATTCTTGAGCTGAGCAGGCTATCGTTGGAAAACGTATCAAATATATAGTCACAACTTTTCTTTGGAACCTTCTTGTGTATGATTATA
The DNA here is from genome assembly GCF_002910315.2 of Salvelinus sp. IW2-2015. Classification (NCBI taxonomy): domain Eukaryota; kingdom Metazoa; phylum Chordata; class Actinopteri; order Salmoniformes; family Salmonidae; genus Salvelinus; species Salvelinus sp. IW2-2015. The sequence goes on from NC_036838.1 coordinate 42,406,821, forward strand.
AACATCTTTACAAGTGTACTATGCACAGAACAGATAACTTTTCAGTAAGGCTTTCAACATGCCCCAAAAGACACAGGCAAAAAATCATAAATAATTGTGACACTGTAGTTCGCAGTCATTGGAATAATTGGGTGTACGTAATAGCATAACTTTTATCTAAATTAAAAGGATATTGTGTGCCCCTACTGACTAGTGGCTTTTGGTGCAAATTTCCCAAAATCTCATCACTTTATGCAGGTTATTTATGAAAACATTCAGCACAACACCAACTCAAAACACAGCAGAATGCCAAACACATTCATACAAATAGCGACATCTCAATATCTAATATACAGCTACTCTACATTCTTCTGGTATTCTACATATCAATATCCTATTAAGAATATGTGATGAGAAAAAGATCTTATCACACCTTGACTATGTTAAATATTTCCTTCAAGTATCTCAAAGCATCTGTTAAAATATGGGATATTTGCACTGTTTTGGTTTTAGTGGTAATGGCTAACAAGCTACATTTATTAATAGTCGCATGTCTGTAATAATTGGTTAAAAGGCAAGGTTCTCAAATAAGCTTTGAGTTGCTTAAAAATCTACTAGTGTAAAACATTTCCTCAACCATGAATATAATCAAAGGGACAATTCAGCGAGAATTTCATAAGAAAGGTATTGAAGCTACACTATGATAACTAGGACCGTAGTACTTTTCTTATTCCATGTTTACATATTTCTGTTACTCCTTTATGTTATCTGAAGACAGAGTAAGTAATTGACAGATAAATACATTCATTTACATGTCAACTTCCCYTTTAAGAGCACTGGACTAACTTCTAATCTAAAATATATACAGTATATCCTTATTGTAAATGGTTCCACACAAACCATATATGACCACAATATCAAATTATCCTACTATGTTTTTCTGTGTTCATAATGTCATGTGATGGCTAATATGGATGTATCTGATAATTGGCAAAAATGCTTTATGCTGCAGTAGTGGGAAAGGATTTCATGATACCATAACATGCTGCCACATATATTCAACAAGACATAAAGGGTCTCTGATACACATAAGGCATCATGTTTGATCTCTATTGGCATACATGAAAGAGGTGTTATAGTTGTGGTTTCAGATATTTGGCATGCAGGGAAATTATTATATGATGTGGAAGGCCATAGGGACATGGAGGATAGGATGAGCAGAACTTCAGTGTCACAGGGATAGACTGAGGCACCAGCTGAACTTGAAGGTGACTTCAYAGTCACTCAGAAGCGGACACWGCCAYTAGYTTCTWCTGGGCTGTCATMGTCGATTCCTTCACACAGGGAGTCCTTTAAACAGAAACAGACATGATTAATATTCTCAGTCGATAATTAACATGAGTCYAAACACTCTGACCAATTATGGTCTTGAWRACAGGTCTTACATTACTACTAGTGTTTTGCCTCAGAGAGACCAATGAAAAGAAACATCCCTGCTAGGTAAAAACTTTTCTCCTGATACACCATCATCATTATAAAACAAAGTGGGAACGAAATGATTAGTACTATTAGTAGTGAAGTGTATGTCCTTGAACTGAAATTATGATGAAGCATCATACTGTATGATGATATCAGTTTAAGATGCTATACATACCCCATTGTCTTATTGAGATGACATTTCATGTGAATAAGTGAAAACAGAAATTAAATTGGTGGAGTTCTGCGGGAATTTATCTTAAATACTCACAGACAACAGCTTCCTATCCGAGGCTATGACGACACAGGGAGGGAGGGAGAAAGGGAAGAGACAGAAATGGGGAGACTAGCTGAAGCACTGAACTCACAACAAAGCGAAGCGAACCAACACACTCGGATCACAACAGCAACTTTGAATATGCATCTCAAAACATCAACATGTCTATATTTACGACCCTTGTATGGCATTGATCTCTGACGCTAATTGTTGTTCAGTGCATGTTTCTCCTAAGATCACCATATGACTAATGTATAACACCTGGTTACTGGAAGACTTTTTAACTGTGTATCTGGAATGGTACTTAAGTGATCTATTCATAAGATGTAAATGAGTAGAAGTTAGTGGTGCAGTTTATTTAGGACAGGCATAGTGCTGTGCATATTCAAGATGGAGACACAGCCCATGAAGAAAAGGGGAGGCCATGTAAGACAAACAGCTGATGTTGGGGGAGAGACAGACATAATATAAAGAGGGGAAGCCACCAACAAGACCACAGCATGTCAGGGAGAAGTCCACTCTGTTTTTATTACAGAGTCTGAATTATCAAGTTGATTTAAGGGTGGTGGGATGCTAAGGATAAAGAAGAGATTGGCTTGGGTGGGAGGAGGGAGGGGACTGAGTATAATTATGAGTGATTAATTAAGAGGGCACCATCCATTTCTGACACTAACTTGGCTTTGCTGCAGCACCCCCTCTGGCATCTCKGGGAACTGCAGGGCCGATGGGAAGGGGCGTTGGGGGAGCCAGGGACGGTTGCCGGCACTGTAGAGCCTGGGCCGCTTGAAYTGGTCGTGACTGGACAGGGGGGTGTAACTATTCCGCCGGACGGGAGCTGGGTTCCTCGGGACCTTTTCCTGGTTGGAGATGGGGAAACACCAGGTGCATTAAAGAAAGCGACCCGGGAACACACAGCGTTACTGGGACAATTCCCCAAAACACAGCAATCAAACAATCATTCTCCTTGATCAACCACTACAATAGGACTTTTGCTATGGAATATGAAAAAGTTGATTCTGCATAGTAAAAAAAATAAAAAAATAAAAAGCACTAACAGATTCCACTTAATTCTGCTCCTCTCAAATATTGTCTATGGCATCTCACTAATAGCTCAGACACACCGGTAGGATTGTGAAACGTTTGCCTGCCGACTACTTAGCACTTCTGAACAGAGTGTCGGCAGTCTCTCTCTTTTGTGTTCACATAGCAAAGACCTTGAAGTCGTCAGCAACTCAGCCTTGTTAAAATAGTCCAAAACAGAAGGTGGCAGTAGCGTTATTTGGAAATGCATGTCCGTTGTTTTATGGTCTACAGTCACGACGAGTTCAAGCGGCCCAATATTAGCTAGCTATATAGCTAGCGGCGCTAATGTTACTATTGTTTTAGACAGCCCTTGTTGATATAGCTAGATGGCCACAGCTAGATAACTCACTAGCAAGATGACAAATAAACAATTTAATTCACTCTCCATGGTCACTACAGCCCATAGATACATTTTTTTGCTAGCTGGCTAACGTTATGGTTAGTATTATTCATTAGCTAGCAAGATGTTGTGCTAGCTAGGTAAAGTTAAGACACTGCATTGACTCTCAGTAGCCAGCTACAGGCAGCTGCTTCATGGAAAATAATCCATTGTGATGTAATTATCATTTTACTAGCTATAGTGGCCAGATTGGTAAAGTATTTAGTGTTGTGTGCATTGTGCTGCACTTACCACCCCRTTTGTTTCATATGAAGTGTGTGTAACTGCCTTGTCAGTTAGCAAGCTAACGTTATCTAGTTAGCTAACTAATAAGCTAGTGCAAACCTAAATAAATATGTAAAGACTTGCTCTAGAAAAAAWKTAGTTTTATTGTTTTAGTGGTGTCGGTGTTCGCAAGCAGGGAAAGGTAATCAGTCATAGCTTCGTACAAGTTAAATATAAAGTCACACTAACTACTCATTTATCCAGACATAGCTTGAGCTAGTTTGGTTAAAGAGGTTCCGTGAAGCATGTGATATGTGAGCAGAACAGAGCAGGGATGCCAAAAAGGAGCAAMGCCTTGCCACTGAGGATAACATGCAATGTTACTTACAAGTGGTCGGTCGCGATGTGTGTTCACTGCCTCCACGTTAAGGTAAAACATTTCCACTTTACAGCCTGGGGATAGTTGCAGAGATAAATTCATTTKACCCATTCCTAATTGTCAAACTAAACTCAGCAAAAAAAGAAACGTCCCCTTTTCAGGGCCCTGTCTTTCAAAGATAATTCGTAAAAATCCAAATAACTTCACAGATCTTCATTGTAAAGGGTTTAAACACTGTTTCCCATGCTTGCTCAATGAACCATAAACAATTAATGAACATGCACCTGTGGAATGGTCGTTCAGACACTAACAGCTTATAGACGGTAGGCTATTAAGGTCACAGTTATGAAAACTTAGGACACTAAAGAGGCCTTTCTACTGACTTTGAAAATCACCAAGAGAAAGATGCCCAGGGTCCCTGCTCATCTGCGTGAACGTGCCTTAGGCATGCTGCAAGGAGGCATGAGGACTGCAGATGTGGCCAGGGCAATAAATTCGCAATGGCCGTACTATGAGACGCCTAAGACAGCGCTACAGCGAGACAGGACGGACAGCTGATCGTCCTCGCAGTGGCAGACCACGTGTAACAACACCTGCACAGGATCGGTATATCCGAACATCACACCTGCGGGACAGGTACAGAATGGCAACAACAACTGCCCGATTTACACCAGGAATGCACAATCTCTCAATCAGTGCTCAAACTGTCTGCGAAAGGCTGAACTGAGGGCTTGTAGGCCTGTTGTAAGGCAGGTCCTCACCAGACATCMCCGGCAACAACGTCGCCTATGGGCACAAACCCACCGCCGCTGGACGAGACAGGACTGGCAAAAAGTGCTCTTCACTGACGAGTCTCGGTTTTGTCTCACCAGGGGTGATGGTCGGATTCGCGTTTATCGTCGAAGGAATGAGCGGTACACCGAGGCCTGTACTCTGGAGCGGAATCTATTTGGAGGTGTCGGGTCCGTCATGGTCTGGGGCGGTGTGTCACAGCATCATCGGACTGAGCTTGTTGTCATTGCAGGCAATCTCAACGCTGTGCATTACAGGAAAGAGCCTCCTCCCTCATGTGGTACCCTTCCTGCAGGCTCATCCTGACATGACCCTCCAGCATGACAATGCCACCAGCCATACTGCTCCTTCTGTGCGTGATTTCCTACAAGATAGGAATGTCAGTGTTTTGTCATGGCCAGCGAAGAGCCCGGATCTCAATCCCATTGAGCACGTCTCGGACCTGTTGGATCGGAGGGTGAGGGGTAGGGCCATTCACCCCAGAAATGTCTGGGAACTTGCAGGTGCCTTGATGGAAGAGTGGGGTAACATCTCACAGCAAGATGTGGCAAATCTGGTGCAGTCCATGAGGAGGAGATGCACTGCAGTACTTAATGCAGCTTAATGCAGCCACACCAGATACTGACTGTTACTTTAGATTTTGACCCCCCCCCCTTTGTTCAGGGACACATAATTCAATTTCTGTTGACAGTGAGAGGACGTTTCTTTTTTTGCTGAGTTTACTAGTGGTGATAGAAGAAATCCATCAGATGTGAACATAACACAATGTAATTGTCAATTTATTCTACCGTAAGTCTAATGAACACAAAGTCTTACCATAGGCAACAGGGCTGAGCTTGAGCACTGTGTGCAGTGGACATTTCAGATAGGGTAGATCATCTACGAAATACAGTTAAAAAAAAAAAAGTGTCAATGACTTCTGGTGTTTGTGACATTGTCAGTAAGTGTGTACTGTATGGTGTGTGCTCACCCACCTGCACTCTTGTCCAGGAAGTAGGCTAGCAGGCAGCGCATGACAGCCTGGTGACAGATGACCAGCACATTGCCTTGTCTCTCTAGCTCCATGATGACAGGCTCTAACCGCTGCACTAGGTCCTGGTAGGACTACAGGTGAGGAGAAGGGACACACTGAGCTTTAGCTATCCCTAACAAGATAAGGGCTCCATATTGTGGTAAGTGGGTAGGACTTTACCTCTCCTCCTAGGTAGCGGTAGTGGTACTTGTCTTGGTCCCTCAGGGCAAACTCTTCTGGAAAGGAGTTCTGGATCATATCATATGTCATCTCCTCACAAACACCCTAACAGATGGGAAAGAGAGAACTCTGGAAAATGTGCCTTGGCAGTTGAGTTGCCAGATAATGATCAATCATTACTTATTATTCAAACAATGAATATAACAAGTCCTTTATCAAAGATCAAATTCATTTTAATCACAAATGGTGTCTACCTAAATCAAACCATCATGGTATTCATTATTTTAGACCAGTGATAAGTGAGAGATCAGAGGGAAAGTCAGTACTGACAGCATCTATCTCGTTGAGGATCTTCCACTGTTCGTAGGGCACAATCAGCTCCTCAGCAGTCTGGATGGTACGTCTCAGCTGGCTTGTCCACACCTTCAGGTCCGACAGTTTGTGCTCCTCGATGAAGCCGCRCAAGGCATGGGCAAACTGGACCAGAAAGGGCAAAGAGAGATTARTGTCAATAACAGGCCCATCTATCAGGGGACTTCTTACTGTACATGATCATGGTAAACATGCTATTAACTATTTAAGAGTACATGACCAGATTACCAGTGTTTCCTCAAATTTAAAGTACAGGAGCTTTAATTAGTATTTTCCATTAGCTGTTCAACTAAATCTAAATAGAAATCGGTAGGATCTACTGACTCAAAGACAAAGGTCAGTAATATGCCTGACTGCTCCATAGAGATTGATAGAGGCTTCTACTGGACAAAAGGCCGTATTAGCATTGGCACATTGGCACTGAGGGCTTCCATCATTTTAATGTAGTCAACAGGGGGGGCCTTTCAACTTCATTGGCTGATCCCTCCTGGTTACCCTGTTGGAGTCATGTCCAACTGAGTCATCAGGGGGGGGGGATCAGCCAATCGTGAAGAAGAAAATGGACTACTTCAAAATGGAGATGGCCTCAATGGCGCTGCCCATGCTATCACAGATGCTATAATGGCACAGGTACAAAGATGAATCCTCTAATCTCTATGGACTGCTCTCTCTGGACTAGGCCTAACTGTCATGGCAGACAGGACACATACCTGTTTTCCCCCTGGGGAGAGCTCCGAGTCACCTCCGATACGGCCCTCCATGTTGTGATTGCTCTCTCCATGCCGGCACAGGTAGAGCGAGTGAGAGTGCACTTGAATGTTCATGAGGTAGTACACTATCCTACTCTGGATGTAGTCTTGCACCCGGTTCACCAGGAAGCGCCGGCCCACATTCTCCACCTTGATAAAGGATAGGTCCCTACGGGAGACACAGTAACACAATTGTCTGTATGTATTCTGTCTCCACCTGGTGGCATTCATCTGACCTTGCAGCAAATTTACAGCAATTCTCGAGAACTACAAACGTTAATGCCTATTAGGTATACCACATGATGATCGGTATGGACAGTTCCCTCTAATTGAAGCAATGTCCTATTCAATTGCAACAGACTGAGACAGACAATATGCTTTGGTCATTCTTACTTGTCATAATCATCGGGATCCAAAGGTTGGTATGTAACCTTATAGCACTCTATGCGTTTGAGAAAGTCATCCATTACCCTCTCTCTGTGCCTCTCTGGGTAGTCTGGACTGGACACCTTCACCTCCTGTTTAGAGATATGACACATTAGAATGTGGGCAAAGAAAAATGAAAGTCGTGACATGACAAGGATATAGYCAGTGTATAAATAGGTTAGTTTTGACCCTGGCCTGGGCTCATAGTAAAGCATTACAATCCCACATGGCGACATCGGAACATACCAGAATATTAGCAGCAATGACTTCTGGGTCATCACACACAGACTCCACAAAGAACACCTGTTGGAAATAAAGCAGCTCAGACTGCGCCACTAAAATATACTGCCTCACCACAGGGCTGGATGCAGTGTCGTTACACAGAGTAACGTTATATGGAGATAAACACAAAAATATATTTGGCAATTTAGCACATTTTTACCTTGAATGCATTCTCTTTCCCAAAATCAAGAATGAGGTCTCTCCTCTCCCTTGTTGTGTTTGTTGCATCAAATACCTAATCAAAGCAAACATCACTAAACGGGTGGATATATGTAAAATATATTGAACAGACAAAAAGGAATCTAAAGGAAAGAGTAGATGCCTTACAGCGATTTGTCCTCCTTCTTCAGTTAGATATCCTTTCACATCCTCCAGGGCTACCAGAGCACACTGTCTGTGGGAGAGGAGAGGGAAATACAATGGCAGTAGTCTTAATCTGCATCAAAGGGCTCAACAGTTGGTCTGCAGAAAAGGGGGCAGGTATGCATTCCAACCTCAGATAATATATATATATTGTTTTTATACTCAATCTTAAAGGCCCCTGTATCATTTTGTGTTTGATTCTATGGTGAACAGTCCAGTAGACCAGAATGATATACTGTATACCTATCTTTCTTCTGTACAGACATCTGAATAGTAACACTGACAGAACAGTGAGGGAACATACCGATGCAACATTTTGTAAGGAGTGAGTGAGTGCCAGAAATAYATTTAGATCAGCATTCTGTGATGTTGTCAAGAGCAGTAGCCATTTACAGGTCCATAAAGGGCAATYCAGATGTGTCTCATTAAGTGATTATCCTGGATCAAGTTTAGTGCTTGCTTAGAAAACTTTCAGCTAGTTGGAAAATAGTAATCCATCACAAATTACTATGAAAAACTAAGCAAATGTCCATTTGAATCCCACAACTGGTGTGTGTGTACACACACACATTCTATTAATATAATATGGGTCTTTTGTACACTGAATATCTGCTTGCACAGCAGACAGTGTGTTGGTTCAGAAACTCACTGGCCATTGACATTGGCAGCAGCCGGGGCTGCAAAGTACACCTGTGAAATCATGCATAAGAGAACCTGGTGAGCTGCTGGAGTAATGAGATTGACTCAGATCTGACCATGCTGATGGAAACAATACTTGATTAATGACCATTTTTTTCTAACATGTTACGATTGATAGAAAACTTTGTCTGTCATATGTGAACTTAAGTTCTAAGCAAATAAAAATGGAAAATGTGCCATCAAAACAGTGTGCATGGCAATTGTGAATGCTTTCTCAGTATGGAATCTGCATGAATAAAACAAACGTAACTTACTTCCTTATTTCCATGGCTTCCTTGTTGTCGTGTCTGAAGAAGTCGTAGGACTTGTAAGCTTTGACAGCCTCTCGGCGGTAAACACCCAAGTTAAACACTACAAAATTAACAAAATGRCACCAACAGAGTTATGACTTGCTTGTATTAGTGTCTACATGGTTWATTAAGTTAGGGTTGTCTCCTATCATAGAAATGGGACTGGTTCAAAGTAGGATCCTATTCAACATGGGGCGTCTCAGTTCTCAGGAGMTTTACATTTTTTATTAAAAATGTGACATTTACCTAATAATGAAGGCATTTACTTTGTAGGACACAATATACTGGTGATTTAAAGTTGACTGAAGTGCTTATTAAAAGATATCTCAAACACCAGAGGGTTCCACCATCAATAGTCTGTCGTAATGGAAGACTTAAAGGGAYATGTACACTGCTCAAAAAAATAAAGGGAACACTTAAACAACACAATGTAACTCCAAGTCAATCACACTTCTGTGAAAATCAACTGGTCACTTTAGGTAAGTCAACATCTGATTGGACAATACATTTCACATGCTGTTGTGCAAATGGAATAGACAACAGGTGGAAATTATAGGCAATTAGCAAGACACCCCAAATAAAGGAGTGGTTCTGCAGGTGGTGACCACAGACCACTTCTCAGTTCCTATGCTTCCTGGCTGATGTTTTGGTCACTTTTAATGCTGGCGGTGCTTTATTCTAGTGGTAGCATGAGACGGAGTCTACAACCCACACAAGTGGCTCAGGTAGTGCAGCTCATCCAGGATGGCACATCAATGCGAGCTGTGGCAAGAAGGTTTGCTGTGTCTGTCAGCATAGTGTCCAGAGCATGGAGGCGCTACCAGGAGACAGGCCAGTACATCAGGAGACGTGGAGGAGGCCGTAGGAGGGCAACAACCCAGCAGCAGGACCGCTACCTCCGCCTTTGTGCAAGGAGGAGCAGGAGAGCACTGCCAGAGCCCTGCAAAATGACCTCCAGCAGGCCACAAATGTGCATGTGTCTGCTCAAAAGGTCAGAAACAGACTCCATGAGGGTGGTATGAGGGCCCGACGTCCACAGGTGGGGGTTGTGCTTACAGCCAACACCGTGCAGGACGTTTGGCAATTTGCCAGAGAAACACCAAGATTGGCAAATTCGCCACTGGCGCCCTGTGCTCTTAACAGATGAAAGCAGGTTCACACTGAGCACATGTGACAGACGTGGCAGAGTTTGGAGACGCCGTGGAGAACGTTCTGCTGCCTGCAACATCCTCCGCATGACCGGTTTGGCGGTGGGTCAGTCATGGTGTGGGGTGGCATTTCTTGTGGGGCCGCACAGCCCTCCATGTGCTCGCCAGAGGTAGCCTGACTGCCATTAGGTACCGAGATGAGATCTCAGACCCCTTTTGAACCATATGCTGGTGCGGGTTGGTCCTGGGTTCCTCCTAATGCAAGACAATGCTAGACCTCATGTGGCTGGAGTGTGTCAGCAGTTCCTGCAAGAGGAAGGCATTGATGCTATGGACTGGCCCGCCCGTTCCCCAGACCTGAATCCAATTGAGCACATCTGGGACATCATGTCTCGCTCATCCACCAACGCCACGTTGCACCACAGACTGTCCAGGAGTTGGCGGATGCTTTAGTCCAGGTCTGGGAGGAGATCCCTCAGGAGACCATCCGCCACCTCATCAGGAGCATGCCCAGGCATTGTAGGGAGGTCATACAGGCACGTGAGGAGGCCACACACACTACTGAGCCTCATTTTGACTTGTTTTAAGGACATTACATCAAAGTTGGATCAGCCTGTGTGTGGTTTTCCACTTTTAATTTTGGTGTGACTCCAAATCCAGACCTCCATGGGTTGATAAATTTTGATTTCCATTGATAATTTTTGTGTGATTTTGTTGTCAGCACATTCAACTATGTAAAGAAAAAAGTATTTAATAGAATATTTCATTCATTCAGATCTAGGATGTTTTATTTTAGTGTTCCCTTTATTTTTTTGCGCAGTGTATAATGTTCTTCAAAAAGTGATGTTTAGGGGCTGTCTTCCCCACTCACCTTTGGTTGCACCCCTATCCAGTTGAGGTATCGTGTCAGTTTCTTAGACATGTAGGTCTTTCCCTAGCAGGTAGGCCGATCATTCAATCACTGTTGGAGAGTTTGTCATGTAGGATGCCCATGCTGAACAGAAAGACAGACAGACATACAGTGGGGAGAACAAGTATTTGATACACTGCCGATTTTGCAGGTTTTCCTACTTACAAAGCATGTAGAGGTCTGTAATTTTTTATCATAGGTACACTTCAACTATGAGAAACGGAATCTAAAACAAAAATCCAGAAAATCACATTGTATGATTTTTAAGTAATTAATTTGCATTTTATTGCATGACATAAGTATTTGATACATCAGAAAAGCAGAACTTAATATTTGTACAGAAACCTTTGTTGCAATTACAGAGATCAATACGTTTCCTGTAGTTCTTCACTAGGTTTGCACACACTGCAGCAGGATTTTTGGCCCACTCCTCCCTACAGATCTTCTCCAGATCCTTCAGGTTTCGGGGCTGTCGCTGGGCAATACGGACTTTCAGCTCCCTCCAAAGATTTTCTATGGGTTCAGGTCTGGAGACTGGCTAGGCCACTCCAGGACCTTGAGATGCTTCTTACGGAGCCACTCCTTAGTTGCCATGGCTGTGTGCTTCGTGTCGTTGTCATGCTGGAAGACCCAGCCACGACCCATCTTCAATGCTCTTACTGAGGGAAGGAGGTTGTTGGCCAAGATCTCGCGATACATGGCCCCATCCATCCTCCCCTCAATACGGTGCAGTCGTCCTGTCCCCTTTGCAGAAAAGCATCCCAAAGAATGATGTTTCCACCTCCATCTTCACGGTTGGGATGGTGTTCTTGGGGTTGTACTCATACTTCTTCTTCCTCCAAACACGGCGGTGGAGTTAGACCAAAAAGCTATATTTTTGTCTCATCAGACCACATGACCTTCTCCCATTCCTCCTCTGGATCATCCAGATGGTCATTGGCAAACTTCAGACGGGCCTGGACATGCACTGGCTTAAGCAGGGGGACCTTGCGTGCGCTGCAGGATTTAATCCATGACGGCGTAGTGGTGTTACTAATGGTTTTCTTGAGACTGTGGTCCCAGCTTCTTCAGGTCATTGACCAGGTCCTGCCGTGTAGTTCTGGGCTGATCCTCACCTTCCTCATGATCATTGATGCCCCACGAGGTGAAATCTTGCATGGAGCCCCAGACCGAGGGTGATTGACCGTCATCTTGAACTTCTTCATTTTCTAATAATTGCGCCAACAGTTGTTTCCTTCTCACAAGCTGCTTGCCTATTGTCCTGTAGCCCATCCCAGCCTTGTGCGGTCTACAATTTTATCCCTGATGTCCTTACACAGCTCTCTGGTCTTGGCCATTGTGGAGAGGTTGGAATCTGTTTGATTGAGTGTGTGGACAGGTGTCTTTTATACAGGTAACGAGTTCAAACAGGTGCAGTTAATACAGGTAATGAGTGGAGAACAGGAGGGCTTCTTAAAGAAAAACTAACAGGTCTGTGAGAGCCGGAATTCTTACTGGTTGGTAGGTGATCAAATACTTATGTCATGCAATAAAATGCAAATTAATTATTTAAAAATCATACAATGTGATTTCTGGATTTTTGTTTTAGATTCCGTCTCTCACAGTTGAAGTGTACCTATGATAAAAATGACAGACCTCTACATGCTTTGTAAGTAGGAAAACCTGCAAATCGGCAGTGTATCAAATACTTGTTCTCCCCACTGAGCATACATACTATAGTGCATTAGCATCAGACTAACTCAGATACTACTGTATACTGTCTATACTGTATATCTACAAGTGATACACAGGCCTGACAAAATTATATACAGTAGATAAGGCAAAACAATTTAGCTATCAAATTTGTTGGTTGGTATGATCAATCATCATTGGATACATTTCTTATCCTTGATTTCCCATGTACTGTATACTTAGATGAAAAGGGATATGTCAAAGTGGACTGGCAAGCCATGGCTTGCTATTCTCATATAAATTACACCCGCAACAGGACTGCAGATAAACTGAATACTGTATGGAATATGGGCTGCATTGTCGGAACTAGAAGCACAAGCATTTCGCTACACTCGCATTAACATCTGCTAACCATGTGTATGTGACTAATAAAATTTGATTTGATTTGATTTGAATATGGGCTCATTATAAACAGATTTCAACATAATCTGCATGATAAAAATATGTGGAATGAGAATTAATAATTTACCCAAAATATGCCCAACAGAATAATTTTCAAAGAAGACTAATCCCTCTCAAAATATTATAAACACAGTTGTATTTCTTTTAAACTAATTTGCTTGTTAATGTGTGCATCAGCAAAAAAAWAAAGTGCTTTCAATGCATAGGGAAAGCTTTACATCATAACTAGCAACATTTTTGGAGATGAAGCCAAAACAAAATAACACCTGTAGACTCATGTGCCAGTCAAAACAGCCTGAAGCAAGCATCCAGACTGCATTGTTGCTGTCTTGCCTATGGTCCTGCCTGCGCAAAGCTGTCCTGCATTGAAGATGTTGCTCTGGGAGRCTTATCATTAGGCTACTTACAGCATTTCTTCTTGTTTACTCTGAGCTCTGTTTTCTTGGCTTCAGCAGAGTTCGCCGAGCTAGTCTCTCTCTGAATGGTTGCGGACATGGTGGAGTTGTGTCCTTGTTGTGCCAGGTTCTCAAAAGCTCTAGAAGGGCATGGCCCCAGACAATCTGAAACACAAGGTTGATTTATTCTAGCAGTAGGTCTAGGCCTATGTAATATTACATTTATATTTATATTTCCTGAATAAGAATGACTAATGTATCCACTATCTGAACAATATTCAATTAAATTGATGTTGATATAAAATATATACAATGGTATTGTTACACACCTTCAAATTAGTGCATTCGGCTATTTCAGACACAATCATTGCTGACAGGTGTATAACATCAAGCACACAGCCATGCAATCTCCATAGACAAATATTCGCAGTAGAATGGCCTTAGTGAAGCGCTCAGTGACTTTCAACATGGCAACATCATAGGATRCCACCTTTCCAACAAGTCAGTTCGTCAAATTTCTGCCATGCTAGAGCTTCTCCAGTCAACTGTAAGTGCTGTTATTTGAAGCGGAAAGTGGTCTAGGAGMAACAACGGCTCAGCCACAAAGTGGTAGGCCACACAAGTTCACAGAATGTTACTGCCGAGTACTGAAGCACGTGGCACATAAAAAATCGTCTGTCCTCGGTTGCAACACTCACTACCGAGTTTCAAACTGCCTCTGGAAGCAACATCWGCACAAGAATGGTTAGTCGGGAGCTTCATGAAATGGGTTTTCATGGCCGAGCAGCCGCACACAAGCCTAAGATCACCATGTGCAATGCCAAGTGTCGGCTGGAGTGGTGTAAAGCTCGCTGCCATTGGACTCTGGAGCAGTGGAAAGGCGTTCTCTGGAGTAATGAATCACGCTTCACCATCTGGCAGTCCGACAGACACATCTGGGTTTTGGCGGATACCAGGAGAACGCTACCTGCCCCAGTGCATAGTGCCAACTGTAAAGTTTGGTGGAGGAGGACTAATGGTCTGGGGCTGTTTTTCATGGTTTGGCCTAGGCCCCTAAGTTCCAGTGAAGGGAAATCTTAACGCTACAGCATACAATGACATTCTAGATGATTCGGTGCTTCCAACTTTGTGGCAACAGTTTGGGGAAGGCCCTTTCCTGTTTCAGCATGACAATACCCCTGTGCACAAAGAGAGGTCCATACAGAAATGGTTTGTCCGAGCCAGGCCTAATCTCCCAACATCAGTGCCCGACTTCACTAATGCTCTTGTGGTAGAATGGAAGCAAGTCCCCGCAGAAATGTTCTAACATCTAGTGGAAAGCCTTCCCATAAGAGTGGAGGCTGTTAAAGCAGCAAAGGGGGCACCAACTCCATATTAATGCCCATGATTTTGGAATGAGATGTTCAATGAGCAGGTGTCCACATACTTTTTGTCATGTAGTATATATGGGCCACACTAAATGCACTTAAAATCCCATTTCATTAAGTATTAGGAGTCTGATGAATTTTCTAATGAATTAGAAAGTAATGGCATGACTTGACATTTGCTGTAACATAATTAGACTACTTTTATATTAGGTTGGATACAGCTTCGTTTTCTGTCAAAGGCCTTCAAGCATATTGCAACACAGCAAAGTGAGGGACTGCAATTTCATTCTCACAGCCACCATGTATTGCGCGGCCATATCCGCTCATCAAAAGAGCACTAACAAAAACCGGGAATCACAAAATGATGCCAAAGCCATTTACCTCAGTAAGCCATATTATTATGCGACGACACTACTGCAGTCCAATCGGAGTCTCGAGCCAGGGTCACTTGTCTGTGTCGGGAACACTGATAATAGACGCGTTGGTTGTTTCCATGGAGATAGTTAGAGGGCGCAACATCTTATTTGTCCGATTATTGCGTCTATGAGAGCATGAGCAGCGCCATTGAGGCCATCTCCATTTTCTACTAGTTGGTAAACAAACTGAAAGGGTGCATACTGCCACCCGGAGTGTGTTGTTTGAACAGGTATAAAGCCAAGGTTGGCGATTTACTGCCACCTGCCATTATGCAATGTTTGCTCACAAGTATAATTAATTGGTCCCGAGTATAACCCATTGATCCCACCTAATGACCTGGATGGAATTATGTGATCCTTCCTTAACCCATAGGAAGTCCCACCCAGTTGATTACTTCAACATGGTGAATGTCCTCAATGGCGCTGCCCATGCTAAAATGGCATTTTGGCCACTAGAGTCCTCTATCTGGCTCTATGGTTGTTTCACACCTAAATAGCACAGGCTACTTACTGTACACTCTCAAAAACTATTGCAATTTACCTGCAATATGAGAGCCGATGAGGGAATTAGAACATTGATCTGACGTCCAATCCGCACGTTCTGCTATCTCTGACTCTATGAGGTTTTTGTCCCACTCCAGTCGGAGGCGCAACTGTTAAGTCCTGTTGTGTGCTACGCTGTCCTTGTGCTGAGGTTGGTGGCGCGGGCCCGGTTGATGTCCTTCCAAGCCAGAAAAGCATGAGGTGTGCCATTTGCGTCACAATTTCTTTACCGTAATCGTCATAATATTACGATTTATGATGCGCATATAATGTATATTCATTCAAGTAAATTTACCTTAATAGAAAATTACTCAAGTATAAGTGGAAGTCACCCAGTAAAATACTACTCGAGTAAAAGTCTACAAGTATTTGGTTTTAAATATACTTAAGTTTCAAAAGTAAATGTAATTGCTAAAATATACTTAAGTATCAAAAGTAAAAGTATAATTCATTAAACCGGACTGCACATTTTTTTAAGTTTATGGATAGCCAGGGGCACACTTCAACATTCAGACATCATTTACAAACGAATCATGTGTGTTTAGTAAGTCTGTAGTACTTTAAATTATTTTTTACTTAAGTACATTACATCACTGTGTATATATGTATATTATGTAGGCAGTGGAAGTGAGAACATTATATGCACTGACCAGACAGCAGTAATAAAATCATTGTGAAAGATTTATTATCAAAGGAAATAARACATAACCTAATTTATAGCCTATTAACATTTTTTTTGATCAAACTATACTATCTGTGAATAGTTGCTTAGCAGAACATAATGGTCTTCAGTACTAAGGCCATGATGGCAGTCCAAAKGTTACAATCTATGTGTACCATTATGTCAGTAATGAAATACAGACAAACCCCAAATAAATAATGCCCCAATAAAAGCTACWGCACGTTGCCCTTAAAATATCACAAAATTGGTTTAGAGTAGAGTTAAATATTTCCTATATAAAAAWAAAAAWATGAATCAATTTAATTCAGTAACCCATTTTGAAGAACTATATTAACATTTTTCATCTTAAAAGTATTTTAAAAGTATTTTACGCTGTCTACTCGCAGCCGAGTACATGTCAAACCACGCTGGAATGTCAAATTCTTTCATAACAGTTTGTTCATTCTTGTTTCCTATTCCATCCGTTCTCCACGTCTTGAAATGGTTCACATTCAAATGGCCAACAAATTTCTCAGTGTTCAGAAGGCACCCATTGGCTACTGTTTCTCAGAGTAAGAACCAGGAAGTGGCCAGGTCCTGGCACTGGAACTGCTGCAGCAGATCAGTTCAGGCTACAATGATTACGTAGCCAGGGATGTGTGTATCATTGATTGTAAAGAGCTCATGCTTGTGTATGACCACAATGGTATTGTGTGATTTAAAGTTCAATGTTTCTGGGAAGGCACAGAGATGCATAGGCGATCACTCAGTAGGTTTGCACACTTTGGACACATTGCACAGATTGCCAGCTATGGATGGTAGGACTTGGCAGAGTCTCCAGTATCCAACAGTTAGTGGTTTAGCAAGTTCACATTAAGGCTTAATCTTCCACAGCTGTAAGAGAGACAACAAAGAGGGCACATTTAAAAACCCAGCACATATACTCACTTTTGGAAGTTAATGCACATGTGCCAGGAGGAAAACAACTCTGACAAAGGTGAAGATTCACTGTATGGCAAAAATATCAGTGTTAAGCAACAGCATTGTAGGATTAGAAGTGTCTCCACTCACTCGGATGTTGAAGCCGAGCAGGTCGCTGACCACAGCGGAGACTGCAGACAGGATGACCACGCGTGTGATGTTATAGATGAGCGGGTTCACAGTCAGCCCCAGCAGTCGGAAGGGGGTGTCAAGCTCCTGTAAAAGGGTTGGTATGAGAAGCCAGTCAGAGATGCTTTCACTGCACGTTATGCTGAATAAACAACTACCAGMCCAGTAGATTMTTTTCATTTATTATGACAAGTTTTTTTGACACCCTTTTTCTCCCAAATTGGTAGTTACAGTCTTGTCCCATTGCTGCAACTTCCGTACGGACTCGGGAGAGGTGAAGGTCGAGCCGCACTGCTTCTTGACACAATGTCGCTTAACCCGGAAGCCAGCCACACCAATGTGTCGGAGGAAACACCTGGTGACCGTACACCTGGCGACCGTGTCAGTGTGTATGCGCCTGGGAGGACATCCTGGCYGGCCAAACCCTCCCCAAACCCGGACGACGCTGGGCCAATTATGCGTCGCCTCATGGATCTCCCGGTTGCGGCTGGCTGCGATACAGCCCAGTATCAAACCTGGATCTGTAGTAACGCAGCTAGCACTGCGATGCAGTTCCTTAGACCGCTGTGTTACTCGGGAGGCCTCTCAGCCCAGTAGATTTGACTAAAGTCAAAAAAGTCATGATGGGCTGAAGTTGAGAGACATCCTTACTTTCATTAGTTTTGTTGCAAGCTTCAGAACATTGTTCACTATGTTCAAATTTTCTTTCTTGTTGGGCTTCTTTTCCATCTTAAGATACAAGTTGATCTGAAATAAGAAAATAATTGAGAGGGAGATGTATTAATAAAGTTTTTGCTTCAATAGAGTTGTAGCATAGATTTTTGTATCATACTTTTTTCTGAAACTATATTGAGTCATTATTACTGACAGTACCCCTTTAAGACTTTTATTACTAAGCAYTTAATTATTCCCAGAAGGCACCTGTGCATGTCCAGAGGGAAAGAGAAGAGCTTTGATGTTGATGTGAATCCTACTTGGCTGTGTTCTTGTGATCGGAGAACTACGGAGAAGTACTTTACCCGTTGTAACCATGTGACCCACACGTCCTCCAGAGGAGATTGAATATAATATCCATGATCAAGAAATGAAGGTCGCAGAGGTGCTTGGTGTTGCTAGTATTAGCAACGTGTTTCTCCATCCAAGGCAGTGAACTATGGTGCATGTCTCAGCTAACACACGTTGGTGTGAGTGGACTGTTTCGGTAAACGTGTCCAAAGTGGACATTTGAAACATCACTAGCTTAATTTCATAGCACATCTATGTTAAAGTAGTGAACACTCAACGGACATCATGCATTCATTGGCCAAAAACTACATCAATCAAGTTCTCTCAAACATCAAAGAGACACGCACATGCATTTCACTACTGCGTTGAACTACCCCATTGTTTCTAGAAGCTTCTCCACATGGAATACCCAGTTGTAGCTCGCTGTGCAACACATTTGGCAGAAAATTGTTTTCATCAGATGACAACACTATTTGGCTAGCAGCCACACATAAGTAAGTTAGCTTACAATGAAAAAGCAAGGTCTTTTTTGTAAAAACGATGCATGGMCATATTTCTAATGTTTATCATAGAAAGAATGTAGCCGTCTACATTTCCTGAAGTTTTGCTTGAAGTTAATCTTACATTTTAACTTGCTACCAGAGAAAAAAAAAGTACTAGAGAAAAGTAGCCTACACAGAACGCTGTGTGGTGATCCAATGACAAGAGCAAAGATATTTCATCCGAGTGGAAAAGTGCAACTGATGCACGAAATTAGTCCTTTTAMATTCATGATTTGGAACGAACCCTGACTGAAGCCGAGCAGAAATTACAATAAGAAGCATTTTAAAATCTGTGTTTATAAAATGCAGCAGAACTTTTTTTCTGTCTTATCTTTCCCTTTCTGCCTGAAAAATGCAGAATCCTGCGTTAATGCGAACCCTGATTGTGTGTGTGTAGCAGGGGGCCTTACCTGTTCGGTAAGCAGCACTGACACGTTGCTGTATTTACAGTTGGTCTCGGAGCCCAGGGTGGCCAGGCGGAGCAGGAAGAGGATGAGAGAAGAACCCCACACCATGAGCTCCCAGTTGGTCTCGGAGTCCAGGAATGTGTGGTGACTGTTTAGTAGCTGGCAGTTAGATATAGAAAATGAGTACTCATTATCTTAAATCTATTCTGTTTGTACAGGTTGGAGCTTAACAAATACACATTCGGTCTTACAACAGGTCTTTTTTTTAATTGGATGGTAAATCATGGTGTGTTTACTGGAATCTTGTGTATTTATCAAACAAAGTACGTTTTTATAGATATGTCTGACCTGTGTACACAAGATGAAGGCGATAGAAAGGGCCAGGAGGAATATGGAGGAGACGATGACATCAACGGAACGCTGGGGCCCACGTCTCTGTGGTTAATAGGAAAAAATATTTGGGAACATTTCAATCAAGGCAGGACCTTCATGCCCCCTAGTGGCAACACCATACGCTGAAGTAAAGGCATCTGAGTAGTGAGAAGAACTCAGACCTTGAGGAAGGAGCGGAGCGACAGCCACATCTTAATGTTCTGCACATTCTTCAGCCTGAAGTGGGGGATTTCCGACTTCTTGGCCTTTCGTGCTGATGTGATGTGGTTGAAGAGTTTGGCGAAAACAAGCCTCTGTTGAAAGAGAAACAGCCACACCATTTACAGCGTATTCATTGTGTTGTAGTGAGTCTACAACAGTGGGACTAACATGCTGACCTGTTTGTAGGTCCTCTCTGCCACACACATCATGAAGAAGAAGAGGCCTGTAAGGCAGAGCCTCTCCACAGTGGTGATGAAGAGGAAGGCGTAGGTCTTGGCGTCGGGCGGCCCCACCGCCATGACAGCCAGCTCAGCCAGAGACAGGGAGCTCAGGCGTGTCATGTCCAGCCGCTGTGCCAGGCGGAAGCCAAAGGGAAGCAGCACCAGTGTGGCAGTGACCAACCCCCCCAGGGCTAGGTAACCCATGCCCTGCTCCACCACCTTCACCTACAGAGAAGATATCACCTCTGTTAGGAGGACAGAGTTATGGGGCACAGAGTACACAGCCCGTATGGTGTTTCTATAAATAGAAACAGTAAGAAACCCATTCCAGCCCTAAAGCATTACACACCAGCATTCACTCTGTATTGAACGTGTGTTAATTGTACCAAAATGGCAGTGAGTGTAATGAAGTGGTCATAGGAGGTGTACCCGTGTGAGGATGATCCCACTGATCTCCAGTACTGACATGTCTGCTTTCTTGCACTCCCCCTGCTCCCAGATGATGGCACTGACCCGGTCTCTAGATGGGTGGCACGCCTGCAGCCATGATAGTTGGCCCTGTGAGGAGAAAAAGCTGGTGTGCTGATATACTAAGCCTTTTTGAGGTTACATATTAGATGACAGGGTATGGTGGTGTAGACCCACCTGCTGTAGGTTCTCATCATCACTGCTGAGAGTGGTGGATGGGGGGAGAGTCAGGCCAGGGCAGTACCGCCCCTCCCCCTCACTGTCACTGCTGCCAGTGGAAGCGGAGTCAGGCCCTTGAAGAAGATCCTCCCACATAGTATCATCTGTGTCAGAGGCCGGGCGCGAGCCCTCTGTCCTCAGGTGCTCCACTTCACGAGGGTTCACCTTAGTGTCCTTGGCACCTCCACTACTTTCCTCCTGTGCAAATAATAGGACTGTTCAAACTAAATGTCCACCTTTCACTCAGGCTACAAAGAACAGGACTCACTGTCTTAGGGTTTACCTCAGGTGGTGAGGGATTTGAGAAGGAGTGAAGGTGTCTCTTCCTGAGGACAGTGGTAGGTGTTGGTCCAGCTACACTAGTGGGTGGTTTTGCTTCCTTATTATCCTCTTCCTCCTCACTGGAAAGCTCATCAGAGGCCCCAAAGCCCGACTTTCTCTGATTTGTCTGGACAACATCACAAACAGCAATAGAATTAGCTGGATAAAACAGCAAATGGTACCCAAAATGTAAATCACAGACAAAAATCCAGCCTGACAACCCTCTATACAAGTTTGCTAAGGCAACGCAAAGGAAACAAATGTTGACATTTGAAAAAAAGGAAAAACTGGAACTCTGTTAATGACTGCTTGACTCAAACAGTCATTGTTTTATGATCAGGTAAAGGATCTGATCATTGTTTGTTTGGCCTTACCCTTCTCTCCTCTGATCTGTACAAMMTTTGGTTTTCCTCCAGCTGCCAAGGCTGCAGCTCAGTGTCCCTGTCGTTCCCCTGTCCCTCTGTCCTCTTCAATCCTTTACCCTTCCTTAGCCTGAATGAAGGGTGAGAAAATAAGGGAACATGTTATACAGTGTGGGAGCAGTTTGCGCAAGTRTATAAAAGGGTGTGTATGAACAGCATGTGTGTGAGCACCATGTTTGTGAACAGCATATGTGTGAACAGCATGTGTGTGTGTGTTAGCAGTGTGTGTGTGTCTGTGTTACTGGCAATAAGAACCATACCTCCTCCTGCGTGCAGGGCTGGTGCTGCTGCTGCTGACAGGACTGGCTGAAGGGCTCCGGTTGGACTCAGTGGACACTATCTGGCAGTGCACTGTCCCCAGCAATAACATAAGACACATAGGCCCCAACTGCTCACTAGCACTGGCTGCAGGAACCTCTACGTACAACACTGCTGCTGCCACTACAGAGAGAAAGCCATTAATATACTATTTAGGGGACTGAGAGTTACAGACCCATTTAGGTTTATGAAAAAGTATATTGGATTCCACAGCATACATCTGCATCATTCCTAAAGTAATGTTAAAGTGAGATGTGAGTTTACCTTGCATGAAGTAAAGCACCAGGATAAAGGTAGAGATAGACCTGGAGGTCACCTGGATCCACCACTGGAAGAAGAAGGGGAAGAGGAGCACCCTGACCAGGCCCTTACGGGTCAACGCCGTCCATGGACTATCGGGCTTGGCCTTGCCGAATGTAGACCCTGAAAAAGAAGAGACAATCTATAGCGTTGCATGCACCCTTTCCATCCAATAAGCAAATAGTGCAAATGAGCATACATATACACCTTGTAATAAATGGATACTCACCTCTTACTAAGTCAACATCAATGAGGTCTGGCTTGACATGACCGGACCTCTTTGGTTTACAGTCCATGCCCTGTGTGAGAGGCAGTTATCTTTCTAACAAATACTGATCACATAAGACATTAATCTAATTGCTTGTGAAATATGAGCATATTAGACCAAACGTCATGAACTTACATTAAGTTCAGCCTGTTCCAGAGACTTCTCCCAAACCTGCTGATCATATGCACCGATCTGTTGACACATGGACACACTTCAGTTTTATTATACCATGTAAGGGATTTTAGACCCTCATTACATTGTCAGTAAGTCCAGCATGTCTTACCTTCTCTTGATACCATGCTATTCTCGCCATTGTCTTATGATTGTGGTGAACACTCAGTGTCAGGTCATTTCAGAGGGGACACAGGGACAGATAAGATCTGGCTGCAACCCAGGCTTGTGTAACAACAAAAACAAAGGAGAGAACTATTACAGATTAAGCAAAAACAATGACATCGTGGAGTACAATGGGCCTTTCCACTACATGTTCACTSAATACCAGAAATTACCACTGCTAGCTAATTGTAGCTTACTGTTTTTCATTGTGCTGCATGTACAATTGTTACCCTCATTACAAAAAAATAACTATATAGAAATTCAACTCATCTCAACTTAGGATAATGTGTTTGAAGATAGGTGATACAATTGTTCAACTGTGTTCAGGTGAAACTCTGTACTAGTGATCATTCTAAAAACAGCCAGTAAAACCATCATCCCGGAGCAGTATCATCAAGCGGGATGTCGCAGTGTGGTTTGCAAACTAGCTCTGCTTCGCCATCATTCATGCAACCTAGCTATACTTTTCAACTCGTACAAAACACGTTTGAACTTGCCACCATTCAAAATAGGTAAACAGATTCGTGCCACATTTACATTATATAAATTAGAAACAAGTAACGTTAGCAAGCTAGCTACCATTAAACAAAGAGTTATCTCGCCAGCTCTTCTTCAGCCCAGGAGTAGCGCGCGGCTCGACGACGTAAACTATCCAGTTTACTTGAGCAGCATCTCGCCGGTAGGAATTGCAATGATTTATGAGTAACTCTCTTTTACTGCAGTTATCAAAACGATGTCTCCAATCTTTGCTATCAGTTCTATTTGAAGTCGAATTCCCAGGAATGCACACTGAAACAACTCTTTTTAGGCTCTTGCACTTCCTTTTTCCGGGTTGATCGGAGCCTGCTTGTTTGTTGACATTTCTGTCAGAACTGTCAAATCTGTGCAGCCAACCGCTGCGCGTGTGGCCTGTGGAAACTCCACATTCCAATGGAAAACCTGTGACAGCTAGAGCGTACTCTACAATARAATCTATGCGTATGGAATACAGTAAAAATAAATAGCAACATAGAACAGAATAGAAAATTATTTTTTATTATTTTTTGTAAATATTGTGTTAATTTCCATAGCATTTCATATAGCTATTTAAAAAAAAAAGTATAGTTGGACTACATTGTTGTATTGTATGCTACTGTATTTGCAGTCTATCTTCACAGCTCCTGCTTGTCCAATAGAATGATAATATAGTTTCGAACCTCAGGTCAGACTAGTTCAATCTAAAATCCTGAAAACTGTCAATGATTTACACAAATAAATAAAATGCCTATAACAAGAAGGCTACATAGGCAAAATGTTCACAAATTAATCACAACAAGACCATCCATGAGGTATTAATAGCCCCAGAAAAAGAAAAAAAATCTGCCCAGAATTTTGGTAACATTTTACATCTTGTCATTGGAGTCCTGGGTGTCGACTGATGGCGGCTCTTGGTCAGCTGCCACACACACCAACTTACTCTTGACCTTCTTATTGGAGCTGATGATGAAAAAGGGGCTGAGACAGGCATAACAGGAGGAGAAGAAGATCTTCATGTCAGCTACCACTGGAGACACATTATCTACCGTCAGCATGTAAATCCAGATGATATTGTCTATGCCGAAGAATACAACATACAACACCACCAGGGTGATCACTGTATTGGCTGCCCTAGTCTCAGCTCCTCCACCCTGGGATGATCGTCGGATGCTTCTCACTTGGCGGCTGTGACGGTGGAGGAGGAGAAGGATGTAGCCACTGGACCACAACATGAGCCCCACAAAGACAAAGTCCCGTGTAGAGACAATCACTCCATTGATCTTGTAGGACAGCCTGTCCCTGAAGTCCACATGGCAGAAGCCCAGGTTGAGGGTGAAGGCAGGCACTGTGCCGTTGCGAGGGGCAATCGAGAACAATGGAGCTGCGAAGCATATAGCCATGTTGAAGAGCCACAGCCCTGCGATGGTGGGCACGATGAGCCTGGGAAGCCGGGCCTTAAGCCTGGACAAACAGGGTCCACCTGCAGGGGCGATGGTCACTGCCTGGAACACACTGAGCATACAGGTGATGCACACTGACAGAGCCCGGGCGATGCGATAGGTGTAAATGACCACCTTGCAGCCCGGGTCATTCAGCAGGTCACGCAGGCCAAACACAGTCATGGTCTGGGGGACGCAGCGGGTGAGGAGCAGAATCAGGTCAACGAAGGCTAGGTGGCAGAGAATTATGTCCACAGGCTGGAGTCGGCACTCAGAGCAGACGACCTGGGTGTAGGCCAGCAGCACCAGGGTGTTCCCCAGGAACCCTAACCCTGTTTGCAACAGGAAGGACACCCCTTTGATGGTGACACAGAGATCCAACATGATACTTAACTTGGGTACCACGCTGAAGAATAGAGACAGAAAATTAAGTTTGTTAAACAGATTTATGAATACACCAACTGTGAACAAATGTTACTTATTGCACTCTCTATTAGACTAGGATTGCGGAAGCATATTCTTACCTGCAACTATTGATAAAGAAACATGAACACAGTATTGAGCATTCATTGTGGTTAATTGCCCCTGTAATTTCAATATATAGCATGTTCTAGTCTGTGGGGATTATTAGGGGACAACATTAGAACACTCACCCCACCCCTCCTAAAGATGTAAGAACCACTACAATATGTAAACAAGAATAAGAACAACTGTACATTTTTTTTAGATGGCAGCCATCAATGGCCATATTCTATTGGAACTTCAATTAAATTWAAAAAAGTAATAATTTGGCAAAACTAGTCAAGGGGTAAGATTCAGTCTTAGTGTTCAAATACCCCAGCAGAGGTTTTTGTTATTGTTGATGTAAAAGCAGCTTGATGAAGCTATTAGGAAGTCATTTAGAGGTTTTAACATGCACAGCTGGCCCCTTACACTGCTCTCCTCTGTTCTCTCCTGTCCTGGGAGTATGTCACCTAGGCACACAGCAGCACAGGTCATTATCCAGCAATAACAGATGTCTGTTCTAATTGGGAGCACTGGGAGAGTAACCTTATATTCTGATGTTCTATTCTCTATTCTTAACACTGCTTTATTCACCTACACTCTTAGAAAAAKGGTTYCAAAAGGGTTCTTTGCAGAGGGATAAGATTCTACCAAGAACCGTTTCAATCAGAAGAACCCTTTTTGGAAGACAAGGGTTCTTTGTAAGGCAAAGGGTTCTACAGAGAACCTTTAACATCCTAAGAACCGTTTTTGGAAGAAAGGGTTCTTTGATGATTCTTTGGAAGGCAACACGGATTCTTTGGAAGGCAAGAAGGGTTCTACATACAACCATATATAATATTTCCCAGCATGTTCTATTGCAGTGAGATTTTCAAAATTGTTAGTGTAATATCTGTTTTTGCATTTACATTGATTGGTTAATAAWTTTTTTGCTACACAAAGATAAATAACATACAGTTTTCTAAACTAATCCAATAGGTTGGATTTATTTCACCCATTACTGGTTGTTCCAGGTTAGGTGAATGAGGTAGTCTCAGTATTCAATATTCCCTACCTGGCAGTCATACTGAATGCAGGTTGAGGGTGATTAACAATTCCACTTGTTAGATATCCTAACTATGGCTGGATTCCAATAGGAATTACACATCACGTTGCAAGCCAGCATAATGTGACTTGCAGGCCTGATGTGGCCAGTATACCAGGAKATTCCTGACACCACTGTGTTAGGGTATAACTAGGCCCTCAAAGAAAGGCCTTATGATACACAGTATGTAATGTATTGCCATAGATAATAACATTTTAAAGGCAAATAAGGCTGGTGGAATCGATCATAGTGGGTTCTAGAAATAACCATATACAGTGTTTTTTTTKAAGAACCCTACATAGAGGGTTCTAGATAGAACCATCTGCAAAGGGTTCTACCCAGCACCAAAAGGGTTAACCTATGGGGACAAACCAAAGAACCCTGTATGGTTCTACTTAGAGTTTTCCAAAACAATCATCCTGTTCCACCAATACTCTTCTGCACTATGCAATCCAGACAGTGTACATCTATAATCCAGTGTTGCTCCATAATGTGTCATTTAGACTGCACAGCCCTTTGACTAATAGTCAAACTTAGAAGAAAGTCAACCAATACTGAAGGATCCTTGATAAAGGCGAAGGTGACATTTTAATTTAATTTGCTAAACACATCCTGGAAGCACTCTCTGGGTTACATAATGTAAAGGTGTTATTTCCCCATGTGTGTATCAAAATGTTTATATGAGTACAGGACTAATTAAAGAGCAAGCTCATGCATGTTCTTCTCTGGGGATTTGATCATGTGTTCCGAGTCAGTGAGCAGATKGTTTTAATGTGTTTCCTCCAAAGACCAGACCCCCCACCCCCGCTTCTAATTACTTTATTGATTCATTATTCTTTGYGTCAAAGAGGTTGTCACAAACTACAGATGACTGTTGAAAATCTCTAAAAGCTACTCTGTTCACCAAGTTATTTACTCTCCTGTCCTATTTCTTCTGCCACCCTACTCGTATCCCCATCGCTCCCTGTGGGAGACATTATGTCTTATTAAAAGACTAATGAGGAGGGGTATAGGTGTACACTACTATGTATACACTCCTTGGAGTGGGATCCACTTACAGGAAGATATATTTTTTATTCACTTCGTATGTGTTTTTATAGAGCACGGTGTCTTGCTTCAGCATCACTTTCATCTCTGACAGAGGTGACAATGACAGTGAGGCGTTTCCGTCAATGACATCAAACAGGCTCTTTGTTTCACTTGTTACTCATTTCATTACAAGCATCAATCACAAAGTAAAACAAACCACACAGTGCTCATACATTATTTCTCAGTTTGGTGTAACTATTTTACACCTAGGTCAGATCTTTTTTAATAGAGTACCACAGTACTCTATTGTATGAGTCATAATACCCATAAAATACCCATAAAACCCCATAAAACCCCATAAAACTCCAGGGGTCAAACAAGGAAATGGTTCCAATCGTTTTTCCGCCATTCATTTTTCCCATAGGGGATTTTAGAAACACTTAAAAGAAGGACTGTTTTGTGTAGGCTTACCCTGGTGTGACGTTTTGATAACCGTGTAAATCTCTCTAGGACAAGGGGACTTTTATCAATAAATTCGCCTGTATTTACCGCTCAAAAGTTAAATTCTAATTAGCTACTAATCATGTCTATCATAAAGAACTACAAATGCCATGATGATCTGGACAAGACTGCCAAATCGAGGCAAAGGTAAGAACCTCTGAATTAACTATCTAATGTTAGCTACATTTAGTAATGAATACATTTATACATTTCTTGACAATTCTGTGAACTGTCTTCTGCAAGTTTTAAATTGACACAATACCTGTTAGCAAAGGTGTCAGCTAGAGATAACGTGCAGGGATTTGTAGTCTTCCATGATGTCTACTTTGATGCTAACTAGCATTTTTAAATCGGAGCGTAAATAGAGCTGAATACATTGATAAAAGTCACCTTGACCGAGAGAGATTGACATGGTTATCAAAACGTCACGCCAGGGTAAGCCTACAGAAAACCGACATTATTTTAAGTGTTTCTAAAAATTCCCTATGGGAAAAATGAATGGTGGAAAAACAATTGGAACCATTTCCCTGTTTGACCGCTAGGTTTTATGTGTAATATTACACCTCCACTCTGGGGCTCTATGGCAAAAATTCTACACTTATCGATCTTGTCACATCTTTCTCCATAGGGGGGCACTGTAGCCTTGTTGTTAGTCCTTACCTGAACCATAGCAGAAAGCAATTCAAAGGAACCATAGAAATAGAGCAGTAGACCTAATCCATGAGTATTGAAAGTGACCGGTCTGGCTGGGAGTGCATTAAGCCCATTGAGATACTTCTTGAGACCTACAGTATATTTCCATTCTGGCTGACTATCCTCAGTCCTGATCATATGTTTTGGTGCCATATGGCCACAGCTGGAAAATATTCAGTCATCTGTATTGATATCAGGTAATTGGAGAGAGACTGAAAAGCTGCCTAAAGTCAGTGGACCATGCTGATCACTCCCTACGGCTACTGAACCACTCTAGGAGTATAAGAATACGAGGAAACTCACTAGACATGGGGACTTTGGTCTGGTTTACAAACAGACTTGTGATCTACAGACTCCAACTGCATCATAAAGCATACCCCTCAGGTAAGAGAACTGATGAATGCAATGGCCTTCTGAGATGATTGAATATATTGACAAATACTGATAGGCCTATGACATATATTTTCATATCCTTCATCCCTGCAGCCATGAAATCAGAGGAGGTGGTCCGGGGAATGCTGTACCTGTCTCTCACTGTGGTTGGAGTTCCGGGAAACACTGCTGTCATCGTGGCATTCCTCCTGGCACTGTACCAGGAGCATCAGCTTCTTCCTGCTGACGCCATTGTGCTGCACCTGGCCTGTGCCAACCTGCTGGTAGTAGGCGTGCGCTGCCTGCTGGAGACCCTGGCCACCTTCCGCCTGGTCAACATCTTCGGGGACACGGGCTGCCAGGGGGTGATCTTTGTCTACCGTACGTCTCGCTCCCTCTCCATCTGGCTCACCTTTGTGCTGAGTGCCTACCAGTGCCTGAGCATCGCTACTCCCGGCTCCTGCTGGGCCTCCATCCGTGTCCTGGTGGCTCGCTACCTGGCAGTGATCTTCCTCACCCTTTGGGTCATCAATACCTCCATGAGCTCGGCAGCCAYAGCCTTCTCCCTGGGCTCCCGGAATAACTCGGTCAACATGCAGCACAGCATTAATGTTCAATTCTGCTATGTTCGCTTTCCTACTATGCAGTCCAAACAGGTGAACGGGGCTGTCCAGGTAGGGAGGGACGTGGTACCTATGGGCATGATGACCCTGGCCAGTCTGGTCATCCTTGTGTTCCTGTACCGCTACAGCCAGCAGGTGAAGGGACTCCGCAGCAGCTCTGGGGCCAGCGGTGGGGCAGAGCGGCGGGCGGCTAAGGCTGTAGTGGCCTTGGTGACCCTGTATGTGGTCCTCTATGGGGTGGATAATGGACTGTGGGTATACACCCTCACCGTGAGGAAGACCATGAGCTCCTCACTGATCTCAGACCTGCGCATATTCTTCTCGTCGCTGTATGCAGCGCTCAGCCCCCTGGTGATCATAGCCACCAACAGGAAGGTGAACAGCAGGCTGAGGTGTGTKGTGCAGGAGAGGCCCGTTCAGGACAAAGYCACTACACTATCTACTGTGTGAGTTAGGGACCTTATTGTAGTAAGATGGTAACAAAGATGAAGAATGTTGATTATAAATSAATTATGTTGCTATTAGAATATGGAGTAGAAAACACATAGAGCTAACATTGTACATTGTTAAAGGCGTGGCAAAAGTATCTTGACCTCTTGTACTCACATTTTTTAAGACTTCTTCTGTTTAATATTCTTTAATATACTGTATAAAGTTAATGTTTGAGCTGTTTTGATTATTATGTGGAAAAGTTRGTGGCAAGCTTGGATTGACGGAACTCAAAGGTCATGAAACCAATATATTGCTACAAATGTGCCTAGAACATGGCTAGAAATTTAAAAAATAAGCATCGCAAGTAGTGTTTGAGCCTTTTCTGTCAAAGTCCTATTAGTGAAATTGCCATGATATTAATCATTCCATATTTGTCCTGTTATCGCTTTGTTTGATCATTCATTATGCTCCTTCATCTTAATTGGATGGAAACATTATAATTGGATGACTAACAGCACACTATAGCTGTCAAATGACTTCCAGCAGTCTCTTTCATTGTTATTAACGATTTAATTGAGATCTGTAAACGTCACACTGCTAATGAAGGTAGTTAATTGCCCCACAGAGACCCAGGTACAGTCGCATGAGAAAACCAACTCTYTTTAGAACAAGAAAGATTCACTCTGAATAGAAATATCTGATGTAAATGTGAAAAGGATGGTTTTCATTTATAGGTCAAATAATAAAGATGAGACTACTAAGATAATAGTATATGATTGGTTGACATTATAAATGTAGACATTTCCATCAAATTAGATGTTAGATTAAGTTGCATGAGCTGTTATACCCTTGATTGACTGACTCGCTAGGGGTGATATTTGCCATTTGCATGTAGTTATATTCCACTTCAGGAATACAAGGGCTGAGTAAACTGGACTAGGAGGGGTGGGGTTAGGGGTGTCTGTATAACAACTTCAAAACCTCATGATTTATGTACAAAGAGTGAGTCATGAGTCATCAAATTGCAATTACTACAAACATTTTATGTATTCTTTGTAAGGGCTTTGARTTGTGTATACCCTAGCCACATATATTCTAATTTTGTGTGTTGGATGCAACTTGTTTTTTTAGATGCATTTATATCAGTAGAGTATGGCAGGTCACAAAACCGCCATAAATGTATAATGTTAATGAGGAAAAATCGGACCTTGCTCACCATGTTCATGTAGAGATTGCAACTGTGTCATGCACCAATCGATAAACATAAAYATTCCTTAAAACTAATGCAGGAAATAACATGTTATTCATGTTTGCACCTCTCTGTCAGGCTTTTACTGATCTATGTAAAAAATATATTATATTATGTTTCTATCATAATCTGTAGCAACATACACTATGTCTGCAGTACAATGGTCAAAACTATTTTCCGAACAGGGCTAGATCTTGTCTGTAAATTCAGGTCAAATTCAGCTAAGTTACTGATTTGAGTCCAGATTCAGAGTAAAGAATCCAACTCTCCAAATATTTTCTCATGATGATAAACTCCATGTTTCTTACTCTTCATACCACTGAAATCTGATTGGTTCGTGACACAGACTCCGGTGGAATGAAGGATAGAATGCATGGATAATTCCAGTCAGCCTATGGGTCTTTTCCTTCATTCTCCCCAATTCAAAGCGGAGTACTCCTTGGATCCTTGTCAGAAAACAAATCACAAAAATAGTCAAAATGGAACATTAGACACTGGGGAAAAACTGAGGGGTGAAGAATTACATACAGTTCAYTCCATGTGTCTGTGTATTGTGTGTGGGCCTCTGTGTAGGTGTGCCAGCCTCTCGCTGCACAAGATGCAACCTGCTCCTGTACTGTTTCATTCCTTCAGTGTGTTCCAGGCCCTGGTGAATGCCTTAGCCCTGTTAGACATATGTAGAGGTGTGGCTTAAGCCTCTGTGGCCCAGAATCACATTGTTTTGTATGCAATCCTGAACTTGGAAAATTATTTTTACTTTTGCAATACTGAGTAGAATATGAGATTTCAATATCACGGCTGCTACCTATCAATCAAAAATGGTTGAAGGTCTGGGTCACTGCATACCCTGTTTTAACATCGATACCGGAAGTCTCCAATCTGACTCACCTTACTGGAGATTGACTTTTCAACCCTTGGTTCTCGTTTGATCCATATCTAAAAACAAAACACAAATATCAAACATCAAGTAACAGTTTCATCAAAAGAAAAAATATTTTTGAATTTATTTCTGAGTAATCATTGAAGGTAAACAAAAAGTAAAGACGATGTCTCCGAAAAGGTTCTGTAAATTTCCTTTGAAAGGTAAATTAAATGAAGTAGTCCAGATCAATCCTTTTCCTGAAGTGCCTGATGTCAGCCTCATTGTCTTTTCACCTGCCCTAAATAGAGGCATTTTAGCTTACAGCATGGACCAATGGCATTGCAGCAAAAAGAGCATGCCTCGCCCCCTCTTTCTTAAAGGGATACTTCGGGATTTTTGCAATTAAGTACTTTATTTACTTCTCCAGAATCTTACGTTAGCGCAATTGCTAACTAGCGTTAGCACAATGACTATCAGTCTATGGGAACAGTTGTCCCTGTAGTCTTCCAGTCATTGCGCTAACGCTAATTAGCATTGGCTCATGAATCTACCTCTAACTTCCTTAATATTGAACACAGAGACATGAAAATGGTATCAATGGTATTCGTTGCCAAAATCCCGAAGTATCCCTTTAATACTGGTCAACACCCTAATATAGCCCTTGTGGCCAATTTCTGAATGACAGAACAGAACTTATCCCCTCCCTTGAGAAACTAAAACTATTCCACCAACAAACACCCAACATTATTCAGCAGTATTGTTCCACATCCATTTTCACAATTCAGCATAAGAAATGATAATGAAAAATGATCATACTCAAAGCATACACAATCAATAACTGTTGAAATGGATAAACCATTTTGGCTTTATTCTATTATTATTCTAGGTCAACACAATAGTATGTTTAATAGCTTTGTCTTTGGCTGTCTATGCTTGACAACAATCTATAGATGTGAGTTGTGCATTCTTTGGCAGAAATTCTATGGAAATGTGGGATATCATCAACCCACCCTCCTCCAATCCTCCCCCTCCTCCCCKTCCTTACATTCTCACCAGAGTGGAGTCTGTTTGGACACGTTGGCCAAGGAATTTGCTCACTTTCTGGGTGACTGCAACTATGGAAGAAAACATGGAGATAAAAAGGAAACTTAATGCAGGAAATCTGTATGCAAAATAACAGTATTTTAATGGTCACAGTTAGCCCCCAGAATAATGCAAAATCAGTTGTGTTTGATAAAAGAAAAACACCATATATTTTACAGTCCATAAGTGATGTTACGCTATGACACTACTTGTGAATAACATTTATGATTAAGATATTGCAGTTCACATGTTGTGAGGGCAATATGTTATTAAGACTTCCTGTATAAACAGGTATAATTTATGTTAAACAKAACAGAACAGCTATTTCAACATCCCAGTTCCAGGGAGAGGTCACTGTTTCAACATGCCTGGAATTCTACAGTGCAGGAAAGGAGTAAAGACAAAGGTTGCACTCAGTGGAAAGAGAACCTGACACTCTGAGAGGAGCAGAATGACACACTATAAGCAGTAGAACACTGTTTGTTTATACAACTATTTGATGAAAACATATTACTGTGATCCAGTTGAGGAAATGAAATGTCAGAGGAGCCCCTGGGTGAAGCAGGCCACATAGTAGATAGGGGTATGGGGAGTTACAGGAGCCCCCTGAGGGCCCGGGGCCAGCCACAGCCACAGTCTCTGCTAGAGTCTCCTCCTAGCCTACACTTTCAGGTAAAATATGTGTTGCTTTGTCTGGACTTGCACAACATTCAAGGTTGGCTGCAATCTACCCAGCAACACATTCAATCAGGAGATTTTATTTTATTTTATTAGGATCTCTTTTAATCCTCATTTGGACTAATCTTCCAAGAGTCCTTAAATATTCAAATACAATTTATAATACTATCACATTTTCACATATAACACACTGTTAAAAACAGACATAATACACTGACATATTGACCAGATAAATATTCTAACAGTCAATCTATCTAAAAGATAAACAACCTTCCAATTTATTATATTTAAATGGTTCTAAAGAATTGTTTGAATTTATTAATTAAAAGGTTTCTGGGTTGCTCAGATAAATTATTCAATTTCTTTATTGCTCTAAATCAAAATGTTATTTTGCCTATTTCTCTTTTCTATCTGGATAACACATAGATGGAGGACAATCTATTCTTAGTATTTAATGAATGTCTGTCTCTTACCAACTGAATACTGTTTTGAATAGAGTTTGGCCATTTTAAATGGTGTACATTGTGAAATAAAATAAGCATGTTTTTTTCCAATTATCTTGTTGATTGATGACCAATGCTCAAGAGCATTGAGCATGACTATAACAGAAGAACCATATCTCCACCTTTAATACAATCTTTGCTGCTTTGTTCTGTGCAATCTGCAGCCTCCTAATTTCACTTGCTGATGCATGTCCCCAGACCATAGAACAGTAGTTCACCTGACTCCCAATTAATGCTTGGGTTGTTTGCTTAAGAATATTTTCTGGTAAATATTTAKCTTTCCTTCTGATCATGCATGCAGTTTTAATATTTTTTTTTTTTTTTAAACATAGATGAGTTATTTGAGACGGCCATGATTAGCAGTTGTCTAGCTGCACCCCTAGTAGTTTGGTTTCTGCCACTTCCTCAAGTTGTACTCCCCTCATACTTAACTGTATCCCATGCTGTGTTGGCCTTTTCCTGGTGGAACAGACCAACATAACCTTGATTTTATTGGTGTTCAAAACAAGTTTGTTCCGGCAAACCGACTCCCTGATATTTTGCAGATCTACTTGTAGAGCTTTCTGTACCTGTTGAATCGATTGTCTTGCTGTATAAATTGTAGTATCATCTGAAAATATACTAGCATGAGTTTCAGATAAGGCATAAGGAAGGTCGTTGGTATATATTAAGTAAAGAAGTGGCACAAGGCAGCTACCCTGCGGTATTCCACAGTTTAAAGCATGAGGGGAAGAAAACAACCCATTGACATAGGTGGACTGTTTCCTGTCAGTTAGATATGACTGTACCCAATTCAATGCTGCCTCCTTAAACCCATAATGCAAGAATATTGTTACAATTATTTCATGATCCACTAAAYCAAATGCTGCACTAAAATCTAAAAATAGTACGCCCACAAACCTACCATTATCCATAGCATTGAGCCACTAGTCAGTCATGTCAACCAATGCAGTGGTGGTGGAATGGTTTTGTGATAAGCATKYTGATTGGCTGTAATCAGATCATTCTTTTCCATGAACTCCCATATTTGKCTACTCACAATACCCTCCAACATCTTACTGAGGGAAGGGAGCAGACTAATTGGTCAACTATTGGCAGGAGTAATGGGTTCTTTGTTGTCTTTCATGATTGGACACAGTTTAGCATGCTTCCATACATTTGCAAATGTCCCCTTTTCCAGTGACCAATTAAATATGTATTTCAGTGGATTGCAATCTGGGGAGCAGCATAGTGAAGTAAAAAATTGTCCATAAGATCGTAACTTGTAGATATACCATCGGGTAATGACTTCAATAGGTTTAACACATCCTCTACTGACACCATTTGTAGACTAAAAGAGCTGTTTTTTTTGCTCATAATATGATCATCAATCCATTGAACAATAGCTTGTTTGGAAGAATGGGTGTTTACATTATCGCTCTGTAAATTCATTTTCTTTGTAAGAAAAATCWGCAAAATGATTGGCAATATCAGCCGGTTTTGTTATTGTCCTCCAGTCAACATCCACACTAGATGGGCATGTTGAAATAGATGTACCAAGTAAGCCCTTAACTCTATTCCATACCGTTTTAGAATAATTTCTTACGATTTTATTTAACTGCATAATTAAGTAGTATTCTATAATTCTGTTCATCAATTTCTATTTTAGATTTGGCTGCTAAGACTTTTGCCATATTTCTTTGAGAAAAGAGTGCAGCTTTGAGTTTCACCTGTAGCCAACACATTGCTTAATGCCCAATATTGTACAAGCTAAGACATAATAGGAGGGTAAGGTGGGGAAGCAAAGCAGAACCTAATCATGAGGCAAGAAGACACTTTGTGACAACTGGTGACAAGCCAAGCTGGTATTAGTGTAGATGAACACATCTCACATAAAACATGTGAATTGATTTGGCAGAAAAATATACTTTGATTTGCTGCGTCAGTTCCATTGTCGTCAATTATTTGGAAACGTGAAGTGAAATCCATCATTATCTAGAAGCTGATCTATATACATTAGGGTGTCAGTTTGCAAAGATGAATTCCTCTGATGAAAACCAATGAGCCAATCCAGTGCCCTCCCTTGGGGGAGACCATGGCCGTGCTGTGTGCTYCCTGAATACAAAAACCTAGCTCCAAGATTCTAATCTCATTTAATGATTGTGGTTMWGAGCTGAAGGCTGAAACTGGGGGAGGGTTGATTGTAACTCCTGAGGGACATTGAGTCTGACCCTGGTTAGTTGATTTCGGATTAGGATGTCACCTCATCTTTCTTTTGGCAATGACACATAAGAGCCACAGCCTGACAGCACGGTCAAAGGTTCAAAATGTAGGCAACACAGTGTTTCACCACGGCAACACATTTGTTGAGAGAAATAGCCATAAAATACAGTATGTTCTTGAACACAAGTAAAGCTGGTATAGAGGCCAGTTGTACAGAAACAGGTTATCCCATACAGTAC
The DNA here is from genome assembly GCF_002910315.2 of Salvelinus sp. IW2-2015. Classification (NCBI taxonomy): domain Eukaryota; kingdom Metazoa; phylum Chordata; class Actinopteri; order Salmoniformes; family Salmonidae; genus Salvelinus; species Salvelinus sp. IW2-2015. The sequence goes on from NC_036838.1 coordinate 42,443,897, forward strand.
TAGGTTGTGTTAACGTGGTCCCCTGGCCACCCCTTCTTCTCTTTCAGTCCACAGAGGTGGAATTTTCCACATGGGAGCTCCATAGACCACTGTGGAATGTAGACAAGACGGAACACGATCTCGGGGTGTGTTGCCTCTCCTGAATCCTGCCAGTGAAGTCTTGTGTTGTAGTTCAGTAATTTACTGGTGGACATCATCTCCRGTCCCCGGGAGACTCCTTCCCTCAAGGGGTGGTCATTTACTATGACTGTAGGCTACATCTTCTTGTCACTGACTCGTTGCTCAGAGGGTCTTACAGTGATAGATGGTTATCTCTGCCTTGGAGCAGAACTTGTAAAGTTATACAACATGGGCAGGGCATGTGCTGACATAACAACATCCTCAGAGCTCTCTCTCTCTCTCCCATGCTCTACCACACCTATAGCTAAATGAATTGCTTACATGGCACATGAGTAGAAAAGAAAAGTACAGAAAGGGCAGACCTTTTAGAAATAGTAGAATCACTGATTCTAAACTATATCCCATTAAAAGACGAAAATGTGATCACTGAGCTGCATGTCATGTCCGTGCATTGGCACAACAAGACCATTCTTGCCAACATTGAACCTTTTACCCCAGTGGGATAAATCAGGGTCACACAGAGTGTTTCTTGGTAGTATAAACAAATCTACTTTGAAACAAAAGTATACACCTTACACACATGGTTATGGGCTTACAAAAAAGAAGATACCTGTACTGTGTTAAATATAGAGTTGAAATCTATTCAATTCTGAGTTTGTATCCCAACATAAGACTTTATATACATCACAGAAGACAGAAATATAACACAAATGTTTGACATAGAAACACTGTATTCCTTGYGTTTWAATTTTTTWAATAATGTTAATTAATTATGAAATTATGAAAAATACTAATAACATTCCACCCATGAGGCCACTAGGTCATTTGACTGCAGGAAAGAGCTACAACATGAGGCACTAGTAGACTTCAGCTGGAAAATCTGTCTAGGCCGTTACATTTTTCCTCCAGTGAGATTCTTTGAGAATCAGAAGAGGGCTCTTGATCTTCCCAGAGAGAGCTCAGCGCAGATAAAACCAATGGAAAAGTGCTTTGTGTAAAGCATGGGAATATTTTGTCAGGATGGAATAGCTGCACATCCATAAGGCTTCTCCCATGGGGGTGGTGATATTACAGTTACATACACTCTTATAAAAAAATATGCTATCTAGAACCTGAAAGGGTTCTTTGGCTGTCCACATAAGAGAACCCTTTGAAGAACTCTTTTTGGTTCCATGTAGGACCCTTTTCACAGAGGGTTCTACATGGAACCAAAAAGGKTTTTCCCTGGAACCAAAAATGGTTCTCTTATGGGGACAGCCAAATAACCTTTTTGGAACCCTTTTTTCAAAGAGTGTATACGCACAGTGTGGAACCAGACCAGCATGAGTGATATAGAGCTTTTATTCTTCATAGAAAGTGTTTTAAATCACAGGAGCAATTACTTTAATATGAATACATAGTAATCATTGTGGAGGGTACAGGTACTTTATGCCAGGGGTTTACAAATGTTCTTGCCCATGAAAACCTGCAACCCAGGGACCTCTTGTTTTATCATCAGGTGAATGATGAGTAGAAGTAGAAGTAACATTTTTAAATTAATACATTTGGTAGACAGTTCAATTATTTKGACCTTCCCACAGTTCACTGGAAGAKAAAGTGTAAACTCTAACTCTATTAGTTAGAAAGGTATATTGACGGTGTAGAGAAAAAGGTACTGTTGTAAAGCACATTTTCTGCAATTCTACACATTTTTTCCATTGAGTTTAGAGAAAATGTTGCAGTTGTGAAGCTCATTCCCAGCAATTCTACATAGTTTGGCATGGAGCTGAGAGACTATTTTGTAAAGCCAATTACCTGAAATTMTATGCATTTTGCAATGGCTAATGCTGTCTTAATATGCTCAAACATTATAACARAATGAATGGGCATGCGCCCGGAGTGCCAGTTTTTTTTAATAGTGTTTGATTCTCCTTGACTGTCTAGCTTTCATTTGATTGTTCCGTCAGTACTACTAAATATACTGAACAAAAATAGAAATGCAACATGCAAAAATAGTAATGCAACAACCGGTGCACCCACACATTGACTCTGTACCGGTACCCCTGTATATAGCCTCGCTTGTTATTTTACTGCTGCTGTTAACTGCTGCTAATTATTTGTTACTTATATTTTTTACTTATCTATTTTTTACTTAACACTTCTTAAAAAAAAAAACATCTTAAAACTTCTTAAAGTATTGTTGGTTAAGGGCTTGTAAATAAGCATTTCACTGTAAAGTCTACCTGTTGTACCTGTTGTATTTGGCGCATCTGACAAATGCAATTTGATTTGATTTTGCAACAATTACAAAGATTTGAGGAAATCAGTCAATTTAAATAAATTCATATTAGGAAATCAGTCAATTTAAATACAGCCATTAGGCCCTAATCTATGGATTTCACATGACTGGGCAGGGGTGCAGCCATGGGTGKGCCTGGGAGGGCATAGGCCCACCCACTGGGAAGTCAGGCCCAATCAGAATGAGTTTTYCCCCATAAAAGTGCTTCTTTTACTGACAGAAATACTCCTCAGCACCTCCRCTGCCACCCCCCTCAGACATTCCCACAGGTGAAGAAGGAGGATGTGGAGGACCTGGGCTGGGTTGTCTGCGGTTGTGAGGCCAGTTGGACGTACTGCCAAATTCTCTAAAATGACATTGAAGGCAGCTTATGGTAGACAAATGAACATTGAATCATCTGGCAGCAGCTTTGGTGGACATTCCTGCAGTTAGCATGCCACTTGCATGCTCCCTCAAAACTTGAGACATCTGTGGCATTGTGTTGTGTGACAAAACTGCATATTTTTAAGTGGCCTTTTATTGTCCCCAGCACAAGGTGCACATGTGTAATGATCATGCTGTTTAATCAGCTTCTTGATATGCCACACCTGTCAGGTGGATGGATTATCTTGGCAAAGTAAAACATGTTCACTACCAGGGATGTAAACAAATTTGTGCACAAAATTAGAGTGAAATAAGCTTTTTGTGCATTTTTTATTTCAGCTCATGAAACATGGGACCAACACTTCACATGTTGCGTTTAGATTTTTGTTCAGTGTAGCTTCAGGCTCAAAGACATGAAGTAGGGGTAGGAGAGAGTACCACCTTCTGACCAACAACGGTATGGCTTCTATGTGCAACTGTCATTGGAGGTTGACAGAGAACCACTGACATACAGTATGTGCTCAGTCTTATTAACAGAGGGGAATGAATGCACAGCACACCCAAGGCAAAAGGAGCTCAGTATGCCAGTGCAATGTCCTCACAACATACAAGACTGGGTTCAATTTATTCAATGAGTGATTTACATAAATAGATGCTCGCCTTGCATGGCTCACAATTACAAAGCTCAAGCTGGGTCTGTCTGCAAAGTGGGRTTCTACCAGCAATACATAGAAGCTGTGAGCTTGTAAACACACAAAAAGATTGCCAGCTCTTTGGAGGGTGAATGTAATCTGCACTGTGTGATTTTGGGGGTGTTATTTAATGTTTACAATTTTCATACCCAGACTTTCAGGTGCCTTTGAAATAGTAAGAGCCCCGACGCTCGTTCTGAATGTTAAAACGCATCGCTTGCYGTACAGTTTTGGAAACATAAGGAAAGTATATTTCGTATCAGCAAGAAATTATATACATAAAAAAGGTCAAATTACTACACACCTTTATAGTGTTAGAGTTCCCACACGGCCATATATCTATCTTACAGCGCTTGTTTTTCGGAAAACAGACGGATGACAGAGGCGTACCTGTGCTAATTAGTTATCTGAATACCTGTGTGTAAACGGTAGACGGACCCCACAAACGTGTTGTCACTGAAAAATKATGTGGGCTGCAATTGTGTTCAAACCAGTTAAAACAGTGTACAGTAAGTGTATATTTTGCATTTGTGAAATTATTTTGATGTAATATGAAAGTAGAGTGATTTATGTTTCTAGAACCGTACCACAATTGRGTATCGATTCACGTTAAGATGGAGTATTTGGCTGTTTTGGCTGCCAGAACCAAATTCACCTCTAAACAGAACATGTTACTATAAGGAGTAACATTAGGCTTTAGTCCATTATTGGGCTAAGTTCAGGGCTGCACTYACAGGAGCATTCACAGAAAGTTTCCTTTGAAACCCAAGATGATTATGCACACTTTATAGGTTTATTGACTGTTTGTGTAAAGAGTGTAAGGCATAGAAATCTATCACAAAGCTGCCACCTCACTACCTTGCAGTGGAGGGAGAGTTTTAAACCTCATTTAATCAAGGTGCTTTCCCCCACTATAACTAAAAAGAGAGAAAGACAGAGTGCATAAGAAYAACGCAGCTACTAAACATTAGCCATAGGCTTTGCAATCCGGTCTTTAGGGAACACCTGAATAGGAAGCTCTTCTGTCATGCTCTTTTGAATTCAAGCATTGTGAACACTATGATTTGGACGCCATTATTATTCAGTCAGCTTTACAATAACATGCTGTAGACACATGCACAATACCAATCAAAAGATTGGACATACCTACTCATTTCAGGGTTTATTTTTATTTTTACTATTTTCTACATTGTAGATTAATAGTGAAGACATCAAAACTATGAAATAACACATATGGAATCATGTTAAACTAAATCAAATTATATTTTATATTTGAGATTCTTCAAGTGGCCACCCTTTACCTAGCTGCCTAGTTAAAGAAAGGTTAAAGAAAAACATTAAAAAATTGCCTTGATGACAGCTTTGCACTCTTGGCATTCTCTCAGCCAGCTTCACCTGGAATGCTTTTCCAACAGTCTTGAAGGAGTTCCCACATATACTGAGCACTTCTTGGCTGCTTTTCCTTCACTCTGCGGTTCAACTCATCCCAAACCATCTCAAATTGGTTGAGGTCGGGTGATTGTGGAGGCCGGGTCATCTGATGCAGTACTCCATTACTCTCYTTCTTGGTCAAATAGCCCTTACTTTTAAAAAAGTATTATTATTTCACCTTTATTTAACCAGGTATGCCAGTTGAGAACAAGTTCTCATTTACAACTGCGTCCATCTCCTGGGTTTGGCGTGAGTATTCCATCATCATTACTTTCTGCCAAACCTTTCTTAGTATCAATTTCACTGKCTGGCTGTYTTTCATGTTTTGTTTCTACAGCTCTAGTGGACTCCGGTGGCGCAGATAATTTTATTGACCAGGCCCTCATCTCCTCCCTTAACATCACTTCATACCCTCTCTCCTCTCCTTATCCGGTTCAAGCGSTCAATAGTCAACAACTAGGATCCGGGACAATCACACACATCACAGCACCACTCACCCTCACCGTGGAATCCATATATCAAGAAAGTCTTCCCTTCCTCATCATCAGTGCATCCGTACACAAGATCATCCTCTGCCTCCCATGGCTTCAACGTCATAACCCCACCATCTCATGGCCGAGGTTGAAAATCACTGACTGGGCACCCGAATGACGGAAGACCTGCTTACCCTTTCCCTGTGGTTCAACGTCGGTTGAGAGTCCTGTGGTTGCCTTCAACCCAACATCCCGGAGATACACCAAGATCTTGGGAGATTTTTTCCAAGACCCGCGCCACCTGTCTCCCTCCTCATCGCCCCTGGGACTGTTTGCTGGCTCTGCCGCAAACGCGGCCGCAACTACCCTCTGTCGATGGCCGAAACCAAGGCTATGGAGGAGTACATCCAGGAGGCTCTCAAGGAGGGTTTCATTCACACATCCACCTCCCCTGCGATGGCAGGCTTCTTCTTCGTGGCCAAGAAGGATGGAGGATTGCGTCTGTGCATCAATTACAGAAATCTGAATTCCATCACCCCAAAGTACCGGCAAATAAAATTAAATAAATGTGTTTAGCAGATGTTATGCGGGTGTAGCGAAAGCTTGTGTTTCTAGCTCCAACAGTGCAGTAATATCTAACAAAAACACACAATACACACAAAACACACACAATACACACAACATAACAAAATATCTTCCCAACAAAACACACAATACACACAAATCCAAAGTAAAGGAATGGAATCAAGAAAATATAAATATTTTTATGAGCAATGTCAGAGCGGCATAGACTAAGATACAGTAGAATAAAATACAGTATATACATATGTCATGATGATCAGCTTGGCAATGGTTGACATATAACCAGGCCCTCTGTCACCCACAGGAGGGGCGGGGGGCTGGGACATTTTTGACACATCACACCCGGTCGGTAAATTTTTACAGCCTTATTCTAAAATGATTGAATACAACATTTTCCTCATCAATCTACTCACAACAAAACAGAAATACCTTATTTACATAAGTATTCAGACCTTTTGCTATGAGACTCAAAATGGAGCTCAGGTGCATTCTGTTTCCATTGATAATCCTTGAGATGTTTCTACAACTTGATTGGAGTACACATGTGGTAAATTCAATTGATTGGACATGATTTGGAAAGCCTGTATTTAAAGCCCAGCCTTATCTCAGCTCACTGCTCACCATAGCAGCATCCACCCGTAGCACCCACTCCAGCAGGTATATTTCACTGGTCATCCCCAAAGCAACTTCTCTTTGGCCGCCTTTCCTTCCAGTTCTCTGCTGCCAATGACTGGAACAAATTGCAAAAATCACTGAAGCTGGAGTCTCATATCTCCCTCACTAACTTTAAGCATCAGCTGTCAGAGCAGCTTACCGATCATTGCACCTGTACACARCCCATCTGTAAATAGCCCACCCAACTACCTCATCCCCATATTGTCATTTATTTTTTTGCTCCTTTGCACCCAAGTATCTCTACTTGCACATGAATCTTCTGCMCATCTATCACTCCAGTGCTTAATTGCTAAATTGTAATTATTTTGCCACTATGGCCTATTTATTGCCTTACCTCCCTAATCTTACTACATTTAAACACACTGTATATAGATTTTTATATTGTGTTATTGACTGTACGTTTGTTTATCCCATGTGTAACTCTGTTCTTTGTGTCGCCCTGCTTTGCTTTATCTTGGCCAGGTCGCAGTTGTAAATGAGAACTTGTTCTCAACTGGCCTACCTGGTTACATAAAGGTGAAATAAAAACAAATATATAAGGTCCCACAGTTGACAGTGCATGTCAGAGCAAAAACCAAGCCATGAGGTTGAAGGAATTGTCTGTAGAGCTCCGAGACAGGATTGTGCCAAGGCACAGAACCAGCGAAGGATACCAAAAAATGTCTGCAGCATTAAAGCYCACCAAGAACACAGTGGTCTCCATCATTCTTAAATGGAAGAAGTTTGGAACCACCAAGACTCTTCCTAGACCTGGCCGCCTGGCCAATCTGAGCAATCGGGGGAGAAGGGCCTTAGTCAGGGAAGTGACCAAGAACCTGATGGTCACTCTGACAGATCTCCAGAGTCCCTCTGTGGAGATGGGAGAACCTTCCCGAAGGACAACCATTTCTGCAGCACTCCAMCAATCAGGCCTTTATGGCAGAGTGGCCAGACAGAAGCCACTCCTCAGTAAAAGGCAGTTTGCCAAAAGGCACCTAAAGGACTTTCAGACCATGAGAAACAAGATTCTCTTGTCTGATGAAACCAAGATGGAAACCTGGCACCATCCCTATGGTGAAGCATGGTGGCAGCAACATCATGCTGTGGGGATGTTTTTCAGCGGCAATGACTGGGAGACTAATCAGGATCGAGGGAAAGATGAACAGAGAAAAGTACAKAGAGATCCTTGATGAAAACCTGCTCCATAGCGCTCAGGATCTCAGACTGGAGTGAAGGTTCACCTTCCAACAGGACAACAACCCTAAGCACACAGTGAAGACARCACAGGAGTGGCTTCGGGACAAGTCTCTGAATGTCCTTGAGTGGCCCAGCCAGAGCCCGGACTTGAACCCGATCTAACATCTCATAGAGAGACCTGAAAATAGATGTGCAGCTACGCTCCCCATCCAACCTGACAGAGTTTGAGAGGATCTGCAAAGAAGAATGGGAGAAACTCCCCAAATACAGGTGTACAAAGCTTGAAGAATCATACCCAAGAAGACTCAAGGCTGTAATCGCTGCCAAAGGAGCTTCAACAAATTACTGAGTAAAGGGTCTGAATACTTCMATTTYTTTYCTATACATTTGTAAACATTTCTAAAAACATGTTTTTGCTTTGTCATTATGGGGTATTGTGTGTAGATTGATGAGACAAAAATGTTTGAATCCATTTTAGAATAAGGCTGTAACATAACAAAATTTGGAAAAAGTCAAGTGGTCTGAATACTTTCCGAATGCACTGTATTTACATTGTTCGAGTGGTTACTCAAATATCTTGTCAGTATAACAGACATTCTTTGCTTCTGCCCTTCTGCTGCTGGTGAAAATAACCACGACTATCAGGTTGCCATGCCACCTGAGYGCCATGCTACCGCTATACAACTGCAATTGAGCAATGCTGCCGCCTGGAGGGAATTTGGAGGACAAAGCCAAATGAMCGAGTGCTGTGATACACAACGCCTGAACGTGGCATGATGGATGTACTGTATGTACTTGTGGTTTTCTCCATACTCTAGTCCTCCCATCAGTGTGAAACAGCAGGAACTGGGATTCATTTGACCATGAAATGTTTTTCCAATTGTCAAGTGTTTTTGTTCCTTAACCCACTGCAACTGCAGTTTCTTGTTTTTTTGCTAAAAGAAGCTGAAGGTCGTCACCCCATTCGTGTCAAGGTACAACTAGTTGTGCATTTTTTATGGGTCTTTGAGCACCAATGTTGTACTGGACTGTCAGTTGACTAACTCTAGCCTGTGTGTTGCTCTGCACAATTTGTGTCTGACTCCTTTGTCCTCTTTCAACAATGACCCGTTTTCGACCACTGGCCTTCCGTTGACAGGATGTCCTTTGGGTGGTGGACCATTCTTGATACACACTGGAAACTGTTGAGTGCGAAACACCCAGCAGCGTTGCAGTTCTTGACACACTCAAACCGGTGCGCCTGTCACCTACTACCATACCCCGTTAAAAGACACAAATCTTTTGTCTTTCTCATTCACTCTCTGAATTGCACACATACACAATCAATGTATCATTGTCTCAAGGCTTAAAAATCCTTCTTTAACCTRTCTCCTCSCMTTCATCTAAACTGATTGAAGTGGATTTAACATGTGACATCAATAAGGGATAATAGCTTTCAGAGCAGGTGTTCCTAATGTTTTGTACACTCAGTGTACATACAAACATAGTAGGTAGCCTATGGGTAATGAGGGTATATTGATTGCCTGAAGCTTTCAATMGCTGCCATACACTGGTCTTCATGGGTTTCCTTTTACTGAAAGGAGAGAAGAGGTCACTAATTATAACAGTTGTGAACATTCTCCATGTTGTGTCCAATGAGCAGAAGTAAACGGTCAGGTGTTCCAGTCAGACAATATCCACTGTCACAACAGTTGCTTATTATAAACTTGACCCAAGTCTTCTCGGGTCAGCTGTGCTTTCCTTCTTCTCTCCTCCCCTCATTCCCCAGACACATGTATCATTACACCCTCCATCCTTGCCCACATAATCCTTGTCAGCATTTCATTTATTRACCAATTAGACCAGCACTAGTGTCTGCCTTCCAGATTCCCGAGTCATGTCGGTCTCTATCTCCCTAATCACAAAACACCTACTCCAATGAATACGATGGCAGGGTCTTAATGACAAGTAATTACACAAGCTAACTTTGGGTTTGTCACATTCAACTTGGGAAGTGTGTTTGTGTATCTGTCAACGGGATTTAATTTTGTGTGATTGCACATTAAGCTTTTTAACATAAGGATCCAGCAATCACCAGCAGGCACTGTTATAGTAAATGAGCGAAAGCCCTTTCACTTCACAGGATCAAGATAGTGATTAAAGGTCAACATACAGTAGATTCACTGCATGCTAAGTACATACAGTACCTAACGAACATTTTACACAGTAATCCTACAGGAGCTTTAGGGACAAATTCTACTGATGGATCTCACAGCAGTAGAAATCAATCTCTAAACACCTGAAGTAGGGCACTGTTTTCTAATCTAAACTCTGAACTGACAGTTTTAGGCTGTACACTGTTGCCTGAGAACTCGGAGTGGCCAGATGCAGCAACTAGAAGGATAAAGTCTAATGACGGTTGGGAGTTTTTTCCTAGTGGGTTGTCACTATAAAAAAAAGTGCAATAGAGCACAGTGTGTGAATGTGAGAGCATCAAATGACTCAGTCCTGTGGACTAATTTGTCGACTTTTTGTTAATGCTGAGACCAAGGTCTCTTTTCCAGATGAGCTCTACACATCAAAATACAATATACACATTCAACTAAACATTACAGTTTTTGACAATTGCATACATATGATTTCTGAAACTGTGGCTCCTTTTTTCTAGACTCGACCCCCAAAACAAACACACAACATGCAAAACGTCACACATCTCTTGCAAAACCAAACACTTAATTCAAAACTATTTKAACTCTTCTCAAAATTGTGTTTTTGAATCAAAACTCTACACACAAACCATCAAATGATTAGCTCTTATACACGCCAATTACACACAGATGTGACACATGTAAAACACTACTATCTTGTGTCTTTTGCATGATCAGTGTGCAGTGGAGTCCACGGAAGTTTGTAATAGCACTCACAAGTCCATGTATTTGCACAAATATATACATTATGTATCAGTAGCGTAGCTTAATCATGACAGGCCCAGGTTCCCCAAAAAATGATGGGCCCCTATCACCACACATATTTCCCTTAAAATGTAAATAATTTTGGTGGTAAGGCTGTGTGTTAATATTACTAAGCATTGTAACAGCAGAGCAGAACCTAATCTAAGGGCACATTTGAAGCTGTTACCAGAGAAGCCGCAATATAGCCAATACATTCAGCACCATGGACGGCGGTCAGAAATTAACCCGTATAAGTCGATCAGCACCACAAAAACCACAAAGCGGTCAAAAAACACCCTATTTTATCTGCAAATAATAGGCAATAGCCTATATTATAAAACATAAATATATAGATCCATCTCTTGACAGAAACACCGAAACACAGCTAATGACCCAGTACATGCTCGCTGAAGTTATGCACAGCGGCAAAACTGACATACCGGTATTTCAAATGATCTSCCTCCCGCAGAGGCCTATAGCAAAAACACCAGCAAATCAATCAAGYGGAGCATTCAAACAGATTGCTTAAATGACAGCATGCCTTTTAACAGTATATGATGTGTATGTGCTTACTATTATTCTTATAGCCTAGTTAAATGTATAGGCTATGATGACAATAAAATGGCTCACCGGCCGTGCACCAGTCGTAGATTGACAAGCAATGTAAATTAATCTCAATAAAGCTTGATTTATATAGGCTGTCTGGGTAGCCTGCCCTATAAAAATAAGCTTAYTCACTCATTTGATTGGCATTCTACGGRCCTTACGCTCTGCGAAGTCGTTGACTAGGGCATTCAAATCCATGGTCCTGGCCCTGGTGTTTTCAATGGACAGAATGGCCAACCCACGCAGTCTCTCCTGTCCCATTCTGCTCCTCAGGTATGATTTCATTATTTTCAGTTTGGAAAAGGAGTGCTCGGCACTGGCTACCGTTACAGGCGAGTCATAAAAAGGAGCATCGCTGTAACTACTTCCCCAAATGTAGCAGTGACTGAATTGTAATCCACAATGAGCATCTTGGCCAGGTCTCTCACTGTAGTGTGCTTTGCTATTTCCTTCTTAAAACAGACCCTGAAAGAGAGTAATTGGCAGGGAAGCTTGCTGATACATTTTTGCTGTAATGTTCAGCCAGCCGGCTGGCRATCTCGTAGAGTTGATCATCATCTGCKTTGGCCAGGGTAGTGGGATGGATGGAGTCAAACAGACTCGATGTTGCYCGCARACTTTTAAATCTGTTTGACAGCTGGTGGATAATGATGTCAAGGTTTGCATTAAAGACATTGACTCTAAAACTACTCTCCACATCAGACAGTCGCTCGTCCTCGCATAGCTCATCAAAATGACGCCTCGCCTTCCTTCTCTGAGTGTMTTCAAATGCGTTCTGAACTCCCCATTTGTCGGCAAAGGTCTTTGCAGTGACTTTGGCCTTCTCAAAATCMTGTCGGAATCCGGACAGGACCTCTATCATGTCCTTGAGTAGGCTGACTGCTCTGTGCAGGTCTGCGTCTTTGGCCTGTAGCATTTTGAAGACAACGTTCACATTTTCTAAAACCTTAGTCTGCAGAACGACGTCCTTCTTGTCACTTAAAAGCACAATCTTGGTGAGGCCTTCATTACGTCCACATATCTGTCTCTCAGGGCTGCAAGGGACTCATATCTAGATGACCAGCGGGTGGGACACAGTCGTTTTAGAGTTACATTTTATGTTTCTGATGCAAAATCAAATATACCACTCAACATTGACCATCTCTTTATGCTGTGCCCAAAGAAGGTGTATAACAGTTCAACAGTATCATAAAACTATTTAATCTCTGGCACATTTTTGACAGAGTCGTTGAGAGCCAGGTTAAGATTGTGCGCTGCGCAATGCACATAAACAGCAAGCGGCTCTTTTTGTGATATTCTGGCCGGCACACCCCGAATAGACCACGCTCATGTTAGCAGCTCCATCATACCCCTGCCTACGACATTTTGAAATATCCAGCCCATTATYGTCTATGCTGCCCAGGATTTTATGTTGAAGCTCAGCTGCTGATATGTCAGCAGTCTCCAGAAATCCCCAAAACGACTCTGATGGTCAGATCTGTGGCGACATTATTTGCATCCCTTATCACTCTCACATAGAGATAAACTTGGCTTAACTGGTCTACTTTGGATACATCCGGTGTGGTGTCCATAATAATAGAAAAAAATGTGGCTTCCTGCATCTCTCCCTGAATGTCACACTTCACTCGCTCGGCTAAGATATAAAACAGCTCATTTTGGATTTGAGGACTGAGATGGTTAACGGATCCTGCGGGGTTTTCTGAAAGTTCTTCTGAACTGGGTCGTAAAATGACATCAGTTCAAATATACTGAGAAAATGCCCACTGTTGGCCTGCCCCAGCTTTTCAAGGTGTCCTCTTGAACGCCAAATTACATGATGCAAGTGTGAAAGTTACATTAACTATGCACTCCAACACCTGTCGGCAGAAATTTGCTGCGTTACGCACGCCTCTCCGTTTCTGCTTCAATAGTGCCATTGAGCTTCCATTGCTCATATACCAAATAGGCACCCATGTGAATCTGGGATGTCTCATGACATGCTATTTTAGATGTTAGATGGCGCCAATCTCTCACCCCATTCACCCACGCATCAGAGAAGAATGGGGTTCTCCGATCTCCRAACAGCCAGCAAGGCTCAGAATACGCRCAATCTAGCTTGGCCGAATAACATAGCCATGTATGTGGTAATTTGATTCCAGCCTTGGTTGTAGTGGTGTAATACAACTCGGAAAAASACAGCCTTTCGTCATCTCTTGGGAATGGGCCAGTAGACTTACACGAGCYTAATGCAATAACATGGAGTTGAACTTTTTCATCCACATTTGTTGCATAATTCCCCCTGTCAGTAAAAAGGCCGCCTGTCCCACTTCCACCTGTTTCCTCCGCTGGCACGATTCTAGCCTTGCCTTGCTCCTCTTCCTCCCCACCCGGCCTGGGATAGCTTGTCCGGCCTGGCTTGTGCTCAGGGTCGTATCCGCCGATACCTGACAACCTGTATCCTCCTCTGTCAAAGTTCCTTCTTCTGGCACAATGGAACAGCTTGGTCTTGGCTCACTTGACCCGCTAAAGCTGCTGCTGGCRATGATAAACCTACATTCTCTTCTGGTCCCGCTACATTGCTTGTGCTAGCAATGGCTGCACTTGAACTGCATTTGAAAAAGGAATCTAATTTAACTAATTTTGATATCTCCTTTGCTTTCTCATTGTTGGCCTTCCTCTTTTGGGCTCCACTTTTGTGTTGATACATTGCTGGTTTTTAAATCCGTAATTTTCTATTCTCGACTTTCTCTCTTTATTTAATTTTTTTGCCCGTTGTCTCTTAATAGGTAGCTCAACTGTTGCTTAAAACGATGACAGAAACAACAGCTTTGGAGAGTATTTGCACAATGAATCCCAGAATAGATTTCATTATCTTAACATGGTATGGAAACTATTGAATAATATTAATTTGATTTATTGTCATCAATACACTAAAATATCATGCTGACTTATGTAGTGGCAAAAAAACATTTTGTTGGTGAAACCATCAGTGGGATCATCTATCATATAGCCTACGTTAAAGAAAGATCTCGTCAAATCGTAGACGTGATGGGCGGTATTCAAATTACATAGGGGGCCCGTGGTTCCACAGATCCGGGCCCGTCACSGGCCCATGTACGTCGCGGGCCCTGGTGCAACCGCACTGGCAGCACTGGCTGAAGCTACGCCACTGGTATGTATGCATATTCAGTATATATTTACTCTATAAACAGAAATGCAAGGGGGAAAAATAAAAATGTATTTCTTTCTCAAAACATTGTATTTTCATCCATATTTTGGGATGAACATTAACAGACAAAACAAATACAGTAGAAGATAAAGAAATAGGCTTATTACTATAAAGAAAAAACAATTAGSGTGCATCCTGTCTCCTATTTGGGTCTGGCCACAGCTCCTAATCAACATCACAAGCGATGTTCTCTCTGGCTAAACAGTGGTGRAGGTAGCGTCTGGAGTGGCGTATCCAGCCCTGGCACGCCCCTCGTCTATGTCACCACAGGCCTCCTCCATCGCCTGGAGAAGGGGTATGMGTTGGTGTTATTTGCGATCGAATACCTTCCAACCCCACGCCGAAAATAACTCTTCTGTTGGGTTTATAAATGGAGAATATGGTGGCAGGTTGAGCATCAAAACTTGCGGATGGTCAATGAACCAATTGCGAACCAGAGCAGCCAGATGACATCAAACCTGGACTGCTCTGGCCCATTCYTCTGGTCATTGGGAATGAGGATATTATGCAGGGTGTCAAGGAAGGTGATAATGTGGGCAGTATTGTATGGCCCAAGAGTGGCATGATGATGAAGGACACCATTCTGGCTGCACACATTGTGATGTTGCCACCCTGCTGTCCAGGGACATTGACGATGGCGCTGTGTCCTATGAGGTTTCTTCCCCTGCATCTTGTTTTGGCTAGGTTAAAGCCGACCTCATCAACGTAGACGAAATCATGATGCTCTGCAGCAGCATCTGGTTCCATAACTCTCTGAAACATACAAGACAAAACATTATTGTATGACAGAATGAATAGACATCGAACAGTCATTATGTAGCACAATACACTGGAAATGACAGGATAGTATAGCTTACTCGTACGTATTCATAGCGCTGTTCATTCACTCTGTCAGAATTTCACTGAAATGGTACTATGTAGAGCTGCTTCATACAAATCTGATGGCGTTTCATGAAACGGCCAAGTGAAGATAAACTCACCCTTTTTATTACTGAATGTTACTGAATGTTGTGTTGTCAGTGACGATGTGGTGTTGTCGTAAACATATGCTGTTGTTTGAAATGACCATATTCACTATGTGTTGTTCTTGCTCTGCTGTGAACAGTTGGTTTCTTCCTCCATTGAAGGGTCGTCTAGCAATTCTGCAAAAACATGATGTGAATGGTTAGGGTGCAAGATTTCTTTCAGTATGAAATKAAATGTTACTGTAGTGCTGTAAGTGTTGCAGTGCTGTAAGTACAGTAGCATGGTTTGGAGGGTAGGTTAACTTACCTGTTCTCATTTCGAAATGTCTGGATGACACTTGTTGCAGTGTGGCGGCTCATGTTAGGCTGGACCGTCTGCCTAGCCTCCCTGAAACTCAAACCATGGCTGACCACATGGTCAACTAAAGTTGCCCGGATCTCATCTGTGATTGTTCTCCTTCCTCCTCTGCCTTGTCCCACTCCTCGTCCTCTTCCCCCTCCTCGTCCTCGTCCTTGTATTCCTCCTCATCCTCCTCCTTGTCCTCGTCCTCGTCCCCCTCTTACTCTCACTCCTCTTCCTCTAACTCTCTCTCCAAAATTGGCCTCCATTGTTGTCCAAACCAAGAAAGCCAACCTGAAGAATATTTATAGTACTCAAGCTCTGATTTCTAAGTGAAGAAATTAGCTATAAGTGTTTTCACACTGGGTGTAGGTAATCGTTAAAAGTGTGGCATTTTGAATGGCCATGTTTTCCAAACGAAACACAAGACCTGTTAGTTTTGAATGATGTGTCTAATGTAGAGAACTGTGTTTAGTGTTCTGCACAAAGTGTGTTTTACAGTTGCAAACTGARTGTAAAGCAGATAATGTGCTTSCAGTTTTGCAGACTTGGTCTGAAGATTAGGGACATGAGTTAATGGTTTCACTGAGTGTGCCTCAAGTGTGTAAGCGATTGTAATTTTTTTTTTTAACATACACTACCGTTCAAAAGTTTGGGGTCATTTAGAAATGTCCTTGTTTTTGAAAGAAAAGCAACAGTGTAGAGGCAACTCCAGGATGCTGGCCATCTAGGCAGAGTTCCTCTGTCCAGTGTCTGTGTTCTTTTGCCCATCTTAATCTTTTCTTTTTATTGGCCAGTCTGAKATATTGCTTTTTCTTTGCAACTCTGCCTAGAAGGCCAGCATCCCGGAGTCGCCTCTTCACTGTTGAAGTTGAGAYTGGTGTTTTGCGGGTACTATTTAATGGAGCTGCCAGTTGAGGACTTGTGAGGCATCTGTTTCTCAAACTAGACACTCTAATGTACATGTCCTCTTGCTCAGTTGTGCACCGAGGCCTCCCACTCCTCTTTCTATTCTGGTTAGAGACAGTTTGTGCTGTTCTATGAAGGGAGTAGTACACAGCGTTGTACGAGATCTTCAGTTTCTTGGCAATTTCTCGCATGGGATAGCCTTCATTTCTCAGAACAAGAATAGACTGACGAGTTTCAGAAGAAAGGTCTTTGTTTCTGGACATTTTGAGCCTGTAATCGAACCCACAAATGCTGATGCTCCAGATACTCAACTAGTATAAAGAAGGACAGTTTTATTGCTTCTTTAGTTAGAACAACAGTTTTCAGCTATGCTAACATAATTGCAAAAGTGTTTGCTAATGATCAATTAGCCTTTTAAAATTATAAACTTGGATTAGCTAACACAAACTGGGTTAAATCTCCAAGCTGCCAAAAATCTACCCAGAGACCAATGACAGACCAGAAAAACTCCCAACTCTCTTGCAGACASAATGTTATGGATAGCACCGCCAGAAGAAAATGACAGCCAACAAATTGCAATAGATGTAACCTGTCTCCAATATTACATTTTCACTATGTTAAATTGCATCTAACATCGTCCTTTCAGAGGAAAATGATGCTCCCTGCTGKACTCCAATATGAAAGGTTGCAAATAGGCTAATTTGACGTCAGTAGCACTAGGCTTGGCAAAAGGGAACCATAATAGAGTAGCTGCAGCAGTGCCGGTCCACTGACTGCTGTAATGAGAATATTGTGGCTGGGAAAAGGTGCAGGTCAGTTTTCTCTGTAAACGTTGACAAATTGAGAACAGAAAACCTTTGACATTTTATCATGCTAGGGAGTTTCAAAGGTCACCGCCTGTGGGTGTTGCTTTCAAGACATATTTTGCTGTAATAGCTTATTGCACAAAGGATATTAGGTGCCATGACTTCAGCAACACACACATAATAAAATGACCTCTATGTGAGCCTGTTCATATGAAAGGTCACTGTAGAACGAAGGCACTGTAAAGAGTTTGTTGAACAATTTTTCTCAGAAAGAAATACATCACAAAATCAACTTGTTACCCTTGAGTTACAGTAGGTCTATACATGTTGTGGAAATGAACGATCACTATCATGTTTGAAGTGAGGTTCATATATTCCTCTGTTGCATTGTTGTCTGTGGCCTGTCTCTGTGTCATATCTGCGTCCTCCCTTTCTGATGTTTACTTTAATCCTCAGAATCAAGATTAGCTAAAGGATACATGTCTTCAAGAGGATGTGACTGTGTAAAGAACAACCCAAAGCATGTAAATAATAGAGGAAGTAAACAAAGTAATTTGTGATTATATTGCCATCACTCTGTACTGTATAACATCTCGTAACACCGGAGGAGCAAGACTGTCTTATTTAAATGTTAATATCATTCCCATTATTCATAATGCAATGTGGTCTCTGGCATTCTCTATTCATCTCTGTAGCATTGGACATGACAAGCCAATTTACAATGCCTTGGCCAAATTGCTTTAGCATTGTAACACTCATAATAGATCCAATTTATTTCTCAGGTCACAGAAAGCTATTCATATTCAGCACAGTATCTTCTTTCTGTCTGTTCAGTTGAATCCCTGATATCATCTTTGCTATGGGAGTTTTCCTTTGAGCAACTATAAAACTATAGTGCACCGTAACCAATCATCASACATACGTCGGAGAGCGCCTGTGAGCTTCTCTTCTGTTGCCCTTCCCATCTAAGAGGTGAAATGAGTGGAGCATTAAAACAGTAGGAGATGACACCAGTGGGGTGGGAGGCTATGCAGTATTAGTCTTGGTGAAAATGCTTCTGACAGATTACAGCTCTGAAGAGACAGAGGCAGGCTTTGTGCTGGTATCTCTGTGACCCTTCCAGGCATCATCACAGAGCGTGGCATGTCACTGAGACACTGAGTCTCTGCTGCTGTATGTCTGCAATATTTCCCTTAAAATGTAATTCCTCCAGACAGACAGCCCGACCGTMATCGGACTGTAATTCAGCCCCAAATGCCCAATCTCTTCATCTGACATGGTTATAGTTGGCGACACTAATGATCCCTATAATCATTAATGCATTGAAATGGTTCCCTCGCTGTTGGGTGGCTCAACCTTTGATGAGGCTCTGGCAGATCTCAGAACYGAGAATAAAGAGGATTAGTTGATTCATGAAAGCGTTGTAAAAGAAAGGTTGCATCAGATGATGGTCTTTATTTAGGGAATTTGATCAAAAGCACAAGCCCAAACACACAGGAAATGACAGCTTGAAGAAAAATAATTTTCAACATCTGTTTAACAAGAGTGCAAATTGTGTTAAGTCTTAGAGAACTGTTAATTTAGAACTATCTATTTCAAACTGGTGATATGACATTTCCTTTCACGCGGAATAAATGTATTATCCTTGTATTAACTCAACATAAGACTCTTTTAAAAGATTAGCATCCATAATAACTATTACAACTACATCTTGCAATATCATATGTCTGCTGATTAGTGAAACAATCGTACTCTGACAACGGCAACAAGGTTTCAGAGCTACAGCAAAATACTATTAATATGCATGCATATTTATATAATGCCAATTACATATCATAAGAGCCCCCCCCAAAATASTCCAATAAGTATTAAAGCATTCAACTGAACAAAAACAACTCTGAAAATGTGTTGCAAAGTTGAAAAAATTGTGAAGTTTCTATCACAATGAGTCTCCTGGCTGTAAACCAAAAACACTATTCCTTGCCACTGTCAGATATAGGCCTAAGGCTTAAACAATAACAAGACACAGTGGCAGAATAAATTCAACCACACCCTTGTCTTATTACAAAACCAGAGAGCAACATCTGTCCGGTGAAGTCCACAAAACATATTGCATGTAACAAACAGTTACATGACCTACAGCATGGTCAAGCAAGGTAATGTTTCCCAAATTTTCGGACTACTAAACAACTATTGATTTAGAACCACGGAGAGTTACCTTAAGTCGCAAAGAAAACAGGAGCTGCCTCCACTATTCCAGCACCATTTCAACTTCAATATTTCAACATCATCTAATCACCTATGCTTAGTCTAATACAGTGACAACTAATAAAAACGATTTAGTCCAGTCTACGTAAGCTAAATATGATGTGGCTGTCTATGTTACTGATTTCTGTGTGTGTGGTGTGTGTGTGTGTGTGTGTGTGTGTGTGTGTGTGTGTGCGTGTGCGTGCAGTAGAAAAAACATGTTGACTCACCCTACTTGTAGAGAAACACAAATACCATCCTCCTCTTTCATGTCACCTAAACTGTCTATGACTCTGTCATACAATACACACTTTTAGTTTTTGTTGTCCTAGACTACCTGGCGAAAATACTTGCTCACTAGCCGAACTTCCTTTCATGGGCAACTGTATACCAGGCCAGCTAGTTAACATTAGCATACTACATCTAGCTACATGTTGAACTTCCATCCTCTCAGGCCAGAGGCACAATGTATGATTTTATGGTTGGATCAGAATCRCCACAATGTCATACTCATTCTGACCAGCATCAGATTGATACACTACTCATACTGAGACAGAGGGGTGCTGTTTCGTTTGCTCAGATGCTTTCAACGGTGAGATACGTTCAGCCTTTTGCGAATTAAAAGGAAATGTATGAAACACACAGAGACAAAAAATGCATTATTTTGTTTATTTTTTTCTTGCTCAATTTGTTGGGGAAGCCTGGCTTCACTTGGCAACCATGAAAACACACAACCTGGTGATCAGACGGCTGATATTGCACATCCTCCCTTGGTTGATGGCTGAACCTGTTAAAAGGCCTGTCAACGGACGTGCAGCGGCCTGGCAAATCTCAACCTCTTCTATAGGTKATCTTTCCTCTATCCATCCCTCCCTGACTTCTCTTGATGACAGAAAACATGCCTTTGAAAATTGGACGTCATGCTCTTAAATACTGGTCATCCACATCACCTAATTCAAACGTCAGTCAAAATAGTTGAGTGAAAAGTGGACAGTCTGAAGAAATTAARTGTGAACAGGCCTTCAGGGACTATAATGATATTCTTGGAAATSGAAATATGTGTTTGCACTCTTGAAATTAGAAATTTCTTCAGATTTCTATAGCCATTGTGTATGTSTGTGTGCGTGTGTGTGCTGAGTGTGTGAGAGTGCTCGTCTCATAAAGAAAATAAAAACATACAGCAGTGTTGGCCCAAAGGTATAGGACGTTTTCATTGTGTGTGTGTGTGTGAGTCATCTCAAGTTTGTGGCCAAATTACAAATAATTTGTAGACTGCCCAAACAGATATAACATTTGACTTATCATTTCAAACCTTGCTTMAATTTCTATACGATCACATTCATCTCTCTACTATGCGTGTGAAACTTTGGAACAAATATCCAAAATGTAAGATCACTTGGAGCTGATTTGCTGGCAGGCTGCCAGATGGRGGAACCCTGCTTTAGAGTGACCATGGATTCTCTTTCTTTCTCTTTCTTTATTTGTTGGGTGGACTTCAATTATGGAGCAGTAAAATAATCTACTAAAAAGGCTAAGGGTGAGAGCCATTGAGGTTGAACATAGTACTGTGACGGTGCTGAGGTCTGACGTCCTTGTCAGGCTCAGAGTCTTTTGTCAAACTGTAGGTACTGTAGTAGGTAGAAGGTTTTTAATTCTGCTCCACACTTCTTCTAAACAGCACAAAATCATAATCTCGTCCAACTCCTCTGCTTTCAGATTTCTCTGGCGGACCTTTGGCACTATTTGCAGTGGAGCAATTTTAAAACTCAATGAAGGGAGATGGAGGTTAAATGAGGCTTTACAGAGAGCTGCTTCCCTTCCATTACTTTTCCAACATAGCCATGTTCTTTAAACCARAGGACCCATCTTCTCACCTCATTAATTTGCAGCCCTGAGGTGTGTTGCCCTAATTCCTGTTGAATATTTTCATATATCTTATATTCACAAAAAGGGCCAGTTTACCAGGCAGACGCATTTTCTTTTATCCAATAAGCAAGATGCAAATGAATTCCAGGAAAGAAGGTCAATCACATTCAAGTCCCATTTGAAAAGGTCTGGGATGGATGTTGTTAGTTTATAATGGAGGAGCAACTTTTAAAAGAACCTGCCTTCCTAACTCACAACATATACCAACCTCCTTGGACATACAAACAGGAACAAAAAGTGTGTTCTGCAAAAATATGAATGGATATGATCTGAAAGTACAAGAAAAAGTATTCAAAYCGTTCTCAACATTGTGGATAGAACTGAACCATGTGCAGTGGGCTGGTCACCAAAAGCATTTTGCCTCTGATCACATACCACTCTGCAGGATGTGAAGATGTGCTGAGTTGGCTGCTCTGTTCTAGTCCACCTGTTCACCAGGGAATGACCTCCAGACCCAGGTAGGAGATCACAGTAGGACTCATCAGCATCATTGCTCAAACCCAGAGGAGAGGAGGTGAATGGAACATGTTGATGAAAGAGTTATGAAAGGATAAAGGACAGGTTGAAGTGGGAAAAAAGTATCAAGTCAACCTTACCTTTTTGACACGTAGCTTCTTGCCAGCTACTGTATCTCCAACATTGAATGATGAGTGTTTGTGTACCATAAATGGGTTATGAATGGCAGTAGAAAAGTGATGCCATTACTCCAGCCATTCAGGAACACTTCACACAGAATGAATGCATCTAATGTTTCATTACCTTCCTCACATCTTTATTTACTTCTTTGCTGGGCACAAAATGTCAGCAAATGTCAGCTGTTGAAAATGCATGAGTGATGGGAGGGGAGGATGTTTGCATATCACATTCACAGATAATTGGTTCGCTCTCTATTTCCTCTCTCAGTGAGGGTCATGATCCTGAGAATAGCTCTGGAGTTAATGGGGGTAATAACATGAAGATGGATTAAGATGCCGAATTCTAAAATGGAAACAACGCGAGTAGACTAACATTGCACACTGTTGTAATTGAGTATGGTAAATCTGTAGACACAAGGAGGGGTATCACTCAGAGTATCAAACTAGTACTACTGTAGGTAAGTTTTCCACAAAGAGTATTTACAGATGTATTCAAATTGAGGATGTCTTACTCTCTAACTTCAGTTTTCTAAAAAGTCATAATGTAATACATATGGTTCTGGTTCTCTCTGATGTGGTAAGATCTTTGCGTCCCGTAAGGCAGATTCATAAATATAGAAATGTCATATGTAGCTGTAAATAATGCAAACTAAATACTACACAGTGCACATTTACTAGGCAGCCAACAGTAAAAACTTTGTCCCCTTAAGGTATTACCATCCACAATGACCGCAGTACAAGTGTTTTCAAACATGGCAGTACAGTACATCTTCCTGCTTGGTACTTGCATTTGGTTATCAAGTTTATTAAAGTAGGCCTACATTCCTTTTTAAGTAAGTCTCAGCACGTTTGAGTGACCAAAGATAATTGTTTTCGAGCTCAAGATTCAAGTGTCATTTTGATAAATGTTTTGTTATAATCCGAAGATAATGGATGTGAAATGAACAAAGTGTGAAACTAATTCAGTGTGTTTGTTTAGCAATCCTCTGTCTCATTCATTTTAAAGCAAGGTTGTAACAGCTCAGTTGGTTTTATAGGTTTTTGTTCTTATTATCCATCTGCTATGACAGCTTGATTGGGCAGCCAGTCAGTTCAATATTATTCCATGTGTATACGCCTCCCCAATGCGTTTCTCCACAGTGTTGTGTTGTTATGGTAATTTCCATGAAGTAGATTGCATCTAACTGTTCATTTCTGGCTCTGTCTGTTATTAGGGCCCTAAGCAAAGGCATACAACTGATAATGAATACATCTGAACAATGCTTTATATGGCAGATATATCATTACTGATAGCAAATACTAATAACCAGCATGATCACTTTATTGGGCAAAATAATTATAAATCATAATTATAAAACATTCACTGTCTTGTCACTCTGAAAACCAGCTATGTACTGAACAAATCTGATTGTTCTGAAACCTTTATGTTTTTAGAGGGCCCTGTCTTTCTGTGTGTTTTTCTCTGTGTAATTGCRGCTCACGGCCAGATCACCTGTGAAGGCCAGTGGGGAGTACTTGCCATCTGTACTGCTATGGGGGAGTCCAGCCAGCCCACTGGCCACCTCGGGCCGCTCAGAACCACCAGGTAGTGCGTCTGACATCTCCACATGTCAACCGCTGGATAATGAGGGCCAGACAGCTGGCCGTCTGACAGGCTTTGCTACTGCCCCCAGGAAAACTGTCAGAAAGGCCTTCTGCGCTTTTCAGCAATGTGAGCAGGTCTCTGGTCAACATACTCTGGATTTGACTTTGAAGAGTATACAATGGCACCTACTGCCTATTTATTAATCAAAATGATTGGTTTTGTAATATAAGGTGACCTTATTCTGTATTTAATGAATATTGTTACGTTAGTTCCTCTACCAGCCCAGGCTGTGTCTATAGCAGGATAACTTCACAAGGAATGTTATCATTACAACAACATTTACTCAGGGGTAGAATGCATATGTACATTTGCAAATTAGATATTCTGGATGTTTTCTCTACTAGTTAGATTTTCAGGCAGCTAGAAGCAAAGAKAACTAATTAATTGAAAGAGTGTGGTTGCAGCATTGAACCTATAGATGTCAGTGTTTAAAAGGGAAATTTGACATTTAAATCTCCAAGGGTACATGGAGAATAGAGTAAAACACATTTTTATGAATGATAATGTTGCAGTGTGCAATGTTTCTTGCTTTTCCCACTGACATCTGGGCACAGATGTCAGTCCAATGTCTAGTTTTGATTTACATTTGGTTGGGTTGTCAACTAATGTGAATTCAATGTGAAATCAATAAGAAATGTCACCCGGTTGATTACTTTTTGCAAATCCAATCAGCTTTCCACATTGTTTCAATGTCATCACACTGAATGTTTTGGTTGAAATGACATGGAAACAACGTTGATTCAGACAGTTTTTTCCTAGTGGGTTGTAACTATTAAAAAAAAGTGCAATAGAGCACAGTGTGTGAATGTGAGAGCATCAAATGACTCAGTCCTGTGGACTAATTTGTCGACTTTTTGTTAATGCTGAGACCAAGGTTTCTTTCCAAGATTAGCTCTATTTAGCACAACAATACACATCAAAATACAATATGCACATTCAACTACACATCCATATACACATTCAAACATACGTTATTATACACAACACTATATGAAAATAAAAACACAATCATAAAAAAACKACACATTCTTCATTAAAATGGTCCAATAACAGCAGTCTGAAATTCCCTATAGGCACCAATTCCTCATATTTTAAAGAGGAAGCCAACTAACGTTCACTGTCAGTTCAAGAAAAAAGACATTGAGCCCTTTCCAAAGGATGACGCGAGGAAGGTTGGGTTTGAACAGCACACTGTACGTGAGATGCAAGTGAACTGATGAGAGTCCTATCTTGAAGCCTACCACCGGCATTGAAACACCGAATTGAAACGTGAACGAGTCTTTTGAAATGTGGCAACGAGAAAATTATTGATGTTGAATTAGGGATGCGAGTTTAGAACACATGTAGGGCTAAATTTCCATTAATAAAATGAGAGATCAGATAACTGTTCCAGCCTGATAAATGAGAATGATAATCGCATCCTGATTGTTTTTTTGTCGGCATATGGACATAGCGCGCTTCACAGCTGACGGTGCCATTGTGGGACATTTTCCAACACCAAAGGAAGGACACTACATTCAGCAGGTTCTTTATTCATTTAGCACACCAGACACATCATGACTGTGCCTTTTTACATTTCAAGGTGAGTACCATACTAACATTGATAACTGCAGCWCATGAGAGGATGAAATGGAAAAGTTGGGTTATTACTTCGCGCGCTCAGGACGCATGATAAAAAAATCATGTGAAATGATAAACCCGCGCGTCCAAAATAAATGATCTACATTCTTATTGTTTGAAGGGATTTACATACATGTATATTCTTTCCACATGTATTTACATACAGGTATATTCTTTCAGGATCTTTCAGGATGTAGACAATGGTAACCATTCCGTAGAAGTCAGGTTAAATTGAATTGCATTTACTGTGATATCATCTCGTTCTCCCACTCAGCAAGCAGCTGATGGGGTACCAACGCATCTAGTACTCATGCTTCATGAGTTCTTTATATAGAGATAGAATAGGCTATCTGACTATCTGGAGTATGTCATATTGTGATACATTTCCTACTGAATTGCTATTTTGTGGTGGTGCAAAATCGTGGACATATTTCTCTATAGAGGCATCACCTCTGTATTTTTGAGGCAGGCAAGTTACTTATGATTGACAACTGTCAGGGATTCTGGGTTTAGGCAGCAGCAGCAATAGGCACACACAACCTGAAGACCCTTTTATGAGACCTATCATCATCATTCTCATCATCCTAATCATGCTCAAATGGGCATACATCAAAATGTGCATCCTTAACAACCCAATAGTATTCATTAACCAGGTTGTCACCAAAATAATTATAATATAATAGTAGCCTTAAATTGTTAATTTTTATTAATGCCAATATTGTTTTCTATGCTTGTTTCCACTTAATACTTTGTATGACATGATTTTCTTCCTAACACATTTCATATTTCGTGGGGCCTACATTACACAAATGCATTTAATAYAAGGCTACACTTTTTTGTGTACATTACACCATTTCTTTCATAATGAATTTAATACAAGGCTATGTCGAATTTTATGAGGGTTGCCAGATTTCAATTTTGTCGTATCAATTAAGGTATTTGATTGGGGAATGGAGATACATTTTTATGATGGGAAATTATAATACACACCATAATACACACATGCACACAAACACTTACACACACTCTGTTTGTACTCATGTTATAGCCAACTTTTGACTTTTGTATGAATTATTTTGCATAGATGTCGGGAATAGTGGTATAGGAGAGTCTGAAATGAATGAAATACCCTAACCCTATGCTATGTTAAATACCAGCAGCAATTTCCAGTGAGAAAGGCTCAGTCTGAAGCCATTCGGCTATGGGTTTCACAGCCCTATAGTAATCATGCAAATTGAATCAGCATAAAACGGGTTTATTTACAACCTATGGGCAAAGTGGTATAGGAGAGTCTGACGTATAACCCTTAACTTGAGTTCAGTCTTCGCCAATGAGAACCAAGAGGGGCCTAGCTTCGTCCTTCATGACTGGGAAAGGTCTTGATTCTAGGCTGTAGAAAATCCTACATCCATCTCATTAGATCAGAACAGGATGGATCAAAAGTTATTCATATTACTGGTTTACATCCATAAAAAGGATAGTTGTGTTTTGCTGCATAACACACATATAATTTGTCTACCCATGTGATGTGGATCATTGTCAGRTTATTTTATATTTAAGCTTCAGTAACAAAAGAACACCATGGTTKTAATAACACTTTAAACAGGTCGTTTGTAAATGTGTAGAATGTGTTTGTTTTGGGTCCACACTGGWAAGTTAACTTATGTAAAATAGACAGTCACAGAGGATTTTCTTCTGAATAACTGSTCAGGGCATAGCACTTTCCATTCAGCTTCAGGCAACTTTGATGTAAGGCTTGAYYRCACCTGTAGTGACTACTTCTATCTGTCATGCCCATTGCTGCTTATCCATTGTTCACTAGATATATCAGTGTAATTACACCCAACACAATGTTGAAAAACAGAATGCTTCCCACCACTAGATCACATAACTAGACGTGAGCTGGATGTGATCCCAACGCAGCCACCAATCTAGCGTAAGAAAGTGAAAACTGTAACAGGAACTCTAACCAGGGCTCATACGTGGCGAGGTGAGCTCTAACGGCCGCTGCCATGAAATCTTAGCTTACAATAGAAATCTTAGCTTACAATAGCCTCGCCCATCGGGCTCCCGAGTGGCGCAGCAGTCTAAAACGGAACCCAAACCAGCTGCGAGTGTSCGCCATTGTGCATACATTTATTTTGTCCCTCCACACCAAACGCGATCACGACAAGCAGCTTAAAATATAAAAACAAACTCTGAACCAATTACATTAATTTGGGGACAGATCGAAAAGCATTAAACATTTATGGCAATTTAGCTAGCTAGCTTGCACTTGCTAGCTAATTTGTCCTATTTAGCTAGCTTGCTGTTGCTAGCTAATTTGTCCTGGGATATAAACATTGAGTTGTTATTTTACCTGAAATGCACAAGGTCCTCTACTCCGACAATTAATCCACACATAAAACAGTCAACCGAATCCTTTCTAGTTATCTCTCTTCCTTCCAGGCTTTTTCTTCTCTTGACTTTATATTGCGATTGGCAACTTTCATAAATTAGGTGCACCTCGTTCGTCTTTCAGTCACCCACGTTGGTATAACCAATGAGGCGATGGMACGTGGGTACCTGCTTCTATAAACCAATGAAGAGATGGGAGAGGCAGGACTTGCAGCACGATCTGCGTCAGAAATATAACTGATTTCTATTTTAGCCCTTGGCAACGCAGATGCTCGTTGGCGCGCTCGAGCAGTGTGGGTGCAATAATTGAATAACATAGATTTCTAAATACATTTTGCATAAGGCGGCGCACAATTGGCCCAGCGTCATCTGGGTTAGGGGAGGGTTTGGCCAGGGTAGGCTGTCATTGTAAATAAGAAATAGTTCTTAACTGATTTGCCTAGTTAAATAAAAACATCTATAAAGTATATAACATGATTGACACAACCGTAGTAGTCATAATGAAGCGGCCTTGGAAGTGCCATACGTTTAAGCCAACACAATTCATTATTTTACATGAACCTGTTTAACTGCATTGATATGGCTTAATTGATCATAGTCCAGACTCGTTACAGTTGCAAATACCATGCAGTTGCACCAGGGGAATTAAACATTAACAGATTTGTTTTGCAGGTCTTCTGTTTCCCCACATTTATTGATTAATTACTTTCCCATCATGAAAATGTATCCGGATTCTCCAATCAAATACCTTCATCGATACCACAAAAAAACKGACAAATACAGCTTATTCTTCTCAAATCTGGCATCCCTCATAAAATCTGACATTGCGTCAGTATCCCAAAGTATTAACAAACAAACATAGAAAACAGCATTGGCATTAATATAAAAAAAGTAAGGCTACTATTATAAGTATTTCAGTGACAACCTGGTTGATTAACAATATTGTGTTGTTAACACGTTTGTCTTTTACATAAATACACAAAAAAAGTCAGTGTAGAACACCATTGCCCAGAATGCATTGCTCCAATAACTTTCAAAAGATTGTACTGAARTTTGCCCCCCAAAAATGTATTTTCCTTTGAATGAAGTTGCACAAAATGTGTGTATTTTCACACAAATTAAGCCACACAAAAACACACAAATATGTAGTAAAAAAAATGTACATAATTTTCACAAAGTTAGTGTGAGATTGTGTTGGATGGGGGCATGTGATCATGTTTATTTTTATATGGCAAAATCACCTTTAAGTAACATCAAACCAAATATGGAGTTGATTTGAATTGATTTCAAGTGATGTGGACTTTAAAAAAAAAACATACYCACATGCCCCCATCACTTCCATTCATTATTAGCTTKTGGTGGCTAAGGTTAGCTGAAGTTTGTAGTGGCTGTTTAAAGAAAACTGAACAGTTTTTTCTCTTGCAGTTTTTCTTGGCTCATAGACTACTTTCAGGGTGAGGAACCATCTAAGATCATGTTGTAAAATAGTGAACTGCTCCTTTAAGCCTAAACAGCAGCTGCAGTGCAAACTTCACAATGCTATTGACCAAGCTCATCTCATCTTTGTTCTGYCTGTGTGTTTGGAAGGGGGATTGGATTTGTTGCCTTTTAGACTCTCCTAGTCATGCAAACCAGATGAACCCAGGGCTCTTGGTGTGCTCTCTGTGCTCTCTACGCTCGTGCTTATCTCACTGGCCAGTTGGACTGGCATTTATTCAGATGGTCCCACCAGAGCTGTAAAGCTTCTCACAGAGAGAGAGATTGACTTCTCTCTGTTGGCTCGCTAATGCCAGGCCAGTAGCTTTATCAGTTGCCTGCTAATTTTAGAATTTAAATAGGTCTTTATTTTAGTTCATTTTTTATTACTGTAGGCCTACTGTCATATAATGAGATTGCGTTTTCCTTTAGAGGTGACTCTGGATTGCTTCTATTACTGTATCTCTATATCATTCTTTGTAATGGTAAAAAGAGGGCTATTTCCTGCAGCATAACTTTCTCTAATCTACTGACCTTGTTTTCATTGCCTCTCATCAGTCATGAGTTCTCTTCATATTTTTTGATTTAACATTGCAACACTGGCTAGTGTGTTCTTTACCGAGGTGTCATGGTTCCCCATTTTAAAATGATTATAGATAACAGGAGGCACATTCACTAAACTCACATTATGATATTTTCGTGTGGAGTAATAGCCTGATCAAATGTTGATAATAAATATGGTTGTTGTGTGATCCAAACATCATCAGGAGCAATGTGGGTCAGCGGCAATGCCCTGCACTCTATTTTCAGTGGTAAGTCAAGCAAATTAGTGTTTGTAAGACAATTACACGGTGTGTGACTGCACATCAGCTCACTACCCAGAGCTGGAGACCCCTCCCGTTGCCCACGGAGAAACTGATGAAACACGACAGCTCAGATGCTATAGCCTGAGGAGGAAGGGCAGGAGGGCCCTCATGTTGGCTACTGTGTATGTATGTACATATGTATGTACTGTATGTATGTACTGTATGTATGTGCGTGAGCGAGTGTACACACTTTTGCGTATGTGAAAGAGGGAACGTCACAAAGACAGACAGAGAAAGAGAGAGTGAGAGTATGAGAGTGAGAAAGATAAATACAATTCCCCAAATTAACAAACATGGCCTGTAGCTGTTTTCTTCTCTCCTCCGTCCTCCATCAAGTACCTGTTTATTTAGGGGTGTCTGAAAGCCAGCATAGAGGTAAAAAGACTGTACGTGTCTATTCAAAGTGTAGAGAGTTTAGTGGAGAGTGTAGGAGGAGAGATACAGGTGGAGGCATACAGGGAGCTCACCTGCCAGGTGGTACCATTGGCAGTACACTGCATGCAATATGGCATGACGCCTCCAGATTGTTATCCCTATTTTCAATGTAAATGCTGCTGTCACAGTGCTGTTGTACTGGATGTTCTCCTACAGGCTACTTCCATGTTGATTTGTAATCCCTGGCACTTTGTGAGATGGCATTGTGCTAGTGTAAATGGTTGAGCTTTTTAGACAATAGGCGAGAGCCACAGATTCATTAGTGAGAGAAATCAAATCAAATGTTATTCGTCACATACACATGGTTAGCAGATGTTAATGTGAGTGTAGCGAAATGCTTGTGCTTCTAGAGACMTATGAGGTAATGACGGGACATTGAATAGATGAGCAGGGTTGAGAACTAAGAGATAAGAGCAGAGATAAAGGCATATAGTACTCTATAGGAGGGGACTTGGCAGTGTCAAACATATAATGTGAGGAGGAAGCAATTAAGTATTTAGGGGAACATGATTTGTGCAGTAAGTCAGTCTCTATGTTTTTATTCCCTGTACCGTGCCACTGACTCGGGCATTAGTGCAGAGTTTCAATGTAGGTTAAAGTTAGGGGCAGGATGGAAGAAGCTAAGCTGTAGGAGCAGATGCTTTTATTTGCAGGGCTCTGGCTGTGTCCCACCTCCTTGGTCTTATTTTCACTGGGCATTAAATGAGGAATGGGTGCTGCCGGTGCACCAGAGTCTCCAGGGGTGAAGTTGTGAATAGTAGACACCATGTATTGTCTCTCCTCTTCCCTGTTTCTTTCTGGGCTCCCAGTGATTTGTCAGCAGTGAAGGTAGCAGCTGCTCTCTTTGCGTTGTCATTTCTTTGATCGCATTTTTTGTGCCAGCTACCTCCATCCTTGGCATCCTGATCCCTACACAGCCTGTCTCTTATACACATCTAGATGTGTATAAGAGACAGGTCATACTGTAACTGACTGAGACGAATATAGCTGATCTACAGGGACAGTTACAATAAATGTAGGATGTCGTAAGCTATATAAAAAAAAATACACTCAAGGCAGGAATAGACTAATGTTGTAACTAACTGGTAATCTACGGGAACAGTGAGAGAGCATATCCAAACAGAACTCTATAGATGTTCCTTGTCCCTGCCCAAACCACACTGGGGAAGAGAGCTCGTATTTCATTAGCCTTATTCCCTAGTCCTCTCAGCTGTCATGCCAACAGTGCACTCGTAGCCGTGCTCTTTCCCTTGTTCTTTTTAAGTCCCTTAAATGTCATTACCGATGGGGGTGATTTAGCGACATATAGACTTGCTCTGTCTTTCACTGAATGTTGAATTATAGAAGACCTGGTATTGCACTTGGGCTGCACAGGTTTTCATCAGAGTGCTGGAGGTCACTTTGACTTTCCCCTTTGATTCTCATCATTCATGCAACATGAGCGCTCCCTGATTCAAAGAGCCTGTTTCAGGTCACCATTAGTCAGTAGAGATCCACAGTGAAATGTACTGAAGACAGAGGCAAGGGAAGGGAATTGATGAGTGAATCTGACTATGGCAATGTTGGGAAGCTCTATATTTCCATGTGGACAATTTAAGTTTTACTGCTGTGCATAATGCCAATCACTGTGAGAGGTCACTGATTGTGTTTTGACAATATGCTTGAAGAGATTCCTTTCCCCTAGCTTGGTTCACTACCCTGTGGTTTTTACAACCGTAATATTCTTGGATTGATTGAGTGATGTTTTATGGTTTTTAATGCTTGGTCTCTAAAGCTAGCAGTCTGAGAATTGTTCACTAAACAACACAATTGATATAAAATTCAATTCACATTTAATTATTATTTTACTCATAACAATAAACAATTTCACACAAAGACATGGAGGGGAACAGAGKAATAAATACATGCAGTGTGATTWGGGAATGAAAACCAGGTGTGCAGGGAACAAGACAAAACAAATGGAACAATGAAAAATGGAGCGGCGATGGCTAGAAAACCGKTGACATCGACCGCCGAAAGCCGCCGAACAAGGAGAGGAGTCGACTTCGGCGGAAGTCATGACACCTGAATTGATTTGAAGAGGCAAATGGTCACTAAATCTGGTAGAATTCACTGCTYGTAGGCCTGTCCAATAATCACAGTATCGTGAGTTTTAAATGAACATCCATATGTCATTGTAGCCATTTGAGGGCTGAATGTGGGTTTGTAAGAAGACCAATAAAAGCAGAATCCATAGCCCCGGGCCTGGCCCTCCAATGAGAACACAAATAAGACACAGAGGAGTGATCACAAAACATTTATTTGACCATAAACCTGACAGGTCCCTTGTGATTAAATCTGACATTCATTTAAAAGTCATCATTATTAAAGACGGCATTTTCATGTCCTTATTCCTCWACCCCTCACTGTAGGTACCAGTGTCAGCCTCCAGCTCTGGCTCTCTRGCTCGCTCTCCCCCCCATCTCCAACATGTATGACCTACTTCTGTCTCTGCATCATTGTAAACAGATCTACTAATTGCCTTMATTTATTCATTTGGAAGTCAAGTTCTGTTGGGGCTGGCGTCCTCCCAGTTCATTCATGTGTAATGTTTACAATTTCCCCCTCCCCCTATTACTCGTCCACATGGATTTGCGGACCCCAAGACCAAGGTATCCCGTCAGGCTTTGTGATTTAGCCCATGATTAAATGATTGCCATTTTGAGGGGCATGAGACATTTCRCTGTGTCCCATTGTGCAGACTGACCCAGATGTGGGGACATGACAATATACTGCACATAATGCATCGACATAAGCTCTAGAAGGGATGAAGTTGTCTTTATGGTTATATGGCTTTGTAAAGGTTTTGTGTGGTGGAATATTCTAATCAAGTGAGACTTTGTCATTTCTTCAAACAATCATCTTTATTCAATATCAATTAATTATTGCAATAATGAGGCTGGTCCACCCAACACCCTTGAGTGTTGGACCGAGTAACCTAACCTTTACACAAATGCTAAGTTTTTTATATATTGCATGACACTAAGTATGCTTAGTCATGGTTGGTTCCACCCCTCCCATGCAGATTGGGGCATCAGAAGCCACTCTGGGTTCATCCTGTCGTTATCTGTCTTAACCCCTCCCTGGCTTAGTTTCCCAGATGCAAGGATGATTTTGAGACAATTAGGGATTGTTCTACTCCTAAGCTATCTCTAGTAAAACACATTCTTGTCTATGAAATGCAGTCTTTAACTMATTTGTCAGCTCAAGCCATCTCTAGTGACCATACGCCCAGATTAGCTGCAGAGAACTAGAGTGGAGACCATAAAACACAGACACTAGCAGGATAGAAATGTCTTACTATTAGTTAAATATTAATGGTTAACAATTCATATCAAATAAATCAGGTAAATACGTCATTTTTCTCTCAATTGTCAAAACCCCTGATATTCCACCCTAAAACCTAGGATTGCAAAACACAGATGTACAGCAATACTCTGGAGGTTTGATATAACTAGATCACATCCAGTCCTGTCCCTGTGCCTCCATACTGGGTTAATACTCTGTCTTGTCCAGCMTGATCAGACATGGCCACAAGGGACACAGTATTCATCACATCTGATGAAAGGACACAACTCTATTGTTGCCTCAGTGTGAGAGCACTGTGTCTGTCCTGCAGCCTGAAAGATGGTGTCACAGTGTGCTGACTGTTTCCAATCCTCTCACACGTTATCAGCCTGGGCCCAGCACGAGCCTCAGAGGCTGCTGCAAATGGAACACATTCCTGAGATATAAAGCACAATACGCACTGTGCATAAAGTGCACAGAGGGAAAGAAGGAGACATATTTCTGTGATCATTTTAAATCATGTTTATGTATGGTCACAGACGGTTACCCTCCAATGAATCACACATAATAACACACTGCAGAGTTTATGCCAGAATGCCGAGCCAATGTACTCCAATGAAGGCTGAAAACATAGGCACACCCCTTGGTGGAGGTCTTAAGGTCGAATTAAACATGGTGGCATGGCATGCCATTTTGACTCGGATTGGTGCCCTCCACCATAGCCTGGCATCCCCAGAGGCCTGAGCATGTTTTTCAATGAGTGTGTGTGAATGAGTCMTGTCTGGGGCTAAGGCTGGGGTTGGCAGGAGTGTGTCTGACTGGCAAGGCAGTGTATTCAGCAGGGAGGGCTGCAGCCAGCAAGGAGCTGTCCCTATAATCCAGGGTAAACAGAGCAGTGTGACTGCATGGCACGCCTCAAACATGACTGAATCCAGCAGAAAATAAATCGATAGACTGCTGTTACTTCCTGCTTCTGGCCCATCTTGTTATTCTCTATAGAAGGTTTGGCTTGATCTTCACAACACTGAATTCACCTCTGTTGGTCTCTGTATTGAGGAACTATGCTGCACCTTGTCGTTTCTATAATATTTGTCCTTAGCTTTACGGTTTCAATGAAAATTGAGGGATTACATATCATTTTGCACARACACAGACATAATACTTGAGGCGCATCTAAGATCTTAATGCAAATGATGTTGAGGTTCATAACACTGAAGTTGGTCATATGATTTGGATTGTAATAATTTACAATAAAATAATGGCTTTCCCAAACCACTGAACACAGCAACTCAAGGTGGTCTCCCATGATATTGTAAACTGGGAGCTTAAAATAGGGTTTGAAATGGGGTGCACTCCTGTGGGGGGGGGGGGGGAGGGGATGATTTGTGACAATCCATTTGCTTGGGCAGAAAATGGAATTCATTTCTGCATGTACAGAAAACAGAGTTACAGCTCACACCTGTGTGAGAATCATGTAACAGGGCCCGGAGATTCACTAGCTAAGATTATTCATAATGTTTCACTACAAAGGCCAATTGAATACAACATGTTATTATATTAGCATAGAAACTAGATAAGGAATGTCTAGTTACTGCAGATGAGAGAGAGAGATTGTCAGAGAAGGACATGTGATATCTTTATTCAAATCAAAGGAGAGCGAATGCTTGGTAGAGCGACGGTAGCCAAAGGCTCTGCTAGTGCGCCAATGGCTCTGCTGGTAGCCAAGGCTCTGCTGGTAGCCAAGGCTCTGCTGGTAGCCAAGGCTCTGCTGGTAGCCAAGGCTCTGCTGGTAGCCAAGGCTCCGCTGGTAGCYAAGGCTCCGCTAGTATCCAAGGCTCCGCTGGTAGCCAAGGCTCGGTTGGTCGCTAAGGCTCGGTTGGTCGCTAAGGCTCTGCTGGTAGCCAAGGCTCTGCTAGTAGCCAAGGCTCTGCTAGTAGCCAAGGCTCTGCTACAGTATTAGCTAAGGCTCTGCTGGTAGCTAAGACTCTGCTGGTAGCTAAAGCTCTGCTGGTAGCTAAGGCTCTGCTGGTAGCTAAGACTCTGCTGGTAGCTAAGGCTCTGCTAGTAGCTAAGGCTCTGCTAGGCAGCTATCTCCAGTCAGCACCTGTTTCTCTCCCTCCCAGGAGCCACAGGATTGACCTTTTATGTGTATCCTGCACAGCACAGCACAGCTTGCCAGGGCAGTGACATTTTATTTATTTATCTGGATATAGAGTTTTGATATTTTCCGTGTAACATTTAGATTTGTAACTGACATGTATAACAACCAAAGAACTCCATGATGAAAGGATGGCAACAGAACAGGGCAGCAATGTCGGTGCAAGTAAAKTGTTTCCCCTAGGATTTCTTTCAGCACCGGTGGCAAAGGTGGTATGTGTTGTTTGTTTTAGAGAACAGGGAAAGAATACACAAAGTGTGTCTGTCTGCCAAAGGGACCAGAGGAAAAAGGAACACTCCAGTGATTTCCCCCCTGATATCTTTGAGGCAGAGACAGATGGAGATGAGACACGAGTGGAGTTGGAGAGATCCCAGACACCACTGTGTCAATCCTCCAGTCCTGTCTTTCCCCCCCTTCCCTGGCTCATACACAACATACACTGCCAGACATCCTGTTAGTAGTTAGCAATGGAGTGCAGCCATGGCCACTTCTGTCCAATTCTAGGACACACATTACCATTTTTATTTAACCTTTACTCTAACCAGGACGTCTCATTGAGATAAATAATCTMTTTTCCTATCTTAAGGGGACCTAGGACCAAGAAGGCAATTCTTTCCAAGCTAAAGGCTTTGAGCTGGCCAAATGCTTCCGTACCATTTTACTGGGAAGGTGAATGGTTTGTGAAGCAAAGAGGCTACAGTAGAGAGCTGTTGGTCTGGAATCAGATAGGACAGAGTGTGTGGCTTGTGGGGGCTCCACAGCCTTAGAGAGCCAGCTTGGCTAAGCCTCCAGAGTTGCTGGGACTTAGACGAAAGGAGCGGGTGCAGTGCAGGCAGATGTGGACTCCTAATTTACAGTCCTTTCCTTCGCGCATGGCACTTTTATTACTACTATAATTGACTGGGATGAAGTGAGTGCAAGTATGAAGCCACCAGTTCTCCCTCATCAATKTTGATCAATGTTCCCTACCCTAGATTAATAAGGAC
Organism: Salvelinus sp. IW2-2015; assembly: GCF_002910315.2. Lineage (NCBI taxonomy): Eukaryota > Metazoa > Chordata > Actinopteri > Salmoniformes > Salmonidae > Salvelinus > Salvelinus sp. IW2-2015. Next base: position 42,481,169 of record NC_036838.1, read on the forward strand.
TCATATAAACAGGATGCCTGGTAAACGTGCCATTTGTTCTCCAGGTCCAAAGTGACTAACCAGGTTATCTTGACTAATCAATGTGAGAAATGTTTTAATTTAGACAGCTGTGAACTCAAACTAAAGCATAAAACACATGATGATCAGTAGATTGTGAAAATAAAGAAAGTCATACATAACATGATTTTTCAAGGCTTTCACTCTCCTTTCTCTAATCCATCCATCAATCTACTCATCCATCCATCCACTCATCCATCCATCCATTCCATGCAATATTCTAGAGTCATTGTTTTTCTCCTGGTTGAAACATCTACATAAACTATGCTAATGAAATTAACCGAGGAAGCGAAAGGGTTGATGCTGCTTGACTTTGAATCCCTAATGATTCTCGCCATCCCTGGAAAAGGCCTGATTAATTTAGGAATGTCTGCCGCGCTGGAGAGAGTGACTAATTCCTGGAGGATTCGACTATTTAGGAGAACAAGAGGGAGGGGAATAAAGAAAACAGGGAACTGGATACATGGAAGCATAATAATACATTTGGATCCTATCCTGCAGATAGGGGAAGCAGAGAACACCTCGCAGAGAGAATGAGCCCCTGCAGATAGGGGAAGCAGAGAGAACACCTCTCCTGCTAATCTAGCCCAATGTATTGATTGCAGTGGGGATGGAGGTCTACACTGTGAAGTGATTACTGCAATTCCATGTTCCGTTGATGTATGTTGTGTCTGAGAAAGCAGAGCAGAAGAACAAGGGTGAAACCGTTTCAAGATGCTATTTTTCAGTGTGATTCTGTGCTGTCTCTGGCCTGTATCTCTTAGTCCTGTTTTTTATAATGGAAAACTCTTGTCATTGTAAAATGTCACCCTTGTAAAATTGGAGGGAGGTTATTCATATAATTATTTTAATCAAAACATTTTATGAATAAAACCCTGTTTTATGAGTCCTTGCTAAAGGTTTATGAAAGGTTTATTATAACATGTTCGGTTTATTTATCTTCTATTTCAGGATGATGTGAAGACCATTGTTGAGGATATCAACTAGAGTGCAGCCTGACTGAGTACAGCCTTGTTCATTCCTGCCCTACAGCACTAGACATTTTGTCTGGACTTGCTATCTCTTAGAAGCCCTATGGGGATGGGGACCTGTTTGGATATAGGATGCACTTACTGCGGCCGTACTAAGGAGCAGTCATGGGCCCTGACGTGGTGGCTGTTGGTCCTGATGTCTATCTCCCTAGCAATGGGCCAAGGTCATTCCGTCAACACTTTCCAGTCAGAGAGGAGAGAGTGGACCCTGAACCACCTGACAGTGCACAAGACCACTGGTGTTCTCTATGTTGGTGCTGTGAACCGGATCTACAAGCTGTCTGCCAACCTGACACTTCTGATCTCCCACGACACAGGTCCTGAGTACGACAACAACGCCTGCTACCCTCCTCTTATAGTGCAGCCCTGCTCAGAGCCCTTAGCATCCACTGACAACATTAACAAACTGCTGCTCATAGACTACTCCCACAACCGCCTGCTGGCCTGTGGCAGCCTCTACCAGGGAGTCTGCAAGCTGATGCGACAGGACGACCTGTTTATCCTGGTAGAGCCCACTCACAAGAAAGAGCATTACCTCTCCAGTGTCAACCAGACAGGCACCATGTATGGTGTCATCGTGCCCTCCTCGCAGGGCCAGGACGGCACCCTTTTCATCGGCACAGCCGTGGGTGGGAAGCAGGACTATTTCCCCACCATCTCCAGCCGTAAGCTGCCCCGCGACCCAGAGTCCTCTGCCATGCTGGACTACGAGCTCCACACAGACTTTGTCTCCTCTCTCATTAAGATCCCCTCTGACACGCTAGCTCTGGTCCCGCGCTTTGACATCTACTACATCTACGGCTTTGCCAGCGGGAACTTTGTCTACTTCCTGACCGTGCAGCCAGAGACCCCAGAGAATGGGATGCCAGCTGGCAGTTCCCCTGGTGACCTGTTCTACACAACCCGCATCATACGCCTCTGCAAAGGGGACACAAAGTTCCACTCGTATGTGTCTTTGCCAGTGGGCTGTGTACACAAGGGAGAGGAGTATCGCCTCCTACAGGCCGCCCACCTGTCTAAGGCAGGGAAGGTATTGGCCAGGTCCTTCAACATCAGTGCCCAGGATGACATCCTCTTTGCTGTGTTCACCAAGGGTCAGAAGCAGTACCACAAGCCTCTGGACAACTCCGCCCTGTGTWTCTTTACCATCCGAGACGTCAACGCCCGCATCAAAGAGCGCCTGCAGTCCTGCTACCAGGGAGAGGGCAACCTGGAATTGCACTGGCTGCTGGGAAAGGACGTGCAGTGCACCAAGGCGGTAGGTACCTGTAGCTAAACCCCTGAAGAGGGCTCTGCATCCAGTCCCTTCATTAACATCCAGCTAGCCTGGGGCCAACCAGCATTGGCTCCTCTGATGTGGTATACATGCACATTATTCAGACAGTGGAGCTGACAGGTTAGAGAATGTAATATTTGAAGCTCTTTGATTACCCCACAGCCTTGATTACACTAACAGTAGCCAGAATCCCGCTGAAGAGTCCCATTCACYGTTTCTATATTCCAAAAGAGCAGCAGAGTAAGTGGGGGAGATGAATGTACAATGCTAATCAGAGGAGTTTTGTATGTCGCTTTGATTCCATTTAGAGGCTCAGGCTCTCTCTCTCTCTCTTTCTCTCTCACTCTCTCTCTTTCCATTTGTGACTGTAACTCTATGAGGCTGTCAGCGTTCAGAAAAACGGTAACAAGGACATCCATCAAGGTTGTTATTCAGCAACTCTCACCCAACCACTTTGATTCCACCATTGCCTCCAAGATCCTATTTTGCTAATAGTCATATACTGCCTCTTACCCATGTCATCCATCTGTTCCAGTGCAGAAGAAAGCAGAATAGATACTCTCGAGAGGTGCAGGAAATGAAAGTACAAATGTGTTGCCCTAAAAAGCGAGATTTCTATTCCGTCTGACAGGCCATTAGTGGATGTTTGAGGTGGGTTGTGCTAGATGTAACAGGACTGCTTAGCATGCGAGCCTCTTTGATGCTTAATCAAAACCTGACATCTCTGGGACTGTGTATTTGTGTGATGTCAGATCAAGCGATTTAAATCACAGAAACCGGAACAAAACACATGGCGTTCTGCAATTAAACTGCTCAACAAACACACTGTCCTGGCATTGTTTACAAATGTAACAGCCCCAATAACTTTTGAAGTTGYGGCCTTGAAAACCTTGGTAATTGTGTGTAGCAAATATGTAAGGATTTTTACAGCAGTCTTTTCGAGATTTCTTACTCTCATTCTCTTGCTCTCTGTCTCACCCATCTCTCCCTGTCTTCCCCCATCTCTCTCTGCAGCCTGTGCCYATCGATGATCACTTCTGTGGGCTGGATATCAACCAGCCCCTTGGGGGCTCCCAGCTGGTAGCTGGCCTGACGGTGTATACTGAGACCAGGGACAGGCTGACCTCTGTCATCTCCTACGTCTATAATGGCTACAGCGTGGCTTTTATCGGAACCAGGAGTGGCAGACTGAAGAAGGTGAGCATGGGGGATTCTTTCTCCACACCCACATGAAAAATATTATAATATACTATGGTATAAATACTAGTATTTTTTCACTACAGTRAATACTGTAGTATTTCAGGGACTATACTATAGTATTTACAGTTAACTATAGTACAACTACTGTATTAAATAAAAATTGTAGTATATACTATAGCAATTATTGTAGTGTTTTTACGGATTGTAGTAGACTGTACTGTTTTTGCGGACTGTAATATTTCCTGTAGTGTTTTTGCGGACATGACTGTATTATTTACTATAGTGTTTTTGTTTTATTATCTTTGACATAGAAGTGGAATTGAGAAATACTAAAAGAGCACATTTTCCATAACCTGTAGGTAGGTAGGTAGGTCTGAACGGATAGTTCAGAGCTTCTGCTCTTTTCTATAATACAATATAGGGTCTACACATGGCATGTACTGTAGGTTTCTCACTTATGGGTTGACAAATTGGGATATGGAGGAGGGGAATGGGCAGGGTATATGCAAATTAAATACTGTAGTATTTACTACAGTTAAAAAAGTGTGTTTTTGTCATGTTTTTTTGCTGAAAATAATTTAGAAGTATTTTATAATTATTAGATGACGCTTACCTGACACACTTGTCTAAATTGATGGGTCATGTGAAGGAAATGCTATATCAACCCCCCAGCCACATCTAGCTAAGTGGATGGGTCATGTAATAATCCGGCCAAAGTGGAGTCTTTTGTTTAGACATGTAGCTAGCTAGGTAGCTAGCTAGYTAAATAATGAACCAGCATAATCCAAACTCATACTACTATCAATACAAACATTGTCATAGCTGTACTAGGAATCTGTAGGTAGCTAAAGCTAACAAACTAGGTTCAATGTTAGATAACTAACAATAGGCTATAACTAGCAATGCAAATGGATTTCTTATTCAAATAATATTACTGCACAGATCATACAAGTAATGTTAGCTAACGAGCCAGCAAGCTAACGTTCGCTAGCTAACTAAAAGTACACTTTAATTTGCAATAAAAATGACTTTCTGACAAAATTAGAAACTTAAATCTGAAAATAGCTAGACTCTTACCCGTATACATGGATGAACACTTCACGGCAAACTGGAACCATTTAACTCTGTTTTGTTTGTAGWTACATCTTGTTTGGCCAGCGTTGTGTCACGTCACTCCGGTTCACACTGACCGTGTGCAGAAAGTAGCCCATCATTTTTTCCAACTGATCTGTGGATAGCGCCTGCTAAATTCAGGGCATCAATGTAGTTGAGAAAAGTAGTTCTCGATGGCTAACGTCATATCTTTCAAAAACTGCGTGGTAGAAAGGACTATCAACACATACTGAACAGCTCACGTTACAGACAGAAGCAGGCTACATGGCAGAYCAATCCAAATTCATCTCCCGGCATGTCCATCCCATCCATTATCTCAGCCAATCATGGCTAGTGGGATGGTTCCTGTCTTTTTCGGTGGCTAAACCGACTAGGCTCGTAATTTAACAATTTTATTTGTATTTATGGATGGAATACAAGTTTGTTATTAAGGCACATGAAATATCACGTTTCAGAAGGCATTTCTGCCCAAAATCCCGTTTTGATAAAATACATCTATGTTTAAATTCAAATCCCTCTCCTGTGAAGTAGTGATGTGCTACATACGCCTAGTTTCTTGAAACGAGTCACAAATGCATCCAACATTCTCCTCAGTGATAAACWAGAATAATTTAGTAGTATTTCCTTTGGATTAAAATTATAAGCACACAGCAAACAAAGCTCTCATGAATGCTCTCAAGTGCAGATACTGCATTAATTATAGCTTTTTGAGAACTAACCAAGTGAGGAAACTCTCGAAAGTATATCTAAACGATTCAAGCTTTTCAAAAACATGACTTCACAGTGGACAGGAAGGAGATATTTGGTGATTGAAGGGATTAGTAGAGAATCTCAGACAGGAGGACGACTGGCAAGGAAGGTATGTTTGAGGCTAAATTGAACTGCATGCTGTGAACAGTAGTCTCAATACAGAAATCTTCACAGTAGATAGACCGTTCACTACAAATTAATATCTACATAGCATTAAAGTGACAACATTTACTGATGGCATGTCTACGTTTATATCCTCTGCTTCCCTTGAGTTCTGCTAGCTTTAGGATATTTAAACATATGCTGTACTTAGTACACACCCATGAGCATGCATGCAAAGACACCCGCACGCACACACATATTAACACACACACACACACACACCACACACACACACACACACACACACCACACACACACACACACCACACCCACACACACACACACACACACACACACACACACACACACACACACCGCACAATAAGGGCAGCTCTACCCTTTAGCTCAGTGCGAATGTTGCCTGTAATCCATGACTTCTGGTTGGGGTATGTACGTACAGTCACTGTGGGGACAACGTCCTCGATGCACTTATTGATAAAGCCAGTGACTGATGTGGTGTACTCCTCAATGCCATCGGACGAATCCCGGAACATATCCATTCTGTGCTAGCAAAACAGTCCTGTAGTTCAGCATCTGCTTCATCTGACCACTYTTTTATAGACCGAGTCACTGGTGCTTCCTGCTTACATTTTTGCTTGTAAGCAGGAATCAGGAGGATAGCGTTATGGTCAGATTTGCCAAATGGAGGGTGAGGGAGAGCTTTGTATCCATCTCTGTGTGTGGAGTAGGTGGTGTAGATTTTTTCCCTCTGGTTGCACATTTAACATATTGATAGAAATTCGGTAAAACTGATTTAAGTTTCCCTGCGTTAAAGTCMCCGGCCACTTGGAATGCCGCCTCTGGATGAGTGTTTTCCTGTTTGCTTAWGGCGGAATACAGYTCATTTAGTGCGGTTTTAGTTCCAACCTTGCTCTGTGGTGGTATGTAGACAGCTACGAAAAATACAGATTAAAACTTTCTGGGTAAATAGTGTGGTCTACAGCTTATCATAAGATACTCAACCTCAGGCGAGCAAAACTTTGTGACTTCCTTAGATATTGTGCACCAACTGTTGTTTACATAAATGCATAGGCCCCCGCCCCGTGTCTTACCAGAGGCTRCTGTTCTGTCTTTCCAATAGAGTGTATAACCCGCCAGCTCTATGTTCTTAATGTCGGCGTTCATCCACGACTCGGGGAAGCATAAAATATTACAGTTTTTAATGTCCCGTTGGTAGGATATACAGTACGTGCTTTCAGTTCGTCCTATCTATTTTCTACTGTTTGAACATTAATTAGCAGAACGGAGGGCAAGGGCAGATTAGCTACTCGTCGCCTGGTCCTCACAAGGCATCCTGATCTTTTGCCTCGGAATCTCCGTTTCCTTCTCCAGCGAATGTCCAAGAAAAACTCTTTGTCCAGTTTGAGGTGAGCAATCCCAGTTCTGATGTTTAGAAGCTATTTTTGGTCCTAGGAGACGGTAGCAACAACATTATGTACAAAACAAGTTACGAACAACGCGAAAAAACAATCAAAATAGTATGATTGGTTGAGGGCTGATAAGACGGCAGCCCTACCCATCGGCGCCATCACCTGTCACCTCAGGTGACTTAGAGGAGTCTCTGGTTACGTAGTAGAAACTGTGGTATGGGGCCTTGGAAGCTAGGCATACTGTAGAATGTTAACTTCGGGGATTTAGGGAAAACCTCAAGGATCATTCAGAAAACGTCCTATACCTTTGAGCCAACACTGCTGTATGACACGAGCACTCTCTCTCACACACACACACACACACACACACACACACACACACACACACACACACACACACCACACCACAACACACACACACACACACACCACACACACACACACACACACACACACACCCAAACACACTTAGAGTGCATTCATCATAGTAGTAATCATGTTTGGTATAGCATTTGCTAACATACAGCTTGTTCAATGCTAGGAATCAATACAGCTCTCTTAGTAGCAGTGATGTCATGTCTGACTGATTAGTGCAGGGGTGTAATACAGACATCCACCTATTTGGCTCTCACTAAACACGTCCCCCTTTCATTAGGCACTGCAGCACCATCCTGTCTTCGCAGGACAGACACACACTCCTCTTCATCAGCGTTCAGGCAAAGTCATGATGGTATGGGCTAATCAATGTCCACTCTCCAGTCTGTCAGTTAGAATCTTGCCCAAACACACAGCCACTCAACCCTGAAGGTTGCCAGACGTACTGGCCTTATGTCATTGTATTTTTATTCTCTTAGAAAGACGTTATATTTGGAAAATGTCATGAATCTTTGTTGTAGGTGTCTTTGCCACCATACAGTACTGTATCTGGGGCAAAGGAATAAGGGAGACTGTAGGATACTAGACTAAAATGAATAGGCTAGCTGAGAGAGTGCTCCCAGTCTATTTATCCATATGGTATGATAGATAGACTTAACACACTTTGCCCATGCTAGTCACATCTGGTCACATTTAGTGGGATTGGCAGGCCAAAGATATGTACTGTGACTGATCATCTTTCATACCAACTTCCAGGGAAATGGAAAGCTAGAAGGAACATGTATGTACAGTAATGTTTACCTCTTTTAGAACCCTCCAAATTGCTTCATTGATCACAATAATCTCACAATGAATTCCATATGGCAATATTTAAAGGGAGAGAAATGTAAGAACATGTTGTGATGTGGGTCCGGGAAGCTGTCTGGCAACTTTCAAACTACCCTTTACTTTACTCTGCGCGTCCGACTCATCCCAAACATCTCAATTTGGTTGAGGTTGGGGGATTGTGGAGCCAGGTCATCTGATGCAGCACTCCATCACTCTCCTTTTTGATAAAATAGCCCTTACACAGCCAGAGGTATGTTTTGGGGTCATTGTCCTGTTGAAAAACAAATGATAGTACCACTAAGCGCAAACCAGATGGGATGGTGTATCACTGCAGAATGCTATGGTAGCCATGCTGGTTTAGTATGTCTTGAATTCTAAATAAATCACAGTGTCACCAGCAAAGCACCCCCACACCATCACACCTCCTCCACGCTTCACGGTGGGAACCACACATGCGGAGATCATCCGTTCACCTACTCTGCGTCTCACAAAGACACAGCGGTTGGAACCAAAATCTCAAATTTGGACTCATCAGACCAAAGGACAGATTTCTACCGGTCTAATGTCGATTGCTTGTGTTTCTTTGCCCAAGCAAGTCTTTTCTTCTTATTGGTGTCCTTTAGTAGTGGTTTCTTTGCAGCAATTCAACCATGAAGGCTGATTCACGCAGTCTCCTCTGAACAGCTGATGTTGAGAATGTGTCTGTTACTTGAACTCTGTGAAGCATTTATTTGGGCTGCAATCTGAGGTGCAGTTAACTCTAATGAACTTATCCTCTGCAGCAGAGGTAACTCTGGGTTTCCTTTCCTGTGGCCGGTCCTCATGAGAGACAGTTTTATATGTGCTTGATGGTTTTTGTGACTGCACTTGAAGAAGCTTTCAATGTTCTTGACATTTTCCACATTGACTTACCTTCATGTCTTAAAGTAATGATGGACTGTCATTTCTCTGTCCTTATTTAAGCTCTTCTTGCCATAATATGGACTTGGTATTTTACCAAATAGGGCTATCTTCTGTATACCACCCCTGCCTTGTCACAACACAACTGATTGGCTCAAACGCATTAAGAAGGAAAGAAATTCCACAAAATAACTTTTAACAAGGCACACCTGTTAATTGAAATGCATTCCAGGTGACTACCTCATGAAGCTGGTTGAGAGAATGCAAAGAGTGTGCAAAACTGTCATCAAGGCAAAGGGTGGCTACATTGAAGAATCTCAAATATAAAATATATTTTGATTTGTTTAACACTTTTTTTGGTTACTAAATGATGCCATATGTGTTATTTCATAGTTTCGATGTCTTTACTAATATTCTACAATGTAGAACATAGTAAAAATAAAGAAAAACCCTTGAATGAGTTGGTGTCCAAACGTTTGACTGGTACTGTATGTGATGTAGTATGCAAATTTCGGGACCACCTTTGGCTCAYGAATGCTACTTTCAGAACTACTGGCTAAAAATTCTACAAAAGTACCGGAGAATCTCTTTAAAGGATGGAATCACAACACGCTACCACTGAGAGATGCAGCAAACCACGCTAAAAGAGCTCTTGAAGGGAACAGGTAAATTGTATTAATTCCTTACTAAGAGTATATGGGGTCATATGACATTCTAAAACTTATTTGTAGGGTTATTTTACTTTCTTGTTTGTATCCAATGTTGGCCTCCAATGTTGTCCTCCAATTTTGGCCTTTAAGATGAATTCCCCCTGTCGGTATCGGGAAAGAAAACACACCGTTGTAGGTCTAAATATAATTCAGGAGTAAAATGTATTTCCTCTTGTAACGTTAGGTTACAGTTTGGACATTTAAAGAAAGACAACAGAAACACTAGAGTAGAAAAAGGCATTTAGCCAAAGCATTAGTAACCTTCCTATTCAGTAAAACAGACTGCATACGAAGGAAGAGAAAAAATATTTTGTGCAAGAGCCATGAAATTAATTTATTTGTGGTTTTTTTTGATCATATGTTCTGGACCTTGAATGATGTTTCCTACTCATTTACAAAACAGTTTCATTATTACAGGTTGATGGGGTAGCAGGCATGAGKTGATCTTTGTAAACTAGCCACTTTTCATCATGTACATTACTTCTACCAGAAACTCTGGCTGAACTAGSACAGCTTCCATATACTGTGCACATCTCAGCAKMTACCAGCAGGCTCATTATAAAACTAATTAAACGGTCCTCCTCTCATTACGAACTGTGAGGCTTAAGAGAGATTGAGGACCTGATGTAGTCCCATAGGGCCAAAGCCCATGCCAAAGCCCTTTGGCCATAGGGCCAAAGCCCAAGCAACCCTGCTTTAGATTATAAATKGACTGAAATCAAACTCTGGGCCAGTCAAATGGTCACTATTTCCTCTGAGATAATAAATTGGACCTTGTTCACTGTGGTTGCTCCAGGTCAACCTCCTAATGCCCAGCTTAATACCGCTGGCATAATATCTCTCTGGGCAATTTCGGTTTTATTTCCAATCAAGTTTTGCAAGTGGAACTCATACAAGCGCTGGTTTCTATGAATGAAATAGAGAGTGTGGGAAATGGAATGAAAGCTGACTCCACCTTGCGTGGGATTGTGGTAAGAGAGACAGAGGATGAGGGGGCAGGGAACCACGAAATAGATGAAGAGTTACAGAGGCTTTACTGGATACAACTTTCTATTGAGTGACTGGTTAGGGGGATGACAGTGTCAAATCAATGGTRGACAGAGCTGGTTAAATGACAAACGGAGCAGAGTGGACACTGTGATCCTAATGATCCTTCTGATAGAATCCCCTGACCGTGTCMCTAAATGACTGCAGCACTGGGGCTGCTTGCCAGGCTTTGGTCTCTTTGTCACAGAAGAGATTTTGCCTGTAGGATTCTCCCATCTCAGTCCATGAGGTGTTTTTCTCTATATTCCTCTATGTTTATGGTGGGGACCACAGCCTTTAGGAGAGGGCTGCTGACTGGAAAGTGGAAGGGTTGATTAATTGGTGCTGTTTTTGAGCCCAGGGGATCCAATCATGTAATCAGTTTCTATTGATTCCTGCTGTGTCTATTGAGAGAGTGTTGTGGGCCTGCCAGTGGCTGTGTGCACTGGCCTGGCACGCAGGGAGATTTGCTGCAGTCCAACCTGATCTTGGTGCTGGAGATTTGTACTGTCCAGATAACCAGAATGGAGGATATGTAGTTTATTATGGGCTTCTTACGTCTGCTCCCTAATGTCTATCCCTCTGCTTAGTCTCCTGTCATTCTGTATTTAGATGAGTATCTTCTTTATATGAGAAAGCATTTCCACTTCACAGCAGTTACATAGGTTTAATCAGCCAGTTGATATTATCATGCTGAATACTAAGCAACCATTAAACTGGAGATAGTATAGCTAATGAGGATATTTTTTCTCAGTTGTCCAACTTATTTTTGTCTTTTAAACTCAGGGTATATCAATTTACATTTTCAGATGTGATAATAATGTACTGTTACTGTATGAAGTCATTCAGATTTCTGACATCACCTACTAATGAGGAAAATGTGTATTGATGAAAATGGACAGAAAGGGGTTGGGGAAGGGAATCCAATTCTCTGTTTGTATGTGTGTGCCTATCCGCAAACATGCTTTTAATGTACCCCAAAAGATGGTGGTTTGAAGTCGTGCCAAAGTTAAAAGAATCTTTAGTATGGTTTAATTGAAAAMAAGCCAGAAACATGCCATCACCGGTAACATAATGAACTAATCCTGGAATAGGGACAAACATTACAAAGCGGAGCTAAGAGTACAGTACTCCAAAGGTTTGTTTGGTCAAAACCGTCACTATTTTATTGTCAAGCATACAGCTGTAATTGACCAGCCCTATGTCTGTCTCTCTGTYCTCCAGGTCCGAGTGGATGGGCCTCCTGAGGGCGGGGGGCAGTATGAGACCCTGACCGTGATGACAGAAGGTAGTCCTATCCTCCGAGACATGGCCTTCTCTCTGGACCGCAACTCTCTCTACATCATGTCTGACAATCAGGTGAGGAATCTCCCATTCCCTACTGTAACAGAAATGTTTATAAGTTAACAAGATCCTTTCCTGTGAATATGAATACAATGATGTACTGTATGTACTTCATGGGTTTAGAGTTGTGATGAAAATAACAAATAAATAAATGTATGACTAGTCAACATTATTTGGGCTGAGGGTTATGTGTATAATATCACAATATTACCACAATAATCGAAAATAGTAAAGATTAATTGGAACTCAAGCAAATATCCGAAATATTTGAAATTGTGMTCTCCTTCACACATCGTGGTACTACTTTTTTCATGTATCTCTCATATTATATGTAAACTCCATGTTGGGGTTGTGTGTAAGATATGCAGGGCATGTTCAGACAGAAGGACACATGCTCTAATTACTCACCCATGTGCACCGACTACGACTAACATGCATCATACATGCCTCACACATCCAATAGAAAACCTCTAGACTAACATGCATGTTATACTTGCTACACACATCCCATAGAAAACCATAAGACTTYCATGCATCTTAAACTATGCTACACACACTCCATAGAAAACCATTAGAGACATTTCCTTGGTTTGTAGATGTCATATGGTGTTCTCCAGTTGGACCAGCATCACATCAGCTAGCAGAGCACTTGTTGTTGGCTGAAGTCCTCTGGACTCATTGGGAGATAAGAGGGAACAGTGGTAATCACTTTCAACTCAAGTGATTATTCTGTCTCAGTCGCATGGCACTGTGTAATGGGATTAGATTTCAGTGCGACCAAAAGCCCTGCTATCACTGCTACACTCACTTGTCTCCCGACTGTTGGAATGTATTTTTAAACTAAACTGAAGGACAAGGAGGCAGAGGGTGTTTGGACAATACAGGCAGCATAAATTAGTTAAATGTGTCTGGAAATATCCTATAAACGTCATGTGAAGGCTCAAATAAGGTTTTTAAGAAATGAGGGAGAAACGGGCACAGGCATTGTACAGAAGAAGTGTCTCTTGATACAAATCAAGRCAGCACTTCCTGGAGTGTGATGGACTGGAAGAGACAGGACATCACTTATTGATGAGCCTTGGTTGTTCAAGGAGAGACATATTCTCCCTTCAAGGAGATAGTCTCCCCATTTTGACTGTATTATGAGAACATGGACGCATGTAACCAACAAACCAGGCCATGGCCATGMACTCTCTCTCTCCTAATATTGTAACCATACCGACTGCTTTTGGCCCATAAGAACCAGGARGGTGAAAATACTTTCTCCCTCTCTCTCATTTCAATCAGGCCTTCCTAGAGCTTTAGAGAGGAATTCCAGGAGGAGAGGAGCTTGCTGTGCTGCTCTCTCAGATTTCCTGCTTTTCCAGCCGATGCCAGAGTAGGGGGATTTGGGGATTTCTCTGAGCCAAACAATAGAGAAATGATGTGGAATCAAGAGCGAGGCACAGACAKATTTGGCTGAGATCAGGCGACCTTCGCAGAATAACAATGAGCCTCTCTTTCTCCTGCCGAGCGCAGCACACAGGGCAAGCATGGTGATGCAGAGTGGAGAGGAATGGAGTGAGTGCGTGAGTGTGTGTAATAGTTTATCTGTTTGATGTCCTCGGGATGATTATTTATTGAAAGATCTATCCCTGCTTCACGTGGAGAAGTATTGTCCAAACAGACACACTCTCTATTGAATTGTAATGGTCTACATCAGGGATGGGCAACTTTGATGGGGGTGGTGGCCACAAAAAAACAGAACTCATCATGAGGGGCCGCAGTGGCCTCCCCACTTGGCGTGCAATTTTTTTTAGATGCCCCTTTCGTGACAGCAAAGAGAAAACACGTTTTTGTTCTAAAGTTAATTTACTCATTTTGCCATGGGGTGGAGAGAAAAATTTGCAGTTTTAAAGGAAATTTCCTGCAATACTACACATTTTGCCAAACAGAGTAATACTCACGGATGACTAGTAAAACTCAAACCAAGTTTATTCACCCACTGGGTCACACAGCTGCATAAGACAGACATGTTTACACAAGCACATATATTTATACCTTCCTCTTATGCTGAGTCTCCTCCTTGCACATCTGGACAGCCAATACATCTCTGTTGCTAGACAGGACTTTAGTGGTGACTGTTCTGTCTSACTTCATCTGACCTGACCTCGGCCCAAATTTCTCACTCCTCCCCAACTCAMGGCTGTCCTACCTTATCTGTTGACTGAAACCAGACTGTGGCCCTTCTCCTCTCCATAGGATACCTGAGATTTAACAATAACATGTTCTGACAGAATCTAAACTTTCTCACTCAGTAGATTTCCATACCCTCAGTTCTAATATGGTAACATGAATAGGGATATTTCAAGTTTAGAAGTTAGTACCCAACAGGGTGGAGGCAAATGTTTGCAGTTTTTAATATGATAACTGATGATTAATATATATACACAGTTGAAGTCGGAAGTTTACATACACCTTAGCCAAATACATTTAAACTCAGCTTTTCACAATTCCTGACATTTAATCATAGTAAAAATTCCCTGTTTTAGGTCAGTTAGGATMACCACTTTATTTTAAGAATGTGAAATGTCAGAATAATAGTAGAGAGAATGATTTATATCAGCTTTCATTTCCTTCATCACATTCCCAGTGGGTCAGAAGTTTACATACACTCAATTAGTATTTTCTTGGTCTTGGCTGATTTCTTTTGATTTTCCCATGATGTCAAGTAAAGAGGCACTGAGTTTGAAGGTAGGCCTTGAAATACATCCACAGGTACACCTCCAATTGACTCAAATGATGTCAATTAGCCTATCAGAAGCTTCTAAAGCCATGACATCATTTTCTGGAATTTTCCGAGCTGTTTAAAGGCACAGTCAACTTAATGTATGTAAACTTCTGACCCACTGGAATTGTAATACAGTGAACTTTAAGTGAAATAATCTGTCTGTAAACAATTGTTGGAAAAATTACTTGTGTCATGCACAAAGTAGATGTCCTAACCGACTTGCCAAAACTATAGTTTGTTAACGAGAAATTTGTGGTGTGGTTGAAAAACGAGTTTTAATGACTCCAACCTAAGTGTATGTAAACTTCCGACTTCAACTGTATATATATATATATATATATATATATATATATATATTTAAATTGGTCGGCCAGCGGGCCGCCAATTGCCCGTCCCTGGTCTACATCATGGGGCCAGAGGTTTAAAGCTGCACCATAACAAGCGTTATTACAGTTAATCACTCAGAGGGAATACAACCTGTATTGGCTACAAGGCAATCTTTCAAAGTGCTACGCTGTAAAATGTGAAATCCTCATCCCCCGGTTTCACATTTGCTTGTTTTGTGTGTAACTTAATTTTCAAGAGTACATTTTTTCGGGGGAAACATTAGATAATGAATTCTCCTCTTGATCAGTATAATCAACCTGAAGGCAATAGCTATAACCCAGGTGAAATGTCACATCATCATGCACATATAGTACACATAGTCATTAAGTATTATAGGCTGACTGTAGTGCTTATAGAGCAGGGCTCTCCAACCCTGTTCCTGGAGAGCTAATATCCTGTAGGTGTTTGCTTCAACCCTAATCTAGTGATCATTATTCTATTAATTAGCTGATTGATGAGATGAATCAGGTTAGTTACAACTGGGGTTCAATCAAAACCTACAGGAGGGTAGCTCTCCAGGAACAGGGTTGGAGACCCCTGCACCCATGACCCATCTTGTCAAGGGCTAAAGGCAGAGGAGAAAATGCTTCATATCTGTGCTATTTGTGTGGTCTGGTCTGACTTTGTGTGAGCTTGTTTGGACAGGGAGGGTTATCAGTCTCTGTCTGGGCTTCCACCTAACCCATCATTAGACCTTTTGTTATCCCTGTCAAGGGATCAGCAGCTGTGAAAACAACAGGTCAGGGAGGAGAGGAGAGAAACCTCTAGCCATGTCCATCAGTGCCCTTTGTTCTCCCACCCACCTTCACCCAGCAGATCGATGGGTCAGATAATAAGCTGATGGTTGACGGATATGGTCAGCTGCATTTACATTTAACAGTAATTAATAGAGACAACTTTTAAAGGCAACGGAGAAATCACATTATTGCAGACAAAGCACTGTTGTGCTTTTAGTGCGTTTTCATTGGAGAAGAGAACACAAATCTCTATAATCTGAAAACATGTTAAATTACAGATAGTAGGCTGATAGTAGGCTGATACAATAAGCCTTACTTTCATAGGCATTACATGTGCCTAGCATCGCTGTAAGGACCGATTCAGACTTAGGAAATGTAGGCCTTTCCTATGCACTTTTCAGTATTGAAATTCAGACTTACCTTATTCAGTTGCGTAATGCGCTCTGCAGGTGTGGTTACCTTCCGCGCACTGAATACATTTCATTAAACTGCTGAAAACCCTCCTACTTGCTGGCCAACAGATTGTCTCGTGGAGTTTTCATTCAATAGGGTTTTCTGTAGATTTATCTTAAGTCATCTCTATAAATGCGGTGTACCGTATCGTTGTATATGTATATAAACTCAGCAAAAAAAGAAAGGTCCTCTCACTGTCAACTGCGTTTATTTTCAGCAAACTTAACATGTGTAAATATTTGTATGAACATAACAWAATACTGCAACTGAGACATAAACTGAACAAGTTCCAAAGACATGTGACAAACAGAAATGGAATAATGTGTCCCTGAACAAAGGGGGGGTCAAAATCAAAAGTAACAGTCTGTATCTGGTGTGGCCACCAGCTGCATTAATTACTGCAGTGCATCTCCTCCTCATGGACTGCACCAGATTTGCCAGTTCTTGCTGTGAGATGTTACCCCACTCTTCCACCAAGGCACCTGCAAGTTCCCGGACATTTCTGGGGGGAATGGCCCTAGCACTCATCCTCCAATCCAACAGGTCCCAGACGTGCTCAATGGGATTGAGATCCGGGCTCTTTGCTGGCCATGGTAGAACACTGACAATCCTGTCTTGCAGGAAATCACGCACAAAACAAGCAGTATGGCTGGTGGCAATGTCATGCTGGAGGGTCATGTCAGGATGAGCCTGCAGGAAGGGTAACACATGAGGGCGGAGGGTGTCTTCCCTGTAACGAACAGCGTGGAGATTGCCTGCAATGACAACAAGCTCAGTCCGAYGATGCTGTGACACAACGCCCCAGACCATGACGGACCCTCCACCTCCAAATCGATCCCGCTCCAGAGTACAGGCCTCGGTGTAATGCTCATTCCTTCGACGATAAACGCAAATCCGACCATCACCCCTSGTGAGACAAAACCGCGACTCGTCAGTGAAGCGCACTTTTTGCCAGTCCTGTGTGGTCCAGCGACGGTGGGTTTGTGCCCATAGGTGACGTTGTTGCCAGTGATGTCTAGTGAGGACCTGCCTTACAACAGGCCTACAAGTCCTCAGTCCAGCCTCACTCAGCCTATTGCGGACAGTCTGAGCACTGATGGAGGGATTGTGCGTTCCTAGTGTAACTCGGGCAGATGTTGTTACCATCCTGTACCTGTCCCGCAAGTGTGATGTTCAGATGTACCGATCCTATGCAGGTGTTGTTACACGTGGTCTGCCACTGCTAGGACGATCAGCTGTCCGTCCTGTCTCCCGGTACGGACTTTGCGAATTTATTGCCCTGGCCACATCTGCAGTCCTCACCTGCGGACTCTYCTTTACTGCAGCCGATGTGAGTAAAACATTTAAACGTGTTAACCCTCGCAAGGCTACAGGCCCAGACGGCATCCCCAGCCGCGTCCTCAGAGCATGCGCAGACCAGCTGGCTGGTGTGTTTACAGACATATTCAATCAATCCTTATCCCAGTCTGCTGTTCCCACATGCTTCAAGAGGGCCACCATTGTTCCTGTTCCCAAGAAAGCTAAGGTAACTGAGCTAAACGACTACCGCCCCGTAGCACTCACTTCCGTCATCAAATTGAGTGCTTTGAGAGACTAGTCAAGGACCATATCACCTCCACCCTACCTGACACCCTAGACCCCACTCCAATTTGCTTACCGCACCAATAGGTCCCCAGACGACGCAATCGCAACCACACTGCACACTGCCCTAACCATCTGGACAAGAGGATACCTATGTGAGAATGCTGTTCATCCGACTACAGCTCAGCATTTAACACCATAGTACCTCCAAACTCGTCATCAAGCTCGAGACCCTGGGTCTCGACCCGCCTGTGCAACTGGGTACTGGACTTCCTGACGGGCCGCCCCAGGTGGTGAGGGTAGGTAACAACATCTCTACCCCTGATGCCTCACACGGGCCCCACAAGGGTGCGTTCTGAGCCCTCTCCTGTACTCCCTGTTCACCCACGACTCTCAAGGCCATCAGACTGTTCAACAGCCACTACTAACATTGAGTGGCTCAACTCCAGCCACTTTAATAATGGAAAAATGTATGTAAAAAATGTATCACTGGCCACTTTAAACAATGCCACTTAATATAATGTTTACATACCCTACATTAATCATCTCATATGTATATACTGTACTCTATACCATCTACTGCATCTTGCCATCTTTATGTAATACATGTATCACTAGCCACTTTAAACAATGCCACTTTTATATGTTTACATACCCTATATTACTCATCTCATATGTATATACTGTCCTCGATACCATCTATTGCATCTTGCCTATGCCGTTCTGTACCATCACTCATTCATATATTTGTATGTACATATTCTTCATCCCTTTACACTTGTGTGTATAAGGTAGTTGTTGTGAAATTGTTAGGTTAGATTACTCGTTGGTTATTACTGCATTGTCGGAACTAGAAGCACAAGCATTTCGCTACACTCGCATTAACATCTGCTACCCATGTGTATGTGACAAATACAATTTGATTTGATTTGAGCCACCCCAGTCATAGACTGTTCTCTCTACTACCGCATGGCAAACKGTACCGGAGTGCCAAGTGTAGGACAAAAAGGCTTCTCAACAGTTTTTACCCCCAAGCCATAAGACTCCTGAACAGGTATTCAAATGGCTACCCGGACTATTTGCATTGTGTCCCCCCCAACCCCTCTTTTATGCTGCTGCTACTATCTGTTTAKCATAAATGCACAGTCACTTTAACTATACATTCATGTACATATGTACATATTACTTCAATTGGCCCGACCAACCAGTGCTCCCGCACATTGGCTAACCGGGCTATCTGCATTGTGTCCCGCCACCCACCACCCGCTCTTTACGCTRCTGCTACTCTCTGTCCATCTTATATGCATAGTCACTTTAACCATATCTACATGTACATACTACCTCAATCAGCCTGACTAACCGGTGTCTGTATGTAGCCTCGCTACTTTTATAGCCTCRCTACTGTATACAGGCTCGCTACTKTTTTTCACTGTCTTTTTACTGTTGTTTTTATTTCTTTACTTACCTATTGTTCTCCTAATAYCTTTTTTGCACTATTGGTTAGAGCCTGTAGGTAAGCATTTCACTTTAAGGTCTACACCTGTTGTATTTGGCGCACGTGACAAATAAACTTTGATTTGATTTATTCGAGYTCCACCCCAAATGAATAGCGGGTGAATAGCATGCTATTCGCAATTATTTTATCTTATTTTACTTTTATTTATTCAGGTTAATCTCATTTAAGAGACACTTGGTCTAATCAAGACAGGAGCAGAGGGGAACAATGTTTGAGACAAATATCAGACATACTGTAACAASTTACAGACATAYGTAGACACCATTCAAAAAATTTGTGGGACGTAGACACACATACATTTCAATTACAAACATACAAGATACATAGATACATAGATAGATACATACAAAATATGTCATATGTACCACCGCATCAAGTCCTAATGACAATCACATTCCTCACATCCCAATACTCGTGATATCTCCAGGAGTGATAAGTATAATTTTTTTCTTTATCTGTTGTTGTCTAGTGTTGTCTTTTTACTAGATAGGGCCAACTACTTTAAGTGCTTCCTGTCTTCCCAGTAGCCTACCTGGTATGTAAACTGCTGACAACTATTAACTAGTACTAGCAGATGATTGTTGACATATCACCCAGGATTAAGGGGCAGGGCAATTTGTGACTATTGTTTTTGTAATCAGTGGCTGTATTGGAGGGGGAGTGGTTTCTCCTCTCCTAGGCAATCAGCAATTAGTATCGGGAGGTGTGCTCTTCACCTTTGCAAGGGAGTTAGCTATTAGTATTAGTCAGTGGTGTAAAGTACTTAAGTAAAAATACTACTTAAGTAGTTTTTGAGGGTATCTGTCCTTTACTATTTATATTTATAACTTTTAGTTTTAGTTTTATTCCTAAAGAAAATGATGTACATCCAAAAGTACTCCTTACATTTTCAATGATTAACAGGACAGGAAAATTGTCTAATTCACACACTAATCAAGAGAACATCCCAGGTCATCACCTGCTACATTTGTATATTATGTCTGAGTGTTGGTGTGTCCCTTGCTATCTGTAAATAGCAAAATAAAGAAATGTGGCCATCTGCTTTGCTTAATATAAGGAATTTGAAATSATTAATWTTTGTACTTTTACTTTTGACACTTAAGTATATTTTAGCAAATACATTTACTTTTGATACTTAAGTATATTTAAAACCAAATTCTTTTAGACTTTTACTCAAGTAGTATTTTTCTGGTGACTTTCACTTTTACTTGAGTTATTTTCTATCAAGGTATCTTTAATTTTACTCAAGTATGACAATTGGGTACTTTTCCCACCACTGGTATAAATGTACTTCAGTCTCCCCTGTTTTCTCAGCGGCAGCTGTAAGGGGGTCTCGTCGGAAAACTAAGACTGTCGCGGAAGCAAAGACGGTCCTGCCAAGGTGTTCAAGGAAGGAAAGAGAGGAAGGCTTCACACCAGAACGGAGCGTGCTCAATTTGACTGGAGCGCAGATCGAGTTTTCAAAAGGCTGGAGCATTGGCCTTCTCGCTTGCTCCAATTTGCCTTCAGTAGCGCTCCASTAGGCATCASTTCACTTCACGAGCTCAGGGCATACCCGGCCCAGCATGCAATTGTAGGCTATTTGTGTGCTGCTATAGCCCAATGCTTTAGCTACTGTCATGGAGTTTAAAGAAACTGATAAAACACACAGGTGCAAAATCAAGGTGACTTACAAAGATGAGGACCAACAGCAAGAGAGTGAGTGCAGTGATGTAATGTCCACAACTATGTCATTGTGGAATCTGAAAAGACACATATCCCAAAAGCATGAARGTGTAATACGTGCACATGCTAACATAAATAAATTAAGTGGGTAGCTAGCTAAGTGTGTCATTGTAGCAAAGCATTCATAAACAAAAAATCTGATCTCTTAAAAGTTTTGTTAATGTTTGTTCTGTTATCTATACAATAGGCTATCATAGATTTTGGCCCAATAGGCCAGACATATTACCTCTTTCAAGGAGCTTTCCGTTTTGATAGGGTTATTTTCCCAAAAACATTTAGGCTTACCTATAGAATTTAAAAAAAACAACAACTCTGCATTCCTGCCCAGCCTGGCAAGAGTGGCCTGAAGGGTGTTTAGTATCCACAGTGTCTATGCAAGCGCGGAGAGGGTATTCTCTGCTGCTGGCCTGCTCTCCGGGCACGAGCCTGAAGCCACAGCCTCTGGCCAAACTCGTGTTTCTAAAAGTGAATTCAAAGGCACTGTAGACTGAGCCTAATAAGGTATTTTTCGTAAAATGTGTATTTCATTCTAATTAAGTCACAGACTATATGCACAATTTATTGACTATAACTGTTTAATACAACAAAATGTTGTTTAAATGCTGAGTGCTTAATGTTCCTGCCAGCCTAGTGTGGCGCACTCGCAAATGCTTCACAATTTATTTCTTTGTAGTCTATAATTTTTTAATAATTGAAATAATATATTAATAATATAGCCTAAATAATGCATTTTCGTTCCTTCTTACGCTGCCTGTCTTTTTCAGTGTTTGCATGCTATTTATTACGACATGTAGCCTATTTAAAACAAATGATGGACCCTTCCTACAGTCACCTTTTCATGTTGTTTATTGGAGTGCGTTTGGTTCCAATACTTCAAAACCAAATGGTAGTTCCAGGTAGTAACAAAAATAGATGGTTGTTGGTTCAATTGGGGATTTTAATGAATGGAATGTAGCAGTTTTTTCCCTCTGAGAGAGGAGTGTTTTTTAGGGGTGCGATTGGAAAGGAAGTGAAACACGTGGACTGCTCAACTCCGCCAACTCCGCTCACATACTCTGCTCCACACCACTCTCTCACTTTGGTATCTTACCTAGTTATTTTCAGATCTCATTTTGCTCTTTTGTATCATTGGCAACTACAGTATGTGTGTGTTTTCTATACCTGTTCGCTCCTTTCCCTGTAGGCTTTACAAACACTTCCCATCCCTTGGCTGCATCTCTTCTAATTTAGTGTACCCATGTGGAATTCCTGGTCTCTGGCAACGTTTGGAACGGTCAAGAACGCCGAGTTCATCTCAGCCTATGCAGCCCTTCAGTCCCTTGACTTTTTGGCTCTGACGTAGACAGGGATCACCCCAGAGAACACTGSTACTCCAGCTACTCTCTCTTCATCTGACTACGTTTTCTCTCATAGTACGAGAGCATCTGGTCGTCGCGGTGGTGGCACAGGGCTACWCATTTCTCCTAAGCAGAGATTTTAAATGTTTTCCCTCTCTTACCTGTCCATCTCCTCATTTGAATTCCATGCCACTCAAGTTTAAAATTGTTGTCATCTACTGCCCACCAGGTGTCCATAGAGAGTTCCTCAATGAGCTTGACACCTTGATAAGCTAATTTCCTGATGATGGCTCTCTGTTCTTTGTACTTGGAAACTTCCACCTCCCAACGTCTGCCTTCGATTAATTTCTTTCTAACTCTCTCTTTCCCCTCGCCTCTTTTGACCTCACCCTTTCGCAGTCCCCTCCCACTCACAAGGCAGGTAATACGCTTGATCTCATCTTTACTAGAGGCTGTTCACCTGCTAATCTCACTGCAACCCCCCTCCAGGTCTCTAATCACTACTTTGTTTCCTTTTCTGTGTCGCTTTCCTCCAACCCTAGCCACTCAGCCCCTACCAAGATGGTCATGAGCTTCGCTCTCCATCTCCCACTACTCTTTCCTCTTCTATCCTATCATCTCTCATTTCTGCTAAATCCATCTCCCTCCTGTCTCCTGATTCTGATTCTTCGACCCTACTCTCCTCCCTTTCTGCATCCTATGACTCGCACCATCCCCATTCCTCCCGGCCAGCTCGGCCCTCCCCTCCTGCTCCGTGGCTGAGGGACTCTTTGCGAGCTTACAGAACAGGGCTGCGGGCAACTGAGTGAAAATTGAGAAAAACTAAACTTCCGGAGGACCTATCATCCTTTCACTCCCTCCTCTCTACATTTTCTTTATCTGTTTCCACTGCTTAAGCCACTTTCTATTACTCAATATGTCAAGCTTCTGCCTCTAACCCTAGGAAGCTCTTTTCCACCTTCTCTTCCCTCCTCAATCCTCCACCCCTCCCCCTCCATCCTCTCTCTCTGCATCAACCACTTTGAAAAGAAGGTTGATGACATCTGCCACTCATTCCCTCAGCCTCTTGAGTCCACTAGTCCCACTTATAGAGGACTACCCTACGTCTTGACCTCTTTCTCTCCCCTCTCTCCAGATGAAATCCTGCGACTAGTGATGTCCGGCCTCCCGACAACGTGCCTGCTCAACCCCGTCTTCTCATCCTTCTCCAGACCATCTCAACTCATCCTTGACCACTGACTGTGTCCCCTCTGACTTCAAAATGGCCTGAGTTGCTCCCCTCTTCAAGAAACCAATACTCCTCTGACATAAAAAACGTCGGTATCCCTTCTTTCTTTTCTTTCCAAAACACTTGAGCGTGCTGTCTCTGACCAACTCTCTCGCTATCTCTCTCAGAACGATCTTCTTGACCCTAACCAGTCAGGTTTCAAGGCGTGTCACTCAACCGAGATTRCTCTTCTCTGTGACAAGGAGGCTCTCCGCACTGCCAAAGCTGACTCTCTCTCTTCTGCTCTCATCCTCCTAGATCTATCAGCTGCCTTCGACACCTTGAACCATGAGATCCTCCTCCACTCTCTCAGGGCTGGGTGTCTTAGGCCCTGTACACTCTTGGATTGTATTCTACCTGRCAGGCCTCTCCTACCAGGTGACGGGGAGAGGATCTGTGTCTGCACAACATACTCTCACTACTGGTGTCCCCCAGGGCTCAGTTCCAGGCCCTCTCCTCTTTTCTCTACACACCAAGTCACGCGGCTCTGTCATATCCTCACATGGTTTCGCCTATCATGCGGATGACACTAAACTACTTTTCTCCTTCCCCTCTTCTGACACCCAGGTGGCGACACGCATCTCCCTGTCCATCTTCCAAAAACATCTGAAACAAGTATCTTAAATAATCCCACAGCACACAACCCCTCGCAACACCTCCTAACCTTTGGATAAGAGTGTCTGCTAAATTCCTAAAATGTCAAATGCAAATGTAAATGTGAGTCAACCAAACTTTTAAACTCCTCCAAGRAATCAAGATCCTGGAGTTTCAAGCTGGTCTGGAGATAATTCCAAGACCACGGAGCTAAAACATTTTTTGCCATGATCTGTTCTGATGCTCCAGTTCAARGTCAGAATACACATAGAGAAAAAAGTGCATAAAAAGGGAATTACGTTCCATTTACACGCACTTAACTCAGGTTGGAAACCCCTTCCCCAAAAGCATGATATAAAATGACGAGGATTGCATAATAGCCAAAGTTGACAGTTGCAGAGTGGATTAGAGTATTTGACTGTTGAAAATAACATATCACACCATAATTATAACCATCTATGGTAGAATTCTGTTCCTCTCAATTTCTCTTGCTTGTGTCTCTATGTAGCGTGTACTGTAGGTTTGTGCTGTCCTATCAATAAAATAAATTAATAAAGAGAAAAATCTGAAGCTTTCATCAAATGACTGACACATTTTAGTGTGGTAATTAATTGTAGTTACATTTCAAGGGATTTCTAAGGCTGTAAATGTGTGGGAAATTGTGATCCTCAAACAAAATGTTGTCTGCYGACAAATGTCATCTCATTGTGATTCATAGCTTTGCCTGCATTCTCAGGTAAAATTCGATGGACAAATAAACTCATCATGTGAGTTGAACATTAAATCTGAGCAGCACCAGAGGCACACTGTTGGCACGGTAACAGCAAGACCCATCTGTCTGTCTGCTCATTCCCCTCCTTAGCTAGTTTTGGAGAGGCTAATCTGAGTTGGGCTGGTTGGGAGGATTAGTCTTTCTGTGTCAGATTTGGACGTAGAGCCTGTCCCCCCATCCCTTCTAAAATAATTTWGCTTTTTCTTAAAAAAAGAAAAAGTGATTTTGCGGAGAGCGGCAGATAATCTGTTTTGCCAACATAACTGAGAGAGAACCCATTTATGCTATCAAGAGAAGCGGAGACGCTCTAATCCATAATCCACTCTTCATTTGTGATTGCTTACATCAGGAAATGACGTGCAYGGTCCGTCAAGGGGGAGAATAATAACAAAGTATAAAATAGCAAAGCTTCAACCTGTTTGTGTATGCATGGGCTGGCACTGCCCACTCAACAGCAGCGTCTGTCACAGCGACTAATGGGAGCGTATGCTTTGCCAGGCGTCCACACAGAGAGGTGGCGGTGTGTGTATATGTGTGTGTGTGTATCTGTGTGTGTAGGCTGATCCAAGCTGTGAGCACACTCATGGATATCAGGCTTATCTTTGCTGTGGCTTAACTATTTTCTCAGCCTGTTTGCCAGAGCTACTTCCTCTGTTGAACCTAGGTTGAAGATGACAAAGGTTAAGACAACAGGATTCTAATATCCAATAACTCTTTGCAAAATTGAGACCAGTGTTGCTAGTTAGCAACGATGCTAATAGTTATCAACGATTCTGGTCCAATTAATTTGTTTATWTCTGAAAGCTGCCGTGTGGAATTATTATATTGTCTTAATTTTGTCATCTTCAACCTAGTGCTGAATCCCCCACAATCAATTAACGGAAAAAAGTCTGATTTCACATACTACCAGGCTTTTCCCCATTTCYTTAGATCATGTTTACTAAGTCAACAGGGACACTATTTCAATGGATACATTACATACTGTACTACATAATGTATCACACACAATTAACCAGCTAAACAAATTATGAAGCAGTTATATAGAGCAATATGTTTTACACTAATTGTAAATTATGTGCTGTTCATGTGAATGTTGTAGGCTCCATGGTCTATGTTAAGCRTCTAAGCCTTCCTCTTTTGTGTTGTAGGTGACCCAGGTCCCAGTGGAGGCCTGTGAGCAGTATGGAACCTGCGGAGAGTGTCTGAGCTCTGAGGATCCTCACTGCGGCTGGTGTGTCCTGCTCAACATGTAAGTCCACTACTACACTATTCTCAGAAGGCACAATGACCATGTTTTAAAACAAAAATCACATAATTGTCCAAGAAAAAAGGATTAAGAGGTCATACAAGCCCTCAAATACAAAATGATGCTACTGAGCACACAGATAACAGCCTGTCTGTCACTGCTGGTATGGAGGGGCAGAATGACTGAGATAATGGGGACAGAGCACAGAGGGATTACAGACAGAGAGTAGTGCAGAGGGTAACCAAATGGACTGCTGCAGTCTCTAGAACATTTAGGACTGTGAAAGAGGCTTATCTTCGACATCTTAATTATCTGACCGCCAGGTTAGCTTACGTAATAGAACARGACAGAGCAGATGAGATTCAGAAGATTAAAACCCAGGCAGTGTTTCTGAAAATACACTGAAACAGACCTTAGAAAGGATTAATGCATTATAATATGGCATTTGCATTTCAGCAATCTCTACGATCATCATTATCTAAATTGCAGCTCTTGGAGAGCCCTCTCTATGTTATCACCCCACTTGACTAGCAAAACACAGAACATATTTATCCTAATTACTTTATTCCTCATCTATTTTCATAAGTGCATTTTCTGCTCCAATTCCCACGATTATACTTGTATGTATGCCACTTCCATGAGTTACTATTGACTGTCTAGCTACTATTCACTGTCTAGCTACTGTTCACTGAATGGTTTCCTAAGTGTAATACTCACCTTGTCTCTCTACAGTAAAACCGTTAGAAAATGTGACATACAGTCACTGTATATGCCCACCAAAGCAGGTTGAGGTAAAGCACCACGTGCCATATAGAGGTGTGTGTGTATGTACAGTTGAAGTTGGAATTTACATACACCTTAGCCAAATACATTTAAACTCAGTTTTTCACAATTCCTGACATTTAATCCAAGTAAAAATTCCCTGTTTAGGTCAGTTAGGATCACCACTTTATTTTAAGAATGTGAAATGTCAGAATAATAGTAGAGCGAATGATTATTTCTGCTTTTATTTCTTTCATCACATTCCCAGTGGGTCAGAAGTTGACTACACTCAATTAGTATTTGGTAGCATTGCCTTTAAATTGTTTAACTTGGGTCAAATGTTTCGGGTAGCCTTCCACAAACTTCCCACAATAAGTTGGGTGAATTTTGGCCCATTTCCCCAACAGAGGAGTGTTGGTGTAACTGAGTCAGGTGTGTAGGCCTCCTTGCTCGCACACACTTTTCAGTTCTGCCCACAAATTTTCTATAGGATTGAGGTCAGGGCTTTGTGATGGCCACTCCAAAACCTTGACTTTGTTGTCCTTAGCCATTTTGCCACAACTTTGGAAGTATGCTTGGGGTCATTGTCCATTTGGAAGACCCATATGTGACCAAGCTTTAACTTCCTGACTGATGTCTAGAGATGTTGCTTAAATATAGTCCACATCATTTTCCATCCTCATGATGCCATCTATTTTGTGAAGTGCCACCGTCCCTCCTGCAGCAAAGCACCCCCACAACATAATGCTGCTACCCCCGTGCTTCACGGTTGGGATGGTGTTCTTCGGCTTGCAAGCCTCCCCCTTTTTCCTCCAAATATAACGAAGGTCATTATGGCAAAACAGTTCTATTTTTGTTTCATCAGACCAGAGGACATTTCTCCAAAAAGTACGATCTTTGTCCCCATGTGCAGTTGCATCCGTAGTCTGGCTTTTTTATGGCGAGTTGGAGCAGTGGCTTCTTCCTTGCTGGCGCCTTTCAGGTTATGTCGATATAAGACTTGTTTTCCTGTGGATATAGATACTTTGTACTTGTTTCCTCCAGCATCTTCACAAGGTCCTTTGCTGTTGTTCTGGGATTGATTTGCTCTTTTCGCACCAAAGTGCGTTTCATCTCTAGGAGACAGAACGCGTCTCCTTCCTGAGCGGTATGATGGCTACATGGTCCCATGGTGTTTATACTTGCGTACTATTGTTTGTACAGACCTAATATGGTACCTTCAGGCATTTGGAATTGCTCCCAAGGATGAACCAGGCTTGTGGAGGTCTATAATTTTTGGCAGATTTTTTTTGATTTTCCCATGATGTCAAGCAAAGAGGCACTGAGTTTGATGGTAGGCCTTGAAATACATTCACAGGGTACACCTGTAATTGACTCAAATTCTGTAATTGACTCAAAAACCTCAATTAGCCTATCAGAAGCTTCGAAAGCCGTGACATCATCTTCTGGATTTTTCCAGAAGCTCTTTAAAGGCACAGTCAATTTAGTGTATAAGTTGACCTACTGGAATTGTGATACAGTGAATTATTTGTGTGTAACAATCTTAGGCGTAGTGGGTGCGGAGTCAGGTGCAGGAGGCAGAAAGTTCTGAATAGCGCTTTAATCAGCACMGGGCAAAATAGTATATACAACGAAACTGAGCGTCATAAAACAAATGCCCAAAACAGGAACCAAACCAAGATTGCACTACCACACATACAAAGTGGAAATAAACAAGCCCGCACGAAGAGCAGGCAGGCCTACTGACTTAAATAGCCAAACTAAAAGTCTAAACAAGAAACAGGTGAAACAAATCAGACCAAACCAACAGAAAAGGGAAAAAGGGATCGGTRGCAGCTAGTAGGCCGGTGACGACGACCGCCGAGCACCACCCGAACAGGAAGGGGAGCCACCTTCAGTAGGAGTCGTGACATTGTGAAATAATCTGTCTGTAAACAATTGTTGGAAAAATTACTTGTGTCATGCACAAAGTAGATGTCCTAACCAACTTGCCAAAACTACAGTTTGCTGCCTGCACCCGCCCGCCCGACTAGCATCACCACCCTGGACGGTTCCGACCTAGAATATGTGGACATCTATAAATACCTAGGTGTCTGGCTAGACTCTAAACTCTCCTTCCAGACTCATATTAAACACCTCCAATCCAAAATCAAATCTAGAATCGGCTTTCTATTTCGCAACAAAGCCTCCTTCACTCACGCCGCCAAACTTAACCTAGTAAAACTGACTATCCTACGCATCCTCGACTTCGGCATGTCATCTACAAAATAGCTTCCAACACTCTACTCAGCAAACTAGATGCAGTTTATCATAGTGCCATCCGTTTTGTTACTAAACACACTTATACCACCCACCACTGCGACCTGTATGCTCTAGTCGGCTGGCCCTCGCTACATATTCGTCGCCAGACCCACTGGCTCCAGGTCATCTATAGTCCATGCTAGGTAAAGCTCTGCCTTATCTCAGTTCACTGGTCACAATAACAACAACCCACCCATAGCACGCGCTCCAGCAGGTATATCTCACGATCATCCCCAAAGCCAACACCTCATTTGGCCGCCTTCCTTCCAGTTCTCTGCTCCCTGTGACTGGAACGAATTGCAAAAATCGCTGAAGTTGGAGACTTTTATTTCCCCAACTTTAAACATCTGCTATCTGAGCAGCTAACCGATCGCTGCAGCTGTACATAGTCCATCTGTAAATAGCCCACCCAATTTACCTACCTCATCCCCATACTGTTTTTATTTATTTACTTTTCTGCTCTTTGCACACCAGTATCTCTACTTGCACATGATCATCTGATGATTTATCTCTCCAGTGTTAATCTGCTAAATTGTAATTATTCGCTCCTATGGCCTATTTATTGCCTACCTCCTCATGCATTTTGCACACAATGTATATAGACTCTTTTTYCCCCCTACTGTGTTATTGACTTGTTTATTGTTTACTCCATGTGTAACTCTGTATTGTTGTCTGTTCACACTGCTATGCTTTATCTTGGCCAGGTCGCAATTGTAAATGAGAACTTGTTCTCAACTAGCCTACCTGGTTAAATAAAGATGAAAAAAATAAAATTAAAATAGTTTGTTTTAACAAGAAATTTGTGGGGTGGTTGAAAAACCTAAGTCTATGTAAACTTCCGACTTCAACTATATATGTGGTGTGTTAATGTCTAAAAGTCTAGGACAGGAGAACAAACAGCACTATCAGGCCTAACATGGAGGGGGAGATGAAATAAAAGGGAATGAAAGGGCGCCTGAGATGAAATGGGTATCCAGGGGCACTTCAATTGATAAGAAGCTAAGAGGTTAGTATCTATTCTCCCTATGGATACCGKCTGTATCAAGGAGCCAGCAGGAACAACAACCATCATTGGGTTTCCATTCTGCCTTCATTGTCTTGTAATTACTGTTGAGGTCTCTGTGCGCTTTGAAGGCTCCCATGAGATGTCACCCTCGACCACATCTGAGAGTCCATTAAGCACTGTCTCATCCCACAGTGGACATTACACATGTAAAAGAGAGACACGCTCTATTGTTAGATCCCCTTCAAAAGGACGTGTGATCGCTGAGAGATGCAACCTAGAGAACCTCTAATTCTTTTAAAGGCCCAGTGCATTCAAAAACGTGATTTATCTGTGTTTTATATACACTGAGTATACCAAACATTAGGAACACCTTACTAATATTGAGCTGCACCCCCTTTTGCCCCCAGAACAGCCTCAATTTGTCAGGGCATGGACTCTACAATGTGTCGAAAATGTTCCACAGGGATGCTGGCCCATATTGATTCCAATGCTTCCCACAGTTGTGTGAAATTGGCTGGGTGTCCTTTAGGCGGTGGACCATTCTTGATACACACAGGAAACAGTTGAGYGTGAAAAACCCAACAGCGTTGCAGTTCTTGACACAAACCGGTGCGCTGGCACCTACTACCATACCCTGTTTAAAGGCGCTTAACTATTTTGTCTTTCCCATTCACCTTCTGAATGGCACACATACACAATACATGTCTCAATTGTCTCAAGACTTAAAAATCCTTCTTTACCTTGTCTCCTCCCCTTCATCTACACTGATTAAAGTGGATTTAACAACTGACATCAATAAGGGATCATAGCTTGGATTCACCTGATCACACCTGGATTCACCTGATCAGTCATGGAAAGAGCAGGTTTTCTTATTGTTTTGTATACTCCGTGTATATTTCCACACTATGAGATTAGAATAATATTGTGAAAAYGATTATAATTTTATTTTAGTGTTAGAGCTGTTTAAAAGGACCGTGTGAACTTTCAGCCTGTTTTAGTGGGATGGAGTTTTGGCATAACATGTAAATTAGTAAATATACCAATAAGAAAGGGAGTTTCAAACCTCTCTGCAAATGAGAGGTCGTTTTCAGATTCCCCTCCCCACTCAGACCACTCCCAGACTTTTGCTAAGAAGCTTTTTTCTTTGCTAAGAAGCTAATTTTGTTTCTTTTAGACTATTTTAATTTAACACAATCACGGTAAGGTACTTAATTGTTACTCCTAAATGATTTTATATTGAGATAAAAATGGTTGCATTGGACCTTTAAGTGCAATGTTTATGTGTGTTTGTGTGCATTTTGAATGTAAATCTGCACGTCCCAAGTTAGCACAATTTCTCATTTGAAGAGATAGTGCTTCATAGTGGTGGCACAGGGCTACTCATTTCTCCAAAGTGAAAATATTCTATTTTCCCCATCTCTCTCTTCATTTTAATTCCATGTTGTCGCTGTCACTTGTCCACTAAAGCTTAACATTGTTGTCATATATCGCCCACCAGCTGCCATTGGAGAGTTCCTCAATGAGCTTGACACCTTGATAAGCTAATTTTTACAATGATGGCTCACCACTCATCGTACTGAGCGACGTCAACCTCCCACTCCTTTCCTCTTTTGAGCTCACCCTTTCCCAGTCCCCTCCCACTCTCAAGGCAGGCAATGCGCTTGACGTCATCTTTACTAAATCCTGTTCACCTACTAACCGTACTGCAACCCCCTTGATATTTCTGATCACTACTTGGTTTCCTTTTCTCTCCCTCTCTCCTCCAACCCTACCCACTCAGCCCCTACCCAGATGGTCCTGTACATCAATCTTCACTCTCTCTCTCCCACTACTCTCTCCTACTCTATCCTATCAACTCTACCTTCTGCTAAATCCCTCTCACTACTGTCCTGATTAGGCCTCTTCGACCCCACTGACCTCCATTTCCGCATCCTATGACTAGCGCTGTATCTTTCCTCCCGGCCGGCTCAGCCCTCCCCTCCTGCTTCGAGGCTGAGTGACTCACTGCAAGCTCACAGAATAGGATGCGGAAATGTATAAACTAAACTCACGCACATGGAATTGTTCCAAGAGCCGATCTGTAACCCGCCAATAACATCAATTTATTTCCATAGTAGTAGGCTATTAGGCTATTCCCATTCCCTGCTTTATATGGTCTGTGTATTGCCTAAATGTCTCACCGCTCACAAAGCTTAATTGAAGTAGCAGCACAATTCAATTCAACACAACAAGCTTCTGGGTTTGTAAAAAATATATATAATCTTGATTTGAAACGTTTCCTACACACAATATAATTATTCTGAAGCTCGGGTTGTAAGAATGTTTTCATTCCACCAGCCATCTGATTTTTTTGCGGGCCAACTGCRGCGAACCATGAGTATCTGACGCGATGCAGGACTCTACCTTCAGGCTATGCTCAAACCTTACACTCCATCCTGAGCACTCCGTTCTGCCACCTCTGGTCTCTTGGCCCTCCCACCCCTACCGGGGGTCAGTTCAGTCAAAGCTCTCTCTCTCCTGGCACTTCAATTCAAAATCATGTGTATTTTATACTAGTACTGATTTGCTGATAACTACAGGTAACTGTCAAAATAAAGGAAACACCAACAAAAAGTGTCTTAATAGGGCGTTGTGCCACCACGAGCCAGAACAGCTTCAATGCATCTTGGCATAGATTCTATAAGTGTCTGGAACTCTATTGGAGCGATGCGTTTTGTTGATGGTGGTGGAAAAAGCTGTCTCAGGCGCTGCTCCAGCAAGTGTTCATTTGGGTTGAGATCTGGTGACTGAGACGGCCATGGCATATGGTTTACATCGTTTTCATGCACATCAAACATTCAGTGACCACTCGTGCCCTGTGGATGGGGACATTGTCGTCAGCATTTTTATGCATGACCCGAAGCATGATGGAATGTTAATTGCTTAATTAACTCATGTGTGTGGAAGCAMCTGCTTTCAACATACTTTGTATCCTTGATTTACTCCTTGATTTAGTGTTTCCATTATTTAGGCAGTTATCTGTACTTCATTGAGGGAAAATGTAMTTACTGCAGCTGTGATATGTGGTTGTCTCACCTAGCCAATTAGATGAATGCACTAGTTGTAAGTCGCTCTGGATAAGAGAGTCCGCTAAATGACTAAAATGTCAATGTAAAATGTTAAATAACCCTTACACAAAACACTCACTGCTTAAAATCCATTTATCCCATCGTACAACTGGATTTCCTCCGGCAGAGCAATCCAACCAAACTGATAGGGGATCAATTTCCTTAAAGGAAAATACCACGCCAAAACTATCTTGGTATTTGTTTCATTAGTCCAGTTTTCAATGTATGGAACTTTCAAAATACAGAAAGTGTCACAGTAYGATGCGTTTTGCATTGATGTTGTTTAGATGTTCCTTAAAGGAAAATGTTTATCTCACATGTACAGTAACCAGTAAGAATGAATAATGGTTCCCATCTACAGGTGTGAATAATGGATAATGGTATAATGGTTCCCATCTACAGGTGTGAATAATGGATAATGGTATAATGGTTCCCATCTACAGGTGTGAATATGGTATAATGGTATAATGGTTTCCATCTACAGGTGTGAATAATGGATAATGGTTAATGGTCCATCTACAGGTGTGAATAATGGGATAATGGTTATAATGTTCCCATCTACAGGTTTGAATATTAGTGGATAATGGTATAATGGTTCCCATCTAACAGGTGTGAATAATGGATAAGTGGTATAAGGTTCCATCTTACAGGTTGAATAATGGATAAATGCGTATAATGGTTCACTCGTGTGGGAAATTCTCTACAGTGTGAATAATGGATAATGGTATAATGGTTCCCATCTACAGGTGTGAATAATGGATAATGGTATAATGGTTCCCATCTACAGGTGTGAATAATGGATAATGGTATAATGGTTCCCATCTACAGGTGTGCCAGAAGAGACCAATGCCAGAGAGCAGAGGAGCCCTTCCGGTTCGCCACTGATATCGAACGTTGTGTGAAAGTTATCGCTCACCCAGACAGCATTGCCGTGTCAGCACACAGTGTGCCTGTAAGTCAACAGATAATTATTTACTTCTGATCAAACTGATTCTGACGTGTTCTGAGTCTTGATGGTGGGAAGAAGTCCTCAGTGTTTCATGATAGACCAGACTGTTCCAACCCAGCTATCTCTCTCTGCTCCTCTCCTATAGCTCCTACTGGAGGTGAGCAATGTACCTGACCTCTCAACTGGGATCACCTGTTTATTTGGARAGCAGACCGAGGTGGAGGGCCATGTCAATGGCAACAGAGTCATGTGCCTGTCCCCATCTGGCAAAGAGGTCCCACACATACCTGAAGGACAAGGTGACAAAATATATAGCTCCAACATAGGACGTATTGCTCTGTGATCATCAGTGATACATATGTGACTCTTTTACAGAGGACCAGCAGTCTGAATAAAGCCAACTACTATACTACCAATCTCCTCCCTCCCCTTTGTTTTTCTCCATCAGACTGGTTGGGTGTTGCGCTGCGTCTGAACTCTAAGGAGACAGGTCAAATGCTGGGCAGTACAGAGGTCAAGTTCTATAACTGCAGCGTGCATCAAACGTAAGTTCATCTCCTGGCCCACACRTTATCTGATGCATTCAAAAGATAGTAGGGCACAACCTCATTAGGACATTGATGGGGACAACCCCACTTAAGATCAGGCAGATAGGTAACCCCTAAGTTCAAATGACCCATCCATTTTGATTTTGGTCAACCTAAGGCAGATAACCCCGCATTGTTAGCTTGTTTGGTTCTACTTAKTGTTTCTAGACTGGTTCYCTGAGGAACAGTGTACATACTGAGCAGTATGAGTACATACATCTAAACATAGTTCCCTGACYGCGACATTCAGGTCCACTTTAACATAATAGAAATACAGTCCAAAGCCAAATCATATCCGTTTGATCAAAATTAGGTGTCCATTAGCAAAATAGTCAGAGACAGTAGCTAGCTGTGATTAATATTTTAGTCTAAACAGCCTCCCCCTCCACTCTGCCTCACACAGCACAGCAGCATCACATCAGCATCACATCAGCCTCCATAATTAATTATCCTGTGTCTGAAAGGACCTGGCAGGCCAGTTCTATGTATACAGAGCTGTTACAGAACATACGGAATTACTGTGTGCTGGTGCCTAATACTGCTCTCTCTGCAACACTGCTTGGCCACAGAGTTTCTAGAAGCATTGGGATGTCTGTTGGCTGGTTAGTCATATGATGTGTGTAACATGTCCATCTGTCCCTCTCCTTGCACTGCAGGTGTCTGTCCTGTGTGAACAGTACCTTCCGCTGCCACTGGTGTAAATATCGCAACCTGTGTACCCACAATCCCTTCAGTTGCTCCTTTCAGGAGGGCCGGGTCAACGCCTCAGAGGTAGCTACATGGCTACTGATAAACATACACCACATTAACAGTATTTTCTGGTATAATGCACATTAACCCATGTTTTCATTAATCCATATTTCCATAACATGTTACTCTTTAGGCAATCTATCTTTATAATTTAATAGACCTTGATAGACCCCTGCTGAGGTCCTTTGACTCTTGGAATATGTTCTCTAGGACTGCCCCCAGCTGCTGCACTCTGGGGAGATCCTGATCCCAGCAGGGGAGGTGAGACCCATCACCCTGAGGGCCCGGAACCTTCCACAGCCCCAGTCTGGCCAGCGGGGGTACGAGTGTGTGCTCTACGTTCAGGGAACCAACCACCGTGTCACCGCCCTGCGCTTCAACAGCTCCAGTGTGCAGTGCCAGAACAGCTCGGTACGTACTRTGACTGTGTGACCCTCTCTAACACTCCCCCTGGCACCAGCCTCAGCCTGGTTGTGCATTATCCAGGACCATTATCTGTAGTCTAGTGAATTACATCTGAGCTAGTCTCTGAGAGCAATCTGAATCTGATCTCATCCCACTGAGATGAGCTCAGGTATGCCGTGTCTTGATCAAATAAGAAGTAGGTTGTCTGCAGCGGAATGACTAAAACATTTAATTTATGTCTGAAACCAAACGTCAGTGTTATTCAAAGGTGCATCTAGGTCCATGTAATAGGGACATAATAGGTTAACGTCTCAGATAGTCGACAGTGAGGATGAGTGGCAGACAGTGCTGCATAGACTACATGACACACAATCAATTTTTAATGCGTCTATACCTCACTCTTCTATCTCACGTCCAGTAAAAAGCCAATTTTCCTCAGCTCTAGATGAACAGCCTCTCCATTCCCCGCAGAGTCCTGTCCCAATATGGCCATGCACAGTGGAGAGGAGCAGACAGTGATCATAGAAATGACAGGTGGTTAAAAGCCTCATCTCTCTCTCTTCCTCCCTCTCACATCCCTCTCCCTCTCCCACCCCTCTTTCTCTCCCTCTTCCTACCTCTCTCTCTCCGGCAGTACATATATGAGGGTGTGAGGATCAGTGACCTGGCAGTGGACCTCTCCATCATTTGGAATGGCAATTTCATCATCGACAATCCAGATAAGATTAAAGGTGCCTCTGCCATCCATCACTGTCTGCCATGGCTGAGGAGTGGAAAGCTCTCACTCTGGGATGGATGAGGTTTAGCCCACGCCAAGGCTTTCACTCAGCCTTGGGAGAACGTTCACATGGCACTCTCTACTGTGTTATTAGTTCTAGCCAATCATCTGGGCTGTGAGGGTGGACTTTTGTGTTAACCATTTTGATTTCTCACTAACTCTTAGATCTCTCCATTATCCTGCTTGAGTGTGTATTTGGTATTAGAATAGTKCCATTCAATATCTAAATACTGTCAAATATACACTGAGTGTACAAAACATTAGGAACAGCTGCTTTTTTCATGACATAGACTAACCAGGTGAATCCAGGTGAAAGCTTTGATCCCATATTGACGTCATGTAGATGAAGGGGAGGAGACAGGTTAAAGAATATTTTTTTAAGCTTTGAGACAACTGAGACATGGATTGTGTATGTGTGCCATTCAGAGGGGGAATGGGCAAGACAAAACATGTAAGTGCCTTTGAACAGGGTATGGTAGTAGGTGACACCACACCTACTACCAAACAGGTGGTGACACCTGTCACCACCTGTTTGATTGTGTCAAGAACTGCAACACTTCTGGGTTTTTCACGCTCAACAGTTTCCAGTGTGTATCAAGAATGGTCCACCGCTCAAAGGACATCCAGCCAACTTGACACAAGTGTGTAAAAGCATTGGAGTCAACATGGGCCAGAATCCCTGTGGAATGCTTTTGACACCTTGTAGAGTCCGTGCCCCAGTGAATTGAGGCTGTTTTGAGGCCAGTGTACAAGCACTGAATGTAATTCAACTGCGGTCCTCCTGTATTCCACAGTGCACCTGTATAAGTGTGGTGCCCAGCGGGACAGCTGTGGCATGTGTCTGCGGGCTGAGAGGAAGTTCCAGTGTGGCTGGTGCAGTGGAGAAGGCCGTTGCACCATGAGGCAGCACTGCCTGCCCATCAGCCCCTACGCCAGCCGCTGGCTCGACGTGTCCACCAGGAACGTTAAGTGTACCAACCCACGCATAACTGAGGTTAGTCAGTCAGACCCTTATCTTTTACAACTAACCCCTACTTTAACCTTCACCATTATCCATCATATGGCCTTAGTGATAAGAGGCCTTCTCAGAAATAATCAGTAAAAACAATTGAGATCAGTCCTTAGACATGAGCAAGACCGGTGGTAGCTTGTGGAATAGACACCGACTGGAATGTGGTTTTAACCAATCAGCATCGAGGATTAGACCCACCCGTTGTATAAATAAGACTATATCAGACATACAGCTTGTGCCAAATTAATGCAACCTTAAGTTATGCCCTATGCACCCTATTTTGTGGGTGGCAATGAGTGTTCTTGGCCCCAACACACTGTTAATTTTTTAGAATGAGAGAGACACAGTAGGTCAGACAGCCACAGAGAATTACTGCTCCAACTTCAAAGAGCCATGAGCCTTTGAAGTCCYTGTCACATTATTAGTGTTTCAGTGGCAGTCTGGGAGTGAATTGATTCAGACCYGGGCTGCTACTGCCTGCTGCTGGAAACTGGGAGAGCACTGCTCAATAGGCCTGAAGGCACTTTGTGTGGTCAAGCCATTTTAGATAGAGCTTCTGCATAGTTGTTTTTGGGCATAGTGATGCAATGCATTAATCTGTTGTCATGTATTGAAAATATTACACTACTTGTATGCTGCCACCATAAATCTGTTCCTTCTCCATGCCCCCCTCTCCTTCCTGTAGGTGAGCCCAGTGGCAGGGCCTCCAGAGGGGGGAACACTGGTCACCATCCAGGGCCTGAACTTGGGCCTGTCCTTCTCTGAGCTGGTGGGCAACGTGGAGGTGGCAGGGGTTCAGTGTACCCCACAGGAAGAGGGCTACATCACTGCAGAACAGTAAGAACCAAAATAAACAGAAGCACCCAGACTCCCCATAGCCTTAACCCAAAACCCTAACCCTAGCTCCTAACCCTAAAACTAACCCTAGCTCCTAACCCTAAACCTAATTCTAACCATAACATTAATTCTAACCTTAACCCTAACCCCCCTAGAAATTGCATTAGACATTTTGGGGACAAACAAAATGTCCACAGTTKGTCAAATTTTTGTTTGTTTACTACTCTTGTGGCGACTTCTAGTCCCTACAAATATA
Source organism: Salvelinus sp. IW2-2015 (assembly GCF_002910315.2). Classification (NCBI taxonomy): domain Eukaryota; kingdom Metazoa; phylum Chordata; class Actinopteri; order Salmoniformes; family Salmonidae; genus Salvelinus; species Salvelinus sp. IW2-2015. The sequence continues at coordinate 42,520,446 of NC_036838.1, forward strand.
CAGTTGAAGTCGGAAGTTTACATACACCTCAGCCAAATACATTTAAACTCAGTTTTTCACAATTCCTGACATTTAATCCTAGTAAAAATACCCTGTCTTAGGTCAGTTAGGATCACCACTTTATTTTAAGAATGTGAAATGTCAGAATAATAGTAGAGAGAATTATTTATTTTTGCTTTTATTTCTTTCATCACATTCCCAGTGGGTCAGAAGTTTACATACACTCAATTAGTATTTGGTAGCATTGCCTTTGAAACTGCATTGAACTTTGGTTGGCGGTCGGAGGGGCAAAAGAGCCAAATAACAATCTCCCACCGAGCACTCAGAAACAACTAGTTGCTTGTGGAAGCAATGCTGGATGGAAACAGGTGCATAAAGTATCTCTAACCAAACATCAGCACCACAAAGCACAATACATAACAAACACTAAAACGAGTCCTACTATACATCGAAACATGCTATGCGTCGAAACATGAAAAGAAATTAAGGACATAAAGCGCGCTCAGCAGGAAGTATGAAAGCCCAACTGCTCCAATATACAAAACCTGCATAAATCAAAAAAGACTCAGAAAAAACCTATGGTTTAAACTGACATAAATAACTTGGGGCGAGAAGAACAAAGAATATACTTTTTTTTTTTTTTTTTTTTTTTTTTGGAGAAAATCTAATATTGTCCCTGGTTGAAATGAAACACAAAAATCTGAAACTGTTTTTTTGGTGCCCCCCATATACCAGACCATTCATATTTATGTTTGGCGGA